>NC_080723.1:14822510-15192510 GCF_019097595.1 Hemibagrus wyckioides | reverse complement strand
GTTAGTCACAGAATCAGGGCATAAATGAATGTGGTGGTTGCCATGACACCCTGTTAATCATCCTGCTAGTGGCATGAATAAATAGCAGGGATTTATAAATGCCGTGTTTATGTGGGCTTTTAAAACACAGATTGTATTTATGCATGAATCAAACGTGTGACCGGGTTTAACCCAAGTAATCAAATTCACATGTAATAGTGATCCATCTGTGAAAACATTAATATTAGTAATGTAGGTAAACCAGTGGCATACATTTTTCCTTTAATTTGTGATTTGTCTAGAAGGTATACGTAGAAATTTGTACTACTGGCCTAATGTTTAATCAGTTAAAAAAATAAATAAATAATAATAATAATAATAACAACAACAACTCTAGTCACAAAAACATTATTCTTTTCAAAATAAAAGAGGAAAGAAAGCGCCCCCTGCTGTCAGGCAGAAGTAGTTACCTGAAAACAGTAACCACAGCTCTCCTCTCAGACTCTCAGGAATCCCTTTCAGGACCAGGTCTCGTGTCTTAGACGTGCGGTACATGCACACGCCTCGTCCAAACTCAAAGAAATGGATATTCCAGGATTCTTCCTTCATCTTCTCTTTTGTCTGAAGGATAAGGAATGAGAGGAAGATTCGATTAAAGAATCAGGATTTCCTTTCATAAAGTTTACACACACACACCTATACCCATTTTGCTCATTAAACTTCAATATCTTATGCAAAATAAAGCCAATAGCAAGCAGCTATTTCTTAAATCAGATCTGGTTATATGTTGATAATGTTCTTGAATTAGCTGTAGTAGTGCATGTAGCACCATATGTTATCTTTCTGAGAATCTCAACCTGCTGTCTGTTCAGCTAAATATCAGTGAGTCTTTAGTGGAGTCTAAAATGGAGAAGCCCCTGATCTTACAAGAACTCATGCATTTTTAATGCCCTGTAATCTGTTCAATGGCCTAATTTATGCTTTCCCGCATGACACCCATCAGCAGCCAATACGATCTTGGAAAAAAAAAGTAAGCATTTCTGATCATTTATTCTGGGTCTGTGAATCTCAAGATATAAAACAAGACTACTGGTTATCAGGACAGCAGAAACATGGCAGATTGTGTTGGAGAGATGAGGACATTAATGGGGTAACTAAAGGGGCAACACTGTTCTTAAAATGTGAGGTTTTATTTCTCAACACCTGTTGATTTGTACTGGGCAAAACACTGCTGCTGTCAGCTTTCTCTATTATAGACACCTAGAGAGAGAGAGAGAGGAGAGAGAGAGAGGAGAGAGAGAGAAAAAGAGAAGGCAAGAGAGAGTCAAGAGCAACAGCAAGAGGGAGGGCGAGAGAAAGCGCATGAGAGAGAGAGAGTGAGAGCAAGAGCATGGGCAAGAGAGCAAGTAAGAGAGAGCGAGCACGAGGAAAAAAAGAGAAAGAAAGACGGCTATTAGTGCTTTTGACTTATCCACACTGTATTCATAATAATTCACAGATCCAGATATAGTGTGTGAGTGAAGGAAAGAGTAAAGTACAAGCATTAAAGTATGCATGAAAATCCAAAAATGTAAAATGTGAGGTTTTATTTCTCAACACCTGATGATTTGTACTGCACAAATGGACCGAATCGTTTTTATCTGTATAGAGTGCTGATGTCACAGAGGCCCACATGTGGCGTGAGAGTTTGTGAATGGAACCTGGCTGTGTGAAAGAAGAAAATAAAACGCTTTACTGAGTGCAGCAGTGTGGTGTTAAATGGCTTCTGTACATTTTTTGTACATTTAGCTAATAGCTAATTTCTCTGTCTCAAGGAGAACATTAATCTGCATGATGAAGAAATAGGAAACTTCATTCTGAAGGACTTTTCATGAAAACTATCAAAATATACATAAATATCGATCAGCCAGCAGATAAACGCTGGAATTTAGATGGCACTGATGTGGGTGTAACTTGATGGCAGCTAACCGCTTTGGGTCCCAGGTCTTCAGGACGGCCCTTCTGGTAGATGTGGAGCAGACCCTGCTTGGCTGTAGGGAGGCTGGAGCTGTAGTAGCGATCCTGAGTATTCTCACATGACCCCAGCACCAGCGGCATTGAAGGGAGGGAAGGAGGGGTGCTGGGACTTGGACTCTCCTGTCAAAGGAGTGAAGAATAAAATAAGCATAAATCAGAAATAATATATATTTTTTTTAACCAGTGACTACAAATAACCTCCTCAGGCCAGACTTTATTTGATGACAGTATTTAAGAAGGCTCTAACACTTCTCTCTTTTTTTTTTTTGACTGACTCACAGATTGTCCTGTCGTGCTACAGAGTCTATCAGGCGTTCGCTGTAGGAAGTCGGAGATCCGCTGAACAAGGAAGTCACGATCTTTGAGGTTGGCAAACAGGAAGGTCATCTTGTTTTTAGTGCTGATGGAGAGAGGACTAGGCAAAACACTGCTGCTGTCAGCTTTCTCTACTATAGACACCTAGAGAGAGAGAGAGAGAGAGAGAGAGAGAGAGAGAGAGAGAGCAACAGCAAGCACACGAAAGCGAGAAGGAGAAGAGAGAGAGCGACAGCGAAAGCGAGAGAGAAAGCGAGAGAGAGTTGAGAGCAACAGAAGTAGAGAGAGCGAGAGTGAAAGAGAGAGAGAGAGAGAGAGAGAGAGAGAGTGAGAGAGGGTGAGAGCGAGAGCAAGAGAGAGGACGAGAGAGAGAGAGAGAGAAAGCGCGTGAGAGAGGGTGAGAGCAAAAGTGAGAGAAAGCAAGCACGAGGGAAAAAAAGAGAAAGAAAGATGGCTATTAATGATTTTGACTCATCCACACTATTCATAATCATTCACAGATCCAGATATAGTGTGTGAGTGAAGGAAAGAGTAAAGTACGAGTATTAAAGTATGTATGAAAATCTAATAATTTACGTGCAGTGTGAATTTTCTTTAAGTATATATCATTTAAACTGATACAAACATTCTAAATAAAATAACATGTTTTATGGGTCTTCATTTAACTCTCAAGCAAATAAAATCTTGTTTTTTTTTTTGCTTCAATAGTCTGAATATTGTCAGTGACCGAAACTGGTTGGTGTTTCGGTCGGAAAATTGGTTGGTGTACATTGTGAAGAAAAAAAAAACATCTCAATTGTTAAAAACAAAGTAAAAGTGAAGTAAAAAAGTAAAAATTCTAAATCTCAAATAAGATTTTAAGATAAGAAGAACTTGTGTTGAAACTGTTAGGATTTTTCTTTGTGGCCAGTAAAACTTATATAAATTACAGTCTGGTTTTACAGTGATTGTGAAAGCTTACCTCTCTAAGCGGTATGATGAGTTGACACAGGTCCTCCTCTCTGCTGGCGAAACAGATGTAATTGTTGGAGACAAACATCTGTCCAACTACATGCATCTTAGCGAAGGGCGTCCACAAAGTGCAGTCTGTGTGACCGTCTAGCCGTTCCTCCTTCGTCAGACGGAACAGAGCTCGGTATCTCTCGTTTTTTGCTCGTGCGTCCAGGTCCCTAAAAACAAAACAACAAACACAATTATTTTTACGGGTGAGGGAACACTCAGTGTAACAATAGAGACCAACAAGACAAAACAGTGTTCGGGGTGGTAAGAGTTCTAAAAAATAACAAAAGGATTTTCTTCTAACTCATACCTTTTGAGTGCAGAAACATTTTTGAGCGTCTTGCAGGGTTTTGGGAGCGAGTGGTCTGCGGAGAAGCCCTCGTTATCAAGCAACTGCCTCATGGCGATGTTAGCCAGCTGCTCCATCAGTTTAAATGTGTCATTGATGTTGAGGAACATGGAGAAGTAGTGCTCCGTGTCCCGTGTGCTCACACGTACACTCTCGGGGAATAACAGCGTAGCATTCTTATCTAACTGAGTCACATCTGTCCACTGCACTATCAATGTCACTAAAGAGGCAGAAGGAAAGAAATAACACATTTTTTACATTATGCAGGAGACATGACCTGAAGTGATGCACATCTTTAAAGTACATGAGAACGCTGCTTATGCACTACTCTCGTTCATTCTGTCCGAATTGGATTAAATGCTTTCCCCTTCTTCTGTAATCTCACCCTCTTTTCCAAGTAGGAAGGAGTAGAAGCACAGGTGATTGACAGAGAGGTAGAGCCAGCCCTGACGTGGCACTCTACCCTTCCAGTAGCTGCACGAGTAATAGTTCACCAGTTTCTCCTCCTCAGGCATCCCAAACAGCTTCCGCATCTTCAGCTCTGCCTCCCGAAACTTCCCGCAATCCTCGTCTTCTTGTGTTTGACGGCTCTTATTCTCCTCAGCAATAATGCCCTGCATACAAAAAGACTGACTGAGGGTTGTTTACTGGAGTCTCCCCAGATTTACAAGCCTGAGACTGGTCTGGGGCAATGTGAATAACTTTAGCCGTGAGCTCACCTGAATCTTGCCTTTGACAAAAGTGGTGATGTCCTCATCGTTGTCAAAAATGGAGAGAGTCTGCAGTAAATTAGCCTCCAGCCATTCCCAGTGCTCTGTTATCTCCTTGCGTGATGAGCCTGATGACAAACAGACATTTCAATAATTATCAGCAATGCAAACTGGTAACTGAAATCAGTCCATTTTGGTCACATGACTGCTTCAACTTATTTTTTATATCCTGTTAGTGTGTGACACTGGCTAGAACTGTGCAGGATTCATCAGTAACAAAAACAAAAACAAAGCCTATAAGCAGCAGTAATTACAGTGTTTATTGTTCTTCTCACAAACATTCAAATGAATAGACAGCAAAACTACGTTTCTAACTCTTTCGTTAAAAAAGGCAACAGCAGCTCATACAAGAGCTCAAACAGTATAATGACAGGTTTCACAGTTATTTAAAAGTCTCATAATGGCAGAGTCACAGTGTAAGTGCAGCACAGGCCCTAAAAACTCAAGAAGCAAAACACAAGATCCAAGAATTATTGAATATCCAGAGACGTAGAGGTTGTCATGACATCCAAAAATTGACAGAGCTTTAAAAAAATATATAGATCGATGCAACCCTGAAGTGCACTTGGATGTGCTTAACTAAAAATGAAATCAATTTTGGTATGAACACAGCTTTAACATCTGAACACGCGTCAATATGAACACACAAGAAAAAATTTTTTCATGGTTCATCCCCCTCCCTCCACACTGCTCGATATTCTCATGATTCATTTTACAAATTTTACTTGGACCTGAAACAATTTCAGCTTCCTGTCAAGCAGTTCAAACTGCGAATGTCAGTGACTGTTCCTGATGGAAGGAGACCGGTTACTGACCACAGGCAATGCTCCAGAAGATCTGCGAGTCTCCCGTCTGGTGAAGGATTCGATACGGAGCCACACGAGCGCTGGAGTCTAACACAACATCCAGAGTCCCAACCAGAAGACCTGAGGGAGGGACAGAAAGAAGAAGACCATTTTTCAAAGCTATTATCTCCTACTCCACATTAGGGAGTTATATAAAGATGAAATAAAATGTTACACACTGTGGAAAGTTCACTGTTTGGGCCTAAAACCTTGTGCTCATCCACACACACAGGCCTTTTTCTGCTAATTTTGCTCGACTGACTCGGATGTCTGCATGAATAGCTTAGTTATGTGTAAGTCAAAAGAACCTTATACATTACAAGTAGTGTTTCCTCCCTACCTTTTTTCCTACCATTTCTGAATGCACATCAGTTCTCTAATTCCCAGATCAAATTAAAAAGCAAATGATTTCAGCAGACCAACATCTTCAGATCAATACTTAAATGTCACCTTGGTATTTGTATCTTCAATGCCTAGATCATATATGCTTTTTCGATGTCTGTCTAATAACCTCAGTCATTTCTGATGTCATTTAATTTTATGACATGGCATGCTTAAGGTTACAAACGCTTTCCTTGTTTCCTAGACTTTAGAAAAGAAATCATTTGACATGATGTGACAGCATGGGGGGGGGGGATTCTACAAACTAGAAATAGGCAATAATTGTGATCTTGCATCCAACTGTTACTTGGTTTATTCATACCTCTAGCTCAGACATGATAGTCCAAATGCAAACCCAGCAAAGCACTGAGGAAGGAACTGAGAGCAACAACAACAGAAAATGTGTGTGTGTGTGTTTTTTCTCTAACAGCCAGACCTCAGTGACTTGTGTTTTTTTAAAAAACATGAACCAATAATACTGTAGCAGATGCTCTTTTGCAGCTTATCACATCCGTTTATGTAAATTATTTACTAGAATGCCGAAAGGACAAGAGAAGGCAAGAGAATAGTTTTCACACATCAGCTTAGTGTTCTTCTCTGGCCTAAGGTTCAAAGTGACTATTTGACCTTGTTATTTAATAAATTAAAAGATAAAGTTCAAAATAAAGCCGGGGCAAAATTAATCAAATATTTTAAATCTTTCTTTATAGCCATGAGCTACTCATTAATCTTGTGTTGCAAGAAGGTAACTGCTGTCACCATTTACTCATGGTAGCTGCTTGTTCACACTTTTTTGCAAGCAAGGAACGGTACGTAGCTGGAACAAATTTGTACCCTAGCTCACATGATGTTATGTGCATCATGTGCAGATGTCCTTAGATAATGTAATGAATCATGGTGAAAGATAAACCTGGTGGTTACCGACGTCATGTTTTTTACGACTGCGTATTAAAAATGAGGTCATGCGCTGTCATTTTTCAGCCTTTCAAGATGAAACAGTGCCATAATTTCACAATCTGGTCAATAAATTGTCAAACATTTACATCGATCAGGGATTAGGGTTAGGGTTAAGTAAGTTGTGAGCATTTGTGTGAAAACAGGATTTCTTTTTTTAAGAATTTTATTAAATAATAAGCTGAATGGATCAGTGACAAACCCCCATCTTTAAAAGGATGGCACTAGATTATTAGGGAAATGATTCTAACTTGTGTTACTCATACACTATATTGCCAAAAGTTTTGGGACACCCCTCCAAATCATTAAATTCAGGTGTTGTTTATCAGGGGTTGCCCCTTAGTTCCAGTGAAAGGAACTCTTAATGCTTCAGCATACCAACACATACCAACTTTGTGGAAAGTTTGGGGATGACCCCTTCCTGTCCCAACATGACTGCACACCAGTGCACAAAGCAAGGTCCATAAAGACATGGATGAGTGAGTTTGGTGTGGAGTCCTGACCTCAACCCGATAGAACACCTTTGGGATGAATTAGAGCGGAGACTGTGAGCCAGACCTTCTCGTCCAACATCGGTGCCTGACCTTACAAATGCGCTTCTAGTGGAATATAACTGCAAAGGGCGGGCCAACTCCATGTTACATTCATGTGCATGTAAAGGCAGATGTCCCAGTTTTGGCCTGACTCGCAGTCTCCGCTCTAATTCATCCCAAAGGTGTTCTATCGGGTTGAGGTCAGGACTCCACACCAAACTCACTCATCCATGTCTTTATGGACCTTGCTTTGTGCACTGGTGTGCAGTCATGTTGGAACAGGAAGGGGTCATCCCCAAAACATTTGCCAATATAGTGTATATCTACTGAAGCTTAACCTTAAGTGTGGACTCCATACCTGGATTTTATTGATGTTTCTTTAAGTAACATTTTAAGTTTTGGTATGATATTATGCAAGTGGGGTTTTTCATTGTTGTTTTGTTCCCCCCCCCCCTCTCCTTTTCTTTTTCCACTAGCATTGTAAAAGATGGGCCCTGTCTGCTGTTTGGTTTCGTTATGTTTATGTTATGTTATTATGTTATAATAAACTGAAAAAGTGTGCATATTCAGTACATTTTAATAAAGAAAGCGAACAGTATACATGTGTACATTTTAAATGTCATGTTTCATGAGTAAACAATCACACTCCTTTATTTTCTTGAACATGGGGAATATATATTCAACCACATGAGCATGACTGTGGGAGGTTTTTTCCCCTACGTTAGCTAGCTGGAGTTAGCAAAGGTTTTAGTCTTTGTCTGTGAAAATAATTACAAATATTCATAATCGATAGTTAAAACAAGGTACAATTTAGGCAGGACAGCAAAACTAATTCCCAGCTAAATATATATATATAAGTTTAGAGGCGGCTCAGTGCACCACGTCATCATCAGGCAACAAAACAAACCAAAACAAAGCTAGCTCACTATTAGCTAATGTCTCACAGTAATGTGTTAGTGTCATGGTGTGTAATCATACATAGTTTAATTTGTCCTCGTCTTTGACCATCGATTGGTCATTTATTGGAATTGGAAAATGTTGGAAATGTTCTAGATATGATCTGTATGTGGACATACTGTTAGGGTTGGAAAAGTACGAAAGATGACAAATGCAAAAGATCGGGAGATGAAGTGCAGTGTGTGTGTGTGTGTGTGTGTGTGTGTGTGTGTGTGTGTGTGTGTGTGAGAGTGTGTGTGTGGTGAAGAGGCCGAGTGTTTACCGGTGATGCCTCCTCCTTTGCCGTGTCCCTTCCTCCGCTGCAGGATGAAGAAGGGATTGGCCCTCTCACTCACCCACAGCGCGTTAGCGAGCAGCACCTCCTCCGGACTGATCCACATCCTAATGACGGATTAATTCTTCCTTTAGCCCCCGAGTTCTTGTTTTTACATTAGCTGAACTTTAAATCAACAGAAATAACCATGCCAGAAAACACAAACACAGCTCCCTACCTACCTGCCGCTCGTGTTTGTGTCTACATGGGCGAGAGAGCACGAGAGGGCGGACACTGGGTGATGACATCATGCAGCAAAATGGCAGGCTCCACTAAAACAGATTTCAAAATATGAAAATGTTTAGTATTTATTTACATATTTCGCAATCCAGTGTCGACGGATCTGCTTGTCGAAACGTCATTAATAAATTGACAAAATAAAAAGCGGCCCTCGATTTTTTAGTTGAATAACGCTTTTAATAATGGACATTGTCTCAAAGCAGCTTTACAGAACATAAGAAACATAGAACAAAAAGTCCAGGATTAATGTTAGACAAAATCATCCCTAGTGAACAAGCCTGAGGTGACTGATCACTTCAAGGGTCATTAGATTCAAGTGCCATATTGCAATAAAGCCGGTCCAAGACCAACCCAAACCCTGATCAGTGGTCTATAAAACCGAGCCGCTGGTCAGTAAATTAAGTAATTTAATGCTTTGTCCTGGACACGTGCAGCTGTAGGGGATCCAATGGCGATTTAATTTAATTCAATCCATTTATATAGCCCAGTTTTAATAATGGACAAAACAGCTTCGAGAAATACAGATGTAGATTTATTTCTAATGGGCAAGCAAGAGGCAATGGTGGCAAGGAAAAATTATATTAACTATAACGAGAACACTGATGTAATTACAAACACAGCTTGAATGAGATGCCAGACAATCACAAGGTACCTTGCACACATTGAAACACCTTGGAACAATTCAGCATATAGCCCTGGCTTGTTTAGAAACATGAAGAAAAAGAGAGCGGAGAGAGAGAAATAATTTTAACGACTTGCGGCAATATTAATGGCAAAAGTACAAGGGAAGTTTTTAAGAAATACAAATTTTCTAGAAGTACAAAAACTGAGCAAGGCCAGGCGCCCAGTGAATTAAGCTCAGTCCTTGGTCTTTAGTAGTTGTTATATTCATTCATTTACAAATTGGCAGGTCTGGTAATAAGAGGGAATATAATGCATTATGTCACGGAGATGATGATGTTCTCTTTTGAGTTTCTCTCTTCCCCAGAAACCTTGAGCTCTCAGGCAGTTTTCCTTGCCATTGTTGCCTCTGGCTTTGAGACAATATACATTGTTTAAAGTGCTATACAAGTAAAATTGTACTGTCCACTGGATACTATAACAGGAACAATGGGAGTGAGGAAGGAATTGAGGAAGTAATTCATGCTCCAGTCCATGCACCATAAACACACATTTCACACACTCATTCATTCCCACTGGCAGTTCAGCATAGCTAACCAATCTAACTGTTTTTATTTTTTCCTGGGGACCTACACAGAAACGAGGAGAATATGTGACACTCCACACAGACAGTAACCAGCCAACTAGATTGAACCTACATACAAGCTACACTATCGTGTTGCCATTTATTCCATACATAACAACACAAGCACAAACAGTTCTGTACCTTATTTAATACATGTACTCTTTAATGAAATACAAACCTGCCCTATTCTTATATTATCACATATAATTACTCATATAATGTAATTAACACACAGAAATGGGTTATATAAAGAAGATTAATAAATATACTATGAGACGTTAACTTGACATAACGCTGGCTATTCTAAACAACAATATATTAGTGTATGTTAGAAAGGCTTATTAAAGCATTATTAAAGACTTTTATTTTGAAAAGCAGAAGTACTTACGCTAAAGCGCGCGTCTGGATTCTTACTGCAACTGCGTTGTCACTAGTCAGCGTGCTAATATTTACATTTTTATACACTTTAAAATATTAACTTCTTTATGAAAGACATTATAAAACATTAAATGTGGAACCTGATATGACTCCACAAGCAGAACATGAGAACATTAAGATTTAAATAAATAAATAATAATTTAAAAACAATCTTCAGGGTGAATTAACAAACAAACAAACAAACAAACAAAAGTGAAGGCAGGTCCATTAAAAACATTCAACAATTCAGGTGTTGTTTTTCAGGGGTTGGGATCGGCCCCTTAGTTCCAGTGAAAGGAACTCTTAATGCTTCAGCATATCAAGACATTTTGGACAATTTCATGCTCCTAACTTTGTGGGAACAGTTTGGGGATGACCCCTTCCTGTTCCAACATGACTGCACACCAGTGCACAAAGCAAAGTCCATAAAGACATGGATGAGTGAGTTTGATGTGGAGGAACTTCACAGAGTCCTGACCTCAACCTGAGAGAACACCTTTGGGATGAATTAGAGCGGAGACTGCGAGCCAGGCCAAAACTGGGACATCTGCCTTTACATGCACATGAATTTAATATGGAGTTGGCCAGGGCGTGTCCCAAAATTTTTGGCAATATAGTGTATGTAAATATATATATATCTATCCTATATATATATATATATATATATATATATATATATATATATCTATCCTATATATATATATATATATATATATATATATATCCTGATGTTTATTTCTCTCTACATTGTAAAACAATGCTGAAGGCGGCTGAAATACACAATAATGTCCTTTGAACAGTTGTTATTGAGATATGTCTGCTACTGATGCTCTGTAAAGCCTTCATAACGGCTCCAATCTGAGGTGCTGTTAATTGGTGATTTCTGAGGCTGGTAACTCTAAATGAACTTCTCCTCTGCAGCAGAGGTCAGTTTTGGTCTTGCTTTACTGGAATGGTCTTCATGTGAGCCAGTTTCATCATGGTGCTTGATGGGTTTTGAAAATGCACTTGACAATACTGTTCTTGCAAGAACTATTCCAGAACACCTGACCTTCGTGTCTTAAAATAACAACTGACTGTTTTTTGTCATTTCATATGGATTACTTAAGTCCATGTGTGTTATTTCATAGTTTTGAAATCTCCAGTATTGTTCTAGAATGTAGAAAATAAATCCCTAAACAAAAAACATTGAATTAAAAGGTGTGTCCAAACTTTTGACTGGTAGCGTATATAGGAAAAGACAATTTGGTTGGACAGAATCTTTGAGAAAAACATGGTGATAAAATATTGACAGCAACTGAAATGTAGTGCTTTTAAATGTGAACTTTGGTACAGAATATGCTGTTTAAGCACATGACTGTTGACATTTCACTTCCTTTAACAGCTTTACACTTTGTTGAGATAGTGAGTGTAATCAATGAAATAGAATATAGTGAGTTTACAAAAGCGATCTGAAATCAGGTTTAAATCAAATGCGATGGTGTATTTGAGATTGCATTATATCCTTATGTACACATTATTACTGTTAGAGAGCTGTGAGGTGTAATACATTCTAACGGATTTCTACAGGATGAGAAAACTGCTCCTCTCAGTGGTGGTAAGTGATAAAACACTCTTAGAAACACTGCTCACAAAAAGACTATGAAGCAAAGAAACAACTTTTTTCTCATTGAAATAAATGCACAATCTATCTATAATAAGTCTGATTTCATCAGATATTTCATCACAGATGAGGAACTACGCTTGTTTTGGTTTACAAAGCAACCAAGACTTTTTGTGTTTGTGAAACCTTTCACATTACAGTTAAGTTGCTGTCTCCAGAAGAAATGATGGGTGGAAATCAAGGCGAAGGTCAGTCCAGACTCTGTTCCCAACCACAGATTCCTCCCACAGCTCCTGGGTCTGTCCCAGGGTCTCTGTCCAGTGGGGAATAAGTGATACATCAGGAGCATGTAAGATTATTGAACCACCGTAACTTCCCTCAGATTCAAGGACCAGCAACTTCACACCATGAAACATTTGTTAAAGCTCCACTTGAGATGGGACCAAGAGAACATCATTATTTGAAATAACTTCTCTTTTTGCAAAAGTTGCCCCATAATAAACTCTGTTCCATCACACTGTTGATTTAGTGCTGTCATTGTTTTTGTTGCACATTTCCTTCCACAATTTACTGTGAAGGTTTAAAGAAAAACTGTTTAGAAAGTACTATATGGACAATGGGTTGTGGACAACTGATCATCACAGCCATATGTCCTTGTTGAACATTCAAGATTCAAAGTGTTTGTCATGTGCACATTGAGGAAACAAGTTTCCCTATATAGTGAAATTCTTTCTTTGCCATTACAAACAGGCAGTTTGTGGTGGGCCATCATAGTATCTAATAATCCAGGAAATTTTTATTTCAAAAAAGCAATATAAAAAAAGGTATCAAAACAAAACAATTGTGATCCATAAATAGCAGTGCAATACAATTAATGCATTGTACAGTGTCTGTAGACTGGACATCTGGATAAATGTCACATAAACCAGACATTTGTTTATTTTTTTTGTGTCCAAGTCCAAGCAGAACACAACACTGATACTCAAATCTTAACAGCTACAGAGTACAGAGAGCCAAAATCTACCTGACTTGTTCAACATGCTTGACACATTGACCTTGGAACAAAATGGGAAGCACCGAAAGAGACAGCCATGAACTGAAACACAGTGGGCTAGGGAAGTGGACAGTCTGACGAGAAAAGCCACTGGTGACGTCTTTACCTGACAGGATTTATGATGTTATTAAAGCAATGTGAGATGTAACTAAGCTTAAATGAAAAAAATGACACTAAAGAATTAGAAAATCTCTGAATTGTCCTTCTCTGTTATTTATACCTGTGACAATTTCAGTGTCTGTCTGAAGAATCAAAAACACCAGATCCAGAGCTCTCCTCCAGACCTCAAACTTTACCGTTGTATTATCATACACTTCCATTTTTACTCTGTCTTTCTCCACCATCCCCTCGTCATCCTCTTCCTCCTCACTTTCTCCAACTCTGTGCATCATTTCTAAGCAGTTCTTCATTTTCTGAAGATTTTCTGTCATCTTGTCATTCCGAGGTCCACTGTACTCCAGCTGCTTTAAATGCTGAGCTATACATGTCCATGCCTGTGTTTTGGACTTGACATGGCCAGTGTTCACCATCAGTGTGGACACATAATCCATCCAGCTTTCTGCCATCAGCTGCAGAATCACCTTTTCAAACGGCACTGCTGCTGCTGCTGCTCTGGCTGCATTAAGCTCGTCTCCTCTCTCCTCTGGTTGAGATGCATTCCCGTGATTTTGGAGCTGATGGATACAGATCAGTTCTGCAGTTCCAGCTCCAGGCAGCAGTTTTCCATCTTTAAGGGCATGGTGCACACGATAAGCACAACTCCAAAACTGATCCTCTATGCTCTGGAGTTTAGCGTGAACTGAGCTCGTAATGAGTGCCGTGACCAGAGCTGTGTCATCAGTAACAACACTCACCACAGTCCATTCTGTTTCTTCAGTGCGATACTCTCTGAGTGTGTTCAAACGGACTCTGGAACCGACACATTGCTCGCTGAGCTGTGTGATATACGAGACAGGAAGAGCACCCGTAGCTGTAGCAAAATCATTCAAAATGGACACTCGTACATGCTCGATAACCAGGATGTGATAATGGAGGCAGTGATCCTTCAGCTGAGCAGTGACACCTCCACTCACAAGAACAATATCTACCTTGAGGTTTAGAAGTATTCTCAGTGTCCCATCCATCCATTCCTCCTCCTGGCTGATTCCTGTTAAATCAGAGCAATTACTAACGTATGTAACATTTCTTGGCCTGTTGAAACCTACGTGACGGTGTTTCTCACTCAGGTCTCCATGCACCAGGCTGATCTTTAATGTCCGTTCTTCTAAATGCTTGACTAGTAATGTCTGTTCTGCAGACAACACCACCACGTACCCACGGAGTACACTCGCATGCTCCTCAGATAATCCTGGCAACAGACATGTAGCCATTTTATCAATGTCTAGTGCTTCATGTCCCTGATCTTCACGGCTGTATCTACACTGAATCCTGCTAGCTTCAATCACTAACCTCATGGTCGTCTCACATCCGTGACAGACTGCTTCAGCCAGATGAGCGATGTCAAATCTTGTGTGTGTCCTCCCATCTTCTGTTATATGATTACAGTTAAAGTGCCTGCTGTGTTTGAGTTTTAAATTATGCTTTACAGGATATTGAGTTTTGAGGAAACAAAGTGTAGGCACACTATTTATGGTTGTAGCATTGCCCTGAGCCAATTCCCTCACACCTCTACTCAGTGAAGGATTTGAAAGTAAGCCATCCTCAGTATTCATACAGTCTCCACCTCTCTGTGTTTTCCCGCTTAGTCGCTGTTTCTCATGATCAGCCTTAGAAACAACTGACTCCACACTCACAGCACTCAGCTTACAGGCCTCTAGACACACTTCCAACCCCTTTGACATACCGGCTACGATGTGTCGAATGGAAATGCCTTGTTGAAGGCATTCCAGTGCCACCCTGCTCCAGACGCCAGCCAGAAAAAGCAGCGAGGCCGTGCCTGAACGCAGTGTCCCCCAGTGAGCACGAGCTGTCTCACGTAGAAGCTGAGCCACAGAGCCACTGAGCTCTAGATGTTCCAGCAGACGATAACAGGAGCAGACCAGCACTGCCTCACCATTTGCCTCATCTTGGATCATTTTGTAGCGTTTACTGGGACCCAAAAATGTATGAGTTGCAGCTGACATGGCCTCCAGTTGCTGGAGCCCAATATGGCGGCCCTGGTTTATTGCAGCACTTCCCAGCAGTGACATCAGTGGGGTGAAGAGATGTAATTCTACTATCTGTAATAACACCAGAGAGGGTAAAAGATAGCTGAGATTAAGGGGTTATAATATTTAACCATATATATATATATATATATATATATATATATATATGAATCTATACATCTGGATGGATGGATGGCTAGATAGATAGATAGATAGATAGATAGATAGATAGATAGATAGATAGATAGATACTTTATTGATCCTATTAGGGAAATTATTGTGTTACAGCTTTGTTAAGCTTCAATAATTGTGATAATCTTGGGTTACAAACAGGCACTATCTATATGTAAGTAATCCTATGTACTGTTTACACCTATTATGAAATAACTCATAATTCAAAGCTAAAGTGTCAGTATTTCACCACCAGCATGCGAGTCTTGTTTGTTTTAACATTATGGCTAAAGTCAAACAAGCTTGATTAATAATTATCTCGTAATTATGGTGCAAATATTTGAACTTTCTCTAAATAAGACTGTGCTATTCATCTTCGATCGAGCTGAAAACACCAACCTTCTCCGCAGACACAGCTCAATCTCCTTCTCGTCCCCACACCGCCGTTCCGTACGGGGTGTACGCATGCGCGTTGACTCCACAGCGCCAAATGCCGCTCCTGTTGCTAAGAAACTGAGTCTAAACGAACGCTCAACTGCTAAGCGCAAGCTAGATGTCCCGCCTACACGCTTACTATTGGTCAGATGAACTTGTAGTAACGCGAGAGTGAATTTCTATTCGATATTTTAGCTGTCCATCCACGGATGACCACGCCCTTTAAAAAAGTTGTTTGACACCCTTACTTGCCTAAAAACAACGTTACCTAACCTTGCGTAACTGCTCGATATTTACGGTTTGTTTGATTTCTTCGAAACTGATAAGTTTTCGATACATTGAGACGGAGATGGTAAGAAGTCCCTGTGCAGTTTGTTTAACTTAAAATCGAATTTTATACGCAAAGCCGAGAGAACTGTTGTTAGCGAGTTAGCTTGAAGCTAACGGCTTGCTGTTATAGTAACATAGTAACGGGAATTGCATCGCTTCCTTATTCTCTAACCAGCTAGCTAACAGCTAACATTAGGTAGAAATTGAATTAGTAGACTAGCTGCTGTTGCTAGTTGTTTAAAATGGATTCTGCTAAAGTCGACGGTTAGTTAAACCGTTACATTTCCTTACTTTACTTCACCAGCTGTCTTTCTCTCTCTCTCTCTCTCTCTCTCTCTCTCTCTCTCTCCTCCCCCCCTCTCACTCACTGTCTCTCTCTCTCCTTCACCCTCACTCTCTCTCTCTCTCCCCTTCACCCCCTCTCTCACCTCCCCCTCTCACTCACTCTCTCAGTCTCTCTCTCTCTTTCACCCCTCTCACTCACTCACTCACTCACTCACTCTCTCCTCTCTGCCTGCCCCCCTGCAATTTTCTGACAAGATGTAAATATCCAATCTTAGCTTGTTTGCATGTTTAATGTTGCAAATCACTTGAATTTACTTTCAAATGTCCACAAAGTGTCTTGTCTTTGTACTCTCTTTTTATTGATAACAATGTGTATATGCTGCTCTTGAATAATAAGCTCCTAAGATATACAAACATGCTTTCTCAATATTAATTTATGTCACACGACCATGACAGTTTTGTTAAGGAAATTGTAACCTTTTCTTATTTTCAGGCATCCAGCTTCAGGAAACCCAGTGGAACCGCAATTCAGCGAAAGAAAGCAGCTCCCAAACAGGAGCTGAGCGAGGAACAGAAGCAGGAGATCCGAGAGGCCTTCGATCTGTTCGATACCAATGGTTCTGGCACTATTGATGTTAAAGAGCTTAAAGTAAGACAATAACCCAAAGGCATCATATAGCCAAGGCCAAAAGTTTCCATACGCCTAGACTAAAGGCATTCAACCTTACTTTTTCCTGTTACTTTACGTTTCCAGTGAGAATACACTTTGTAGCAATTGGTCACAATATTCTGCCAGAATTTTTAGTCATTCCTTCTGACAGAACTGGGGTAACTCAGTCAGGTCTAAGGGCCTTTTCATTTTAGTCCCCAGTTTGTTTATGGGACTTAGATCAGGGCTTTGTGATGGCCACTCCAATACTTTTTGGTCTTTATGCCATTTTGTTACAACATTGGAAGTAAAATGCTAGTGACCACCTGCAAACATTTAGAAAAAGAAGAAGAAGAAGAACTGAGGGCACGAAGCTTTTATTATCGCCACACTGGTGTTAAGGGCCTTGCTCAGTTGCCCAGCAGTGGAGCTTGGTGGTGCTGGGACTTGAGCCCCAATCCTCTGATCAGCAACCCAGAGCCTTAATCATCCTTACACTTACAGAAGTGCTTTTGAAGTCTCTATCAATTAATGCATCTATACTGGTTCACTAGGTTACAGACTAAGAATACAGCCAGTCTAAAAACTTTGCTGGGAGGTAAAACAGCAAAAAATTCACAAGACTCTACATCCAACTAAGTCATGCAGATAGCACACACAAGTCTGAATCTGTCCTGACCAGAGGAGATTAAATTCAAAATAGAGCGACTTAAAGCAAACTTTAGTCTGGCTTTTTTATGCTGCTCTTCCTTGTGCAGAAGCCATGTCAATGTAGGACACCATTAATAGTGGCTGTACATATTTCTTGTACCTGATGCCTCTACTGTATTAACCAGGACCTTTGTTGTTGTCTTGCGGTTCTGTTGAACCTTTCAGACCAAAGTTAATTTATCCTTTGGAGGTTTTTTGACCTTATTCCTGAAAGATGCAAATTGCTCCTAGGGAGGAGCCAGACTTCTCAAGGTCCACTTTTTTTTTTTGTCTCAGGTTTTTGCCAAGGCTACGTTGCTTGGATTTTCACATGGTATTAAGGGTAAAAAGGCACTGTCTAAAGGTAAATGATAGCTCAGTGGTAAAGGCATAGGACTACTGATGGGCTGGTTGTAAATTCAAATCCCAGGACAACCAAGTTGCCAACACTGGGCTCTTAACCTTCAGCTGCTCCGTTGTATAAATTAGATAAATGAAAGTGGATCTGCATATGCCATAAATGTAACTGTAAACCCTTTTATAGTCACAAACATTAACATCCTGACAAAGATGCATGGCAGTGCAGTGAATAGTGTTGCCACCTCACAACTCATGGGTCCCTGTTTCCTCCAGGCCAGTAAGTGGATTGATTGGCTTCATTAAATTTCCCTTAGGTGTGAGGAAATGTTTGTGCAGTGTGTATGCTTGGAATGGATCCATCGTGACCCTGAACAGGATAAAGTAGTTAATGATGATTGAATAATGATCACTTCTTAATGACAGGCAACTTTATAATTCATAAAAAATATTGTATATGTTGATATATTTATTTTGGTTTATGAGTGGTATTCATGTAGTACGCCTACCTTGTAGTTCAACTTACTGTTCATTTTATTAATATTGCATATAACTTATAAAAGCGACAGTAAGTGTCTTAAATACCCAACAATGTTGCCTAATATATTCACACCAAGATGACACACACCTCTGAAATGTCAGTGTCATAGCTTGTGCTGAGATCCATCTTCCATTTAATGCCTACTCAGAAGTGGACCCTTCATGTACAGTCTAGAGGATCTAAGTTTCATTTTAACTGATTGTTATTAATACCTTGTATTTCCTCGCTTCAATCAGGTTGCTATGCGTGCTCTTGGTTTTGAGCCAAAGAAAGAGGAAATCAAGAAGATGATTGCTGACATCGATAAAGAAGGATCTGGCACCATCGACTTCAATGACTTTCTGTCCATGATGGCACAAAAAATGGTAAAAAGAAACTTTTGTGTATGACAAAACACTCGTGATAATATAGTAATTAAAATAATGAATTTAAAAAACAGGGCTTATATAGCCACCAACACATTTCTAAACGTAAACAGATATTTTGACTAATTTCAGGCAGGTTTCCAATCCCACCACAGTACTGAGACCACTCTTTTAAATGTATTACATACAACTGAATACTGATTGGGGCTTTACCCTGGCTTTATGAAAGTGTGAGTAGTCGTCTAAAAAGAAATGCTTGATGGACATGATTCTGAAGGTGAGGTAAAGCATTAGAGTGGTGCCAGTAACTTGAAATGGGTGACTATTTACACTTCTTTACACACACATGCATTAGAAACACATTTTATGATCAACTTCTTTCTGATTTCTTTCAACACAGAGTGAAAAAGATTCAAAGGAAGAAATCCTAAAAGCCTTCAGATTGTTCGATGACGATGGAACAGGCAAAATTTCCTTCAAAAATCTCAAACGAGTTGCAAAGGAGCTTGGGGAAAACCTGACAGATGAGGAATTACAGGTGAGTGCAGCCTTTTATAGCAGTGTAGAATGTATAAGCTGTTCTCCACACCTGTGCAAAACAATCATGTTCCTGTCTTTATGGTGAAGTTATTAAGTCTGTATTATTGCATGCTGACTCAGGGCTGTCTAGATTAAGTCTGATTGATGTATTCTGTTCACATGTAGATATTCATCATGGACAAACAGCTGATACCCGTTTCAGGGAAATGTTTTTGTCTGATTGATTTGTCTGTGTTTTTGTTCCACTTCATAACCCCATTGATCTCTCTTGCAGGAAATGATAGACGAAGCAGACCGAGACGGAGATGGAGAAATCAATGAACAGGAGTTCTTAAGGATAATGAAGAAGACTAACCTGTATTAAAGTTTTTTTTTTTTCCCCTTTCTTTTCATCTCTGTGCCACTTTTTGTTGCTCTTTTTTTCTTTTTTTTTTTGTCAGTGTAGTTTCTAGGTCATTTTATCAACATGCCAATCTGAAACAAAGAACTTGAATTTTCTCTCTTTTTGCAAATTTTGATATGCAGATTTTTCATTTTATAAGACTTGTAAAATTATTTAATCTATAAACATTTTGTATAATTGAATAAATGGTTTTGAATAAATAGTTTTTGTGGTGTAAACTGTGTGTATAATGCTACTACTCTGGCAACAGTCAAGTTACCTAATTAATACATGTAAATTATATCTTAAAAGAAATTTAGGAGAAATGTTGTCGACAGCTCACAAATACAAACAATTTAGAGCAGTTGTAGCTGAGGAGTAACTGAAAGCCGACTTGGTACCATTATATTCAGTAATCACAATAACCTCTAAAAGGATGAAATCTGACTCTTCCTGTTGCCTTTTATTATTATTAACTCTTCTGATCATGACCAAGTCCATCCAGTCGTCTTTTATGAGAGGCTCAGGAATCAACCAGCATCAGTTTTTTGTTGAGCTCTTAACCCTATGATTAAATGAGATTCTACCTTTTTAAATAAGTGTCTAATAAAACAAAATAAGTCACGCTGTTATGAGAATGTAATCGACCCACAAAGTTCAGTATTTTTTCCAATAACAGCGTATCATATTCCTTTCACAATAACATTTTTAATTTTATCAATGAATTATTCTTTTAATCGTTTAGAAGTAGATTTACAGAAAGTTTTCCCACCGGTCTTTCTCACCAGCTTCTCTCTGTTTCTTGAAATTAATAAGACAAAAAAAAAAAAATTACTGTTACAAAGAACTGACACCCACGACTGCTTCTTTTAAATGTCAATTAAATAATGTGGAGCGTCCACCAAGTCTCGGTGAATGTTTAGTATAGAAGTGATAACATGACTGTAGAATGAGGACATAAATATTATCTGTTAAAAATGTATTATTAAAATAAATTATTAAACAATAATTCAATTAATGATTCAATTAATGACCATAAAAGAAGGGAACAATACTCAGTGGACTTGAAAAGAATGACCTTTTCTTTCTGGGTTCAAGTAAACAAGGACCAAAATTTCCCAAATGTATTGTTGTTGTTGTTGTTGTTGTTAAGAAGAAGAAAATGGTGTTGACGACTCCAGTGATGCTATGATGTTATTTCCAATAAATGGAAACCAATAGAATGTAGTCAGTCTTGATGTACTCTTGCAAAGCTAAAGCTTGCTTTTGAAAATGGTTCGACATTTACTTGATGAAGTGCATATACAAGTCCTGCAGATATGACTCTAAAGATTAGTCAGTTTACAGAAGTGCAGACCACCAGCAGTGAAAACGAGATGACTGTGTCTTTAAGCAAATTAAACCGTGTATTAATGAAATGACTCAATACAGATGACTCAGATGGCAGTAAAAGTGATTTAGCATACTTAGATGAAGCCAGTAATCACAATGAGGCAAGTCTTGTTATGGCATACTAAAAGAGTTGAGCAATGAATTTTAGCATTATGGCCTACCAAATAAGGTAAAGAATAAAGAATTCTCTTTATAAAAAAAAATGACCAAATCATGTCTACCTCGACGTATAAACAGGAATTTTGTCATGGTGCTTATTTTCCAAGCCCTTAGCGAAATGCTGAAGCGTTGGAGGGCTGGCGGGGTGTGGGGTGAAAGTGCTGTTTACCGGTTTCAGTCACCAAAAAAACTCAAAATGGAAAGTAGGAAACAGTGAAATGATGAAATAATGTACGTCAAAATCTTTATCGCCGACCCCCCTAATCGGCCACACAGACTACATTAGGATTAGAAAACTCTAACAGAACAGTCTTTAAATGCTTGCCATGTGTAATAAAGTTTAACAACATGTGAAAGTGAACATGATCACATGTTGTTCCGGTGCACTATTCGAAAATTCGCCAGCTCTGCTCCATGCAAAGTTTTTGATAGGATTGAGCCGTTTTCCAACACTGGTAGATTCCGGATAAAATGATTAACAAATAATATTAATAAATGAATGCGTTCAGGCATTTCAGACAAGATTTCCGTTGAAAACCATGTGTGACTTGTTTAAATAGCAATTTGTCTATCTTTGTTTACGTTCATTTGGATCAAATCTGTCACGTTCTGATTTGACCCATGGTCACATGATCAGGAAACTAATCATACACTCTATTACAAAAAAACAAAAACCTGATCCGAGCAAGTATTGTCCTACGATGTTTCAACTTAAAAGTCATTTAGACGCACTTAAATAAGAGGGGAAATTAACTCCTCGCAGTAAACTTTAAAGCCACCTCATTGCACTGTCAAAGCGTGCCCCACTTTAATGCCATGCCCCCAGCTCTTAGAAGAAAATTAGCTTTGAAGTCATGAATACAACTCCCACGGGTAACGATCTGGACAAGAACTGGCCTTCAGTTTCCTCTAAATCTCCCTGTTTCCACAACAACAACAACAGCCTTAAATGCTTTAAGCAAACGGCTGTCAGTTAACCATTAAAGGTCAGGAATGTGTCACAATTTCATTTCAGATGAACAGAAGCAGAAATACTATTAATAAGACTCAGTATACAAGACCCCTCAGTGTAAACCTGTCCACTCACAGCTGCTGAGCACTCCAAATGGTATGTACTCCAGAGATTTGATATTTTAGAGGATTTGACACTTATTTTGTTATCAGTGGTTAGTTCCTGCCTCATAGAAGTCATGTATGTAGTCTGTATAGGATGCCTGGTTAGAATAGGTGTCTATGGTTAGAATAGACTAACTGGTTCAGTTGCTTTAGTTCCTTTTTGTAAAAATATGTCTGAAGTGATCCTTAAACTCCATTGTTTGTTATTTACATGTTAAATACTATTCAGTAAACACTGTGAGGCTAATAAGAGTATTAGTCAACTATGTAGTCCTGCTCGGAGTTTAAGGGGTTAAAATGATACTGAACATATAAATACTGTGTGCTGTATGACAAAAGGGAGTATACAGTCGATGTGGTATGTGGCAGCAATGCTCATCAACCATCTAGAGCTAAATACTGTACAACTTGAAAGGATTGAATTATTATTGAGAGTATTAGATGTTATTATTATTATTATTATTATTATTATTATTATTAGTCACTTGTCATAAATACCATTTAAAAATCTGTTCATTTAAGGGGAACATGATAATGTAATATAATTTCCTAAAATCGTCTCCTATACTGTGGGAGAGTTAGGATGTAAAGATTTCTCCTTTTCCTTTTCTAAGTATTAGTCATAAAAATCCTGTCTGTAAAATACAGTTAAACACTGCTGAACTCTTAACCCCTCAGTTGTACACATGGATCGGAGTCTACATTTAGCCGAGTGTCTAATAAAATAAATAATAAATAAACATAATAATAAATGATAATGAGATAAGGGATGAGGTAATTTGACCTTCTCTTTTTTTTTTTATACCAAAAGCCAAAATGTCCTAGCAGTTTCTGTTTAGAACTTTAATGCTGATGTCGTTTTTACTCCAAACAATTATTATTATTATTATTATTATTGTTATTATTATTATTATTATTATTATTATTTGTATTTTTATTTTTTAAATTATATTTTATTGTAATTTAAATTAATTATTTGTAATGATATATAATAATAATAATAAATTATTATATAATTTATTATTTATTATATTTTATATATTTTAAAAAGTTGAAATTTTGAAAGTCGCTCAGGATAAAGGTGACAGAAATATAATATATAGCATAATATTTAATTAATTTTACAATTTATTTATTATAGCTTGGTAAATATCAATATTTTATCCAGTACTATTAACACTATAAAAACAAAAGCAATCATAGTAATAATAATAATTAAACAATAAATAAATAAATAAATAATAACAATAAGAAGAAGAAGAAGAAGAAGTTATTAGAAGAAGAAGAAAAATATTATTTATTATTATATTATATTATGAAAATATTTTTGTCTTTGAATGAATCTGAACAAATCTTTGACACTATTTGTAGTCCTCTAGTAATCAAATCAGAGCTTTTTAAAACCATTTCAGTGAGTTAAATGTTGACTATCATTATTTACATTTCTAAATTAATAGAGGTAGCTCTCTGCTATTCTGTACACTCTCGAAGCAAATGGTTATGAGTGCAAACAAAACCAGGCAATACAGGATATTGCATGTTTCAGGTTTCACAGATGTTTTGCTATTTGTAATTTTTTGATGACGAAAGCTCTCAGGTAAAGCTAAATTTAAACTCCGTCTCGGTTAGGCCACAAATTACTATTGCGGAATTATAAATAAAGTCCGCTGATACAGACGAGTATTCCATGTCAGTAGGGCACAAACAAGCACGTAAACCAACTATTCCTAGTGTAGAGAGACACCCATAGAGAGGCCATCCCCCACCTACACCCTGCCACCTTCCTGCACACTTACCGTAATATCCGCAAAATTGGCCCGCTACAGGTTCTCACTCTGAATAATGCTGAACCATTTGCGTCCTTTCATATTCACACTATACCAATATCACATAAATGCCCACAGAATGCATGTTTGTGTGTGTGTGTGTGTGTGTGGGTGTTTGTACATACATAAACGTATATAATATATATATATATATATATATATATATATATATATATATATATATATATATATATATATAACCTGCCCCTTACCACTTGGGAAAGATTAAAAAAAAAAAAAAAGTCTTTGTCCTTAATTGTTTTAATCTCTCACTGAAAATATGATTGTAAATAAACACGTTCCCATTAATATTTTACTTTTTTTAAGGCCTAAAAGTTGTTAATCAGTCTATAACTGTCAGGTAAAAACCAAGTGATCGAATCATGAACATAGAGAAGATCATAGAATCATAGAAAACACAAATAAAATAACGCAATAAAACCAATGAGGGTCTGTGAAAAAAATAAATGAATAAATAAAATAAAATAAAATAAAATAAAATAAAATAAAATAAAATAAAATAAAATAAAATAAAATAAAATAAAATAAAATAAATAAATAAATAAATAAATAAATAAATAAACAAACATGCCATGCCTAAAAATGCCAACAACCAGTGGATGAATATGGTATATGATATGGACATGAAAATAAAGAGAATTTTCCTCAATAAAACCTTGACACTACACGTAATAATACTCATTATCCTTAATGTATTTACTTTTTTTTTTCTTCTCAGTAATTAGATGTGAAATGTTCTGAGTCATTTCTAAAGAAATTAGTTTAAAGAGGCACCTGGAAACACTGCAGACTTGCTGAACTGAAATTAGCACTTGTTTGTTGGGGTAAATGAGACTCTGAGCTGGCTGACTCAGAATGTTTAGAGCCATCAGCCAGTTTTTATTGGCAAAGTGCCACTATTCTGCAGCTGTAATTGACCACTACAAAAGCGTGCGTGTGTAAAGCAGCCTACGCCGCAACCACAAAGACAACTAATAAACTATTTAGCAAGGCACAAGTGAAACAGCAGGCAAGAGATAGCTGTCTGTATTATCAGCTGAACCCTATCTGCATACAGGTCTGCATGTGTGACACGACAGGGTGTATCGAGGTAAATAAACTGAGCTTTGGTACACATGGATTTTTGGGGTTTTCTTTCGACCCAGACTTTTCATACTTATACATACGAATGAAATATTCAAATCCTGTGGTTGTAGGGTTTTTTTTTTGTTTTGTTTTGTTTTTTGTAAAGAAACATGGTGAGTAAGAATTCTGTGTAGTTTACTCAATGAGAAAAGGGAACCCAAATTTAGAATGAATGCTTAATTCTGATGGAAATATGATAACAGAAATGAGTTCAGAAGCTGACAAATCTTGGCCTAGCCCATGTCACTTATCTTTAACCTTTTTTTTTGGGGGGGGGGGGGGGGGATGTATCCCTTTGTGATATACCTCAAATTGATGCAATGCACTTGGAAAAAATGTGTTCATTCATTTTGACTACTTTTGCTGGTTTGCAAAATCTCTGAAACACCTAAAGCACATTTTACTTTAAACTGGACATTTTTATTTGTCTTTTTGGTATACAATCAAACAGTTTTCAAAATCTCTTGAATGCTTTCTAAAAAATTTTAATTCTAAAAAGACTCTAAAAATGCTTTTACACCATGTAAATTTGCCCATAGCTGAAATACTGAAGATCTGAGTATAAAATGATGATTTTATTTCATTAATAAATAAATTAAAAAAAGTGCTGTGGAATCGTGCGTTATCAGCAGAACATATGATTATTTGGCCATTTCATCAATATCAAGTACATCTACTGTTACAGTTTCTTCATAGACGTACTCGAGCTGACCCTGTCTACTGTGTCCACCGTTTAAAACACTTTTAGGAGGAAAACATTTTTTAAGACATTTAAGAGATATCTAGTTGTCCCTCTGGGTTCAAGGTAAAACCCTACACCATAGCGTTTAATTGGGAAAGGTAATTAATAGGTTCAGTGTCAGTACTGGGTTAAAAAATGAGTTCGCCAACCAAAAATATCCAGTCAGCAGCACCACAGTCAACATGGCGGCCGAGTCTCGTGTCTGATTCTCAAAGCTGGTAGCAAGTATACTGTATGTCTGGCCTAGAAGATTCTTCCACTGATGTATATGTCCAGATTTAGGACACTTAACTTCATTAGTTACAGAGAAACTTGAATCTGCAGTAGCCGGAGTAGCCTGAAAAATGGTTGTTTGAAACCTGGAAAAATAAATCATATTATCTGATACACTATTAGAGACATTAGCAAATATATGTCTAGATATATTCTTCCACTGATGTATATGCGCAGATTCAGGACACGTAGCTTTATTAGTTACAGAGAAACGCGCATCTGCATCTGTTATTTGTAACCTGAACAAAATATCATATTATTTGACACACTGTTCATACATTATCGACAACATTATGTCAAACTTGAACAGCTTTTTTGCGGATCTGAAAAGTCTTTCTGTTTAGCGATTTCTGGTCTTGTGTTTGTACACATTCTGTACTAGAAGGACTTTAGAGAGAGGACTAACAGGAATAAAGGATTAACACTAACTTAAATTGTTATTTTGTTTAACAGCATAAAATATTCATCTTCATTTGAATTCATTGAAAATGAATGTTTGGAAATCTAAAATGCGCTCTTTTCTAATGACATATGAATGCATTATTCTCCTGCACTTCTAAACTCCTGATTGGAGTTTATTATGTCTCTGGGTTACAGAGAATAAAAATGTTTCTCTATTTTGTGTATTTCCCATAGAATGTTCAGTTTCTTATAGTTTAATATTGAATAAAGAATAAACATACTTAACATACTTGTTTACTTAAATACATTTGACCAACGAACTCATTGTTCAACAAGTTTTCTTTTGTTTTGACCACATTTCCTTTAAGAGCACTTTTGCGTTTAACACTACCAACCACAGACATCCATCTTTCTCTCTCTCTCTCTTCCTCTTTCTCTCTCTCTCTCTCCCTCTCTCATCCGATTAGAAGCATTAAAAATGATTTATTCATTTGCATCAATTCAATATTTAAAATATGCTTCATTATTACTCAGAGGTTATCCCTTTTCGTTTAACCTGTATATCATTTTCCTCTTTGACCGATAAATGAATATTACATGCAATCAAGATTGAGACATGATGACAAGAGGGAAGTTGTGAGTCATTCAGGTTGTAGATGAACACAGTCTCTTCCATGAGCTGAGACAGAGACTCCATGCATAGGGTGAGGAATCCCCAGTGTGATTGCACATGCATCAGGTCTCTCTCCAGCAGCCTGGGGGTCACCTGGGCTTTTCCCTTCAGTAATGACACTATGGGAATATTGTAAGATCCCATCCCCCACCTACCACTTCCTGTTCACTCAAGACAAGAGACTCAACTGTGACCTCATTTCCTTTTATGTTGATGTGCAGTACTGATTATGTCACGAGGAACTGACCAAAACCACTACTGAGCATGACATGCTCAAATTCCTATGCACATGCATGCACACATGCACACACACACACACACACACAAGCCAAACTGTTTGCTGCAATCACATACAGACTAAATGAATGAATCGTACGGGTGAAAAGAAACACATAATGGACATGTTCACATGAACATATGATGTTTTTATGGATTATTTTCTCAATGTAAGTTAAATAATAGAATTTCCTCTTTCAGGCATTTAATCACAAACACACTATATTAATCTTACACATAAAAAAGAAGATTAAACGGACTTCCTGTTGTTGTCTTGAATCAACACAGTGTGTGTGTGTGTGTGGGAGGACAATGAAAAAGCACCTTTTACGTTGACATCCACACACAGCACCTATATCTGCTATACGTGTGCTCACAAACACATACACGGACCTGCTGCTGATTCAGAATGAGAAGAGGAACCGAGAGCACTTCGTAGTTTCCTGCCAAGTGTGCAGAAAGTCTAGGTCAGGTTCACACACACACACACACACATACACACAAGTACACACACACACACACAAAAAAAAAAGACTCTCGCATCCGTACATCCCCCACATAAGCGAATCTCTCAACGAAGACGCCGTAACGGAGTTGGAAAAGAAAATTTGATTAGTCAGTGTTTGTCCCTGCATTTTCCAGTATCAACCAAGACGTGGTTTTCCTGCGTCCTGAAGGATCCTATATAAAGGTAAGTGTATACCTGTAGCCAGTGTGAACGCAACTGTTTAAACGCATCTTTAGCCTATTAGAGATTGTAACTTAATATAGCGTAGATAAGATGAAGGCGACTTTCTCTTGTGTTCTGTGTCTTCTGCTCGTAGCAGCATGCTGGGCTCAGACAACATCTCCCAAGGTTACGAAAACTGAAGGACTGTTCCAACAAGCCATCCTGCACCTCAAATTACTTATTTCTAAAGAAAAGGTTAGTTGCTTATTACATTTCTTTCTTTTCTTTTTTTTGTCAGTTGACCACAGTCACGGTTGACATAGTGCTGGATTTAACAGATTTCATTTTATTCCATTTTGCAGGCCAATGAAATTTCTCTTCACTCACCAACAAATGACATCAAGGTAAGAGAGGTGACTTCTGGATTATTTATCAGAGGACATTTAATTCGGAAAATCTGAGCGAGGAGTAAACGATTAAAGTTCGAAATTCATTCCATGTTGAAATTCATCAGGACATTTCTTGTAGTGTTTACATGACAATATTTATAGTTGCACTTTTTTTCTCTGAAGAAGGGAAATGACTTTAAGTCAACTTTTAAGTGTATAATTCAGACTTAAATTCCTAAATTAGTTCAGGCATAAGTGCATATATCCTAAGTGCATATATAAAATTGATGAATTAATTTTTACAACCCACTAGGGAGAGAGAAAGCGGATTTTTTGACTTTTTGAGGATTTTTTTTTTTTTTTTTTTAGGTGCTTTTGGTTTCTCTCTCACTTCTGACTAAGAGTCAAACAGAAAGCAACTCATGAGAGTTTGGAGAAAGTGTGCCTAGTTTAGGAGAAATTTGATGAGTAATGAAGCAGCAGCACGTCTGTGGGCTGCCCGGATGGTCGATAGGTTTAGCTCCTTTCTGCTTTTGACCTTCTTCCAGCTCTCTACTGGCCACCTTTTGCAGTGTGGCAAGTCTCAGTCTCTTAGTGTAGATTGTATCTTATGCTGAAATCACAGGAGGTGTGTACAAAGTCAAACGCAAAGCAGGTTGTTTTTTTCTGAATGCCTCTCTGTATTCTCACCGAATGCACTGAAATTACATGGTTTTTGTATGGAAATGATGATGTTTCCGTGCCAGTTCTGTGAAGTGAGCTGAGTCTGGAGGGGGAATTCAGAATAAAGAAATAGACAGTACTGTTTCTCTATTGCTGAGAGACTTTTTCCAGTGTGTCCTGAAGCAAAAGTCGACAGATTTTTGCGTTTACTTAGTCTATCTACATTCGGCATCGTTTTAACGGATTGTCTGAAATCAGGTGTATGATTAAATGCACTGCTGTTTAAGAGACACTGGATTTCAGAGATGTATTAAATGATATATATGTATGTATATAAAGATTAATCAGTTCATTTATGAAATGTTTTGCTTGTTTCTTTGTTTAGGAGTGCTGCTCTCAGTCTGCACTTGAGTGCTTCAGGAAACAGCTTCACTCTAACAGCCATAAGAATCAACTGAAGATGAAACTGGCCAGAAATCTGGGCAAGCCCAGCATCGTAAGTAGAAGTTCACAAACAAACAAACAAAAAATCATTCTCCTAAACAATTTCATTCATAACGTTCATAACAAGAAAAGCATCGCTTAATGTATTTGCTTATATGTTGCCTTTGTTTGTAGATGAACAACTTGAACACCTGCACTGCAGAAGATATAAAGGTGAGACTGGGGGAAAAAAAATGGAATTTGGGGATCAGACAATGTCTAGACGATTCATCCCACAGTGTGAATTAGAATTCTGACCTCTATCTGATCGACATTCCTTTCCAGAATGCTGAGTGCAAGTCCTGTGAAGCCTACCCAAAGGTCAGCAGCAAAGAATTTCTGAAGAATTTACAGTCACTTCTGCAGAAGGTTAGTACAATAATCAAAATAATATATTTCCATTTTTAACCAGTGCTCTTAGGCTCTTGTCTGTTTTTTTTATTTGAACAATGATTCAACTTTATTAACATTAAATATCCCTTAAAACAGAAACTGTAAGGCATACGTTTCACACCCAGTGAGTAACATCTTTACATTTTCTTGCAGGCTTTCAGTCGCCTTTCTTAAAATACGAGCATGATGATGACTATGTGAATGTCTGGACGACACTACCTCATGAAACCCTGGTGTAAAGCACTCTGGATCAACTCATCTATTTATTGCCTATTTATTTGTTTTTATTACTTTTTTCAATTTGTATTACAGCAGACTGAGAAATGCCTTAATATGTCTAATTATTACTGTCAGATTTCTGATATGTTGGCAGTGTGTTCAGCAGTTTTCTTACTGCTGAGTTTGATTCAGATTATAATGTACATAAATACTGCTTTATATAGTATTAGTACCAGTATTAGACCGAAGACTCAAACAAGACCTGCTGCTGATATTTTTGCACTTGCATGCAAGACATGCAAGTCCCCAAGACAGCAAAAAAAAAAGGTTTGGTACACACTGTCAACTACAAAGTATCTTGAGAAACGTATGTCTCATAATGAGACTCTGTGTATTGCATAGTTACCCAGTTGCAATTTTTCCTATTGTTTTGTATTTATTTACTATTAAAAGTATTTTTGCTGAAACTGTACCTGTGAATATTGGTGATTTTTCTCACAGAACCCTGATTAACACAAGTCACAAGTATAAGTTAAATATATATTTTTTTAATGAAAGACACCACCACATCCTCCACTTTAGGGATACAAGACACTTCAAGCTTTTATTCATTGTTATTTATTGACTTTCTGACTTGTACATCAGAAAACCTGAAGAGTATTGGCAAATGCTGAGAAAAAAAGAAGAAGTCTATACTGGACTAAGATGGACAATTTGTCGTACAGATGAAGAGAAGAAGTGTTAACGAAAGATGGAAACTATGATGTACTGAACATTTCCACGACTGTTGTTCGCTTGATTACGCGAGTTGCTCGATTAACAAAACACTGGTAGATGGAAACACAGAACATTCACACTTTCTGTGATGGTTTTTCTGAAATTTGCAGAGCATTTGCAATATTTATGTGGTAACCTGGGAAAACCCTTTCTATTATATTTCAGTTCCACTGAGAGACACCAACACGCTGATAGTCTACCTGCAACCACCACTTACTGATTTTTGTTGCATTTAAAGAATCATAAGTTTACAGTCGGAAATGACTTATCACTTGATCATCGGCATCTTCCACAGACGTCTGTGTCTCATCACCTGACGTAACAATCACAAGCCTCATCACTGTCTCTTCACTCGTCTGATCTGTTTGCTGTCTTTTTATGACATTGTTTAAACATGATGCTGCCTTTTAAAACTGTCTGTAAACTGCACCTTTATACTTGAAAGAGCTCTTCTCTGTTTCGCCGATGATTCGAAAGCACGTCAGCGTCTTATTACAAAATAAATAGTTTAGGCTCACGTCTATTTTACTATGGCACGTAACTATCCAAAAAATGTAATCAACCTATGACACACACACACACACACACACACACACACACACACTGCAGGATAGAAAAAAACACATTAACTAAACTAAATCTTTAAGCATTGTGTTAACAGGCTCCTTAGACAACATGATCTTTGTAGGCAGACAGCCAAGGGATGGTTATATAAAAGGAACTTTTTTTTAAAGAAATATTTTAAAGAATTTAAAAGATTTCTTGAATCAGAGATATCAAATATGTCATGTACTGTAATATTTAGCTGATATGGGGTTTTCCCAGAGCACCACATAACTGGATGGAAATACACCTAGAAATTGAGGTGGAATAATCTCTTCCATAAGATGTGGGAAATGTTTACTGGAGTGAGGAAAACTGGGTTCCGAGGACAAGCTTCCTATGCTCACTGCCACTGTGTCAGAAAGTCAGCATTCCAATGTGTCTTACCATCATTACATTTCTCAATATGCATCTGAAAGTAGAGCAAATGAAAAGAATGATGAAATACACAATATGGCCAGAAATACTTGGATAATCCTTCTTTATTTATGTGTATCAGCCACACCCATTGCTAACAGGTGCATAAATCAAATCACATAGCCATTCAATCTCAATAGACCATCACTGGTTGTTAGGTTGCCTTTATTTGAAACTATACATTATAGCACAGTGAAATTCTTTCTTTGCATATCCCATCTTTAGGGGTTGGGGTCAGAGCCCAGGGTCAGCCATTATGCAGCACCCTGAAGCAGGGCAGGTTGGGGCTCAAAGGTCTTGCTCAAAGACCCAACGGTGGCAGCTTGAACCTCGATCTTCTGGTCAACGACCCAGAGCCTTAATCACTTGAGCTACCACTGCCCCCGAATGGGTCATACTAAACTTATTGACTTGAAACATGGCAGTATCACAGAATGTGATCAGTCAAGTCATTAGGTATGCCCTGGTTGATTGTATTATGAAATGGAAGTGGCTAAGCCATGAAAGAGTAGACCACACAAACCCACAGAGCAAGCAGCTGAGTGATGAGGTGTGTAATGTGTATCCTCTGTTGTATCACTCATTCTAAACTGCACAGTAGGTCTGTATCAGGAAAATGGCCCAGCAACTGCTCATAAGCCTATTATCACTGCACACAATGATAGGCATCAGCTTGAGTGATGGAAAGCATATTGCCACTGCAGTGGAAATATTTTCTCTGAAGCGATGAGTTACAGTCTGAGAGACGAAACTGGGTTTGGCAGATGTCAGGAGAACGCTACTTACCAGAATGCATTGTGTAAAAATCATGTTTGGTGGAGGAGGCATACAAAGCAAGGTCCATACAAGTCATGATTTGTTGAGCTTGGTGTGAAGTTACTCCAGAATCCTGACCTCAATCACACTCGACACCTTTAGGATGAACTGTGAGCCAGGTCTTCTCATCCCATCACAAATTCTCTTTTGAGCTTCTGCCCACTTCTGGAAATAATCTCTCATAAACACAATTTTGATTACTTTCTGCACATTTATGCAGTTAATGTTTACATCAAACATTAATAGAATGAAGTAAAAGTAATAAAGACTTGGATCGTGGTGCAAAAGATAATCTCCCGGTAATTTCACACACAACAATCTCTAGAGCAACACAAAATGGCTTCACTAAGATGTGGTCCTGCTGGTTTATTTACATTTTTATATTTAACTGGAACTCACAGTCTAAATACAATGACATTCCTAAGCTACAACAGCATCCCCTACAAGCAACACAAAATGTTATGGACTTCTACAGGTGAGGTGGATGCAAGGCAAAGGAGAGGATTACACTGAACATGGAGCATGAAGTTAAGCAAGACATGGCCTGTTTAAGGTAGAAACAGAAAATGTTCATATGATATGCAGTGATCAGGCATAACATTATGAGCACTGAGAGGTGAAGTGAATAACAATGATTATCTCCTCATCATGGCACCTGTTAGTGGGTGGGATATATTAGGCAGCAAGTGAACATTTTGTCCTCAAAGTTGATGTGTTGGGCAAGTGTAAAAATTTGAGCGAGTTTGATGAAGGATCAAATTGTGATGGCTAGACGACTGGATCAGAGCATCTCCAAAACTGCAGCTCTTGTGGGGTGTTCCCGGTCTGCAGTGGTCAGTATCTATCAAAAGTGGTTCAAGGAAGGAACAATGGTGAACCGGTGACAGGGTCATGGGCGGCAAAGACTCATTGATGCACGTGGGGAGCGAAGGCTGGGCCGTGTGATCCGATCCAACAGACCAGCTACTGTTGCTCAAATTGCTGAAGAAGTTAATGCTGGTTCTGATAGAAAGCTTGAAAGTATACTGGCAGGGATTTATTAGTTTATTAGTAATTAATGAAATAAATTATCCATGTTTCACCAATCAAAAGAAAAACACTGGCTGCAGAATGTGTTGGCTGAATACATTTGGAAATTGGATATTAAATTTCTTTCTTTTTCTTTCTTTTTTTTTGCTTTGCTGTTCCTGTAACCCAGATATGAGGCTCTAACAGTAACTAGCATTTCCTGCAAAAAGGTTTAAATGCTCAGTCATAGTTCACACAAATACAGATAACATGAAAATGTTTAATTTCTGCAGTGGAAGTTCCCTTTAAGGTATAAAATAGACTTGCATTGTTAAGAATAGTATTGCCTTTACTAATCTCAAAGGTCTGTGAAAACATTTACATTTGAAGACACCTACTCATTTCAGGAAATCTCAGCTCTAGCCAGCAGTTCACATCTTTTGTCTTTGTTCAAAAAAAAAAAAAAAAAAAACACAAAAGGAAATGAATTTGCTATCTAGCAAAACAACCTGAAGAGGTGAAAGTAATTTGAGGGGAAAAAACCTAAAATCAGCTGAACTTGTTTTACAGACAGCAAGTCTTACACACAGAAAAGCACCCATTCAATACATTTCACATAGCCTTTTCACATAGCCTAACAATTACTGTGAATAAATGTGAATAAAAGATGGGAAGCACAGGGATCTCTTTTGTGATTGGAATTAGAATTATTTCAATAATGAAGAGCAATTCACAAACAAAAAAAAACACTTTTTAATCTTCATATCTGAATAGGAAAATAAGGGCAGGCCAGATCAGTTTCAAGCGTAAACAAATGGAAATGTCGCTTGTTTTGTTTCCATCTGCACATCAAGTTTCATGATCTTTCATAGTCAAGGTTATATGTGGATGTGGATGTATTTTTACCATCACAAAAATTAAAGTTAAATGACAGACCCACTCTTTACAACATTGATCTGAAGCTCAGTGGTGTCTGGGGGTATTTGTTTCTGCACACAAAACTTAACATCAGCAAATCAACATCCAAATGGCTAAAGTAAACAAAAAAATGAAGGTGTTGAAATGGCTAGACCTCAACCCTACTGAGATGCTGTGGAGAGATATGGAGATATCCTCCACACATGGTGTTTTGCATGATGACCAAACATCTCAACCTTAGTCTCATCAGTCCAAAGCATCAGAGGTTCATGATGTTCATCATGTATCAGAAGTTTTGTGGTTTGTTCAGATGCAAACTTAGATCATGCTGCCACAAATAATATATATATATGTCACCAGTACCTATTACACATGCCCATTTTTCCTACATTTAACACATTCACCTCACCTGACAGTGCTCATAATGTCTATATTGCCAATAGTTTTAGGACTTGGCCCCTTAGCTCCAGTGAAAGGAACTCTTATTGCTTCAGCATACCAAGACAATTTGGACAACTTTGTGGGAACAGTTTGGGGATGTCCCCTTCCTGTTCCAACATGACTGCACACCACTGCACAAATCTATAAGGATGGATGAGCGAGTAAATAATAAAGTGGAACTCGTCATTTGTCTCAATGACTGCAAGCTGACCAAGTCCTGTGGTTGTGGTTGCAAAATAACTCCAAATCATCACATATATATATTTTTCCCAGCCTTCCCTGCTTCCCTGAGAGCCATTCTTGTTCCATCTTTTCTGACTGTGCTATCATAAACATAAACTTTTAATTTACCTACAGAGTGCTGTAGGCTTCACGATAGAACTCTTGGGGTTTTCTATATATCTCTGCCATTAAACAGTCTGACACTGGACTGAATTTGCTGGTATGCTCACTTCTGGGTTAACTGGCATCTGTCTTGAAGGGTCTCCATTCTTACTGAAGAGCGTTGAATTCCAAGTCTTTTGAAGATGGCCTTATAACACTCTGGCAGGCCTGATCAGTTTGCAAGCGTAACCGAATGGAAATGTCACTTGTTTTTTTCCATCGGCAAGTTTCATAATCTTTCATAGTCACGTTTATATGTGGATGTGGCATATGTATTTTTATCATCACAAAAATGGAGGTTAAATGATAGACCCACTCTTTACAACATTGATCTGAAGCTCAGTGGTGTCTGAGGGTATTTGTTTCTGCACACATATGTTCAGTTAACTTAACACCAGCAAATCAACATGCAAATAATAAAGGTTTTGGAATGGCCACATCAAAGTCCAGACCTCAACCCCATTGAGATGCTGTGGTGGGATATACAAGACACCCTTCCCAGAAAGCCATTCTTGTTCCATCTTTCCTAATTGTGCTATCATATACATAAACATTTAAAATGCACTTACAGAGGACTGTAGGCTACATGATATAACTCTTGGAGTTTTCTTTATATCTCTGCAATTAAACAGTCCGACTGAATTTGCTGGTAAGGGGAGTGCCCCAAATTGCCCATGGAGGTAGTTACTTTGTGCATTTTATAATTAACACTCTCTTAATGATTGTGGAACTTGAAAGGGTGAAATTTTTTCCTACCTAGTTTCTGAATGCCGGTTTACCTTTTGGGGAAAATTGACTACATATAAAAATCTGCAAATTTTAAACACAAAGTTATTTTTTATTATTTTTTATTTACTTATAGATTATTTATATTTGGAGAAGATTAACTGACCCAGTTACTGATAAATGAAAAACACAGAATTAAAGAAGGGTGTTTTTTCCTCCTCCCCTTGACTGTATGGCTGGGCAAACTGTTACAGGAGGGTAGGGGTGCCATCTAGTGGAATTGTAAACAATTAGAAACAAGCCAGTCATTAACGCCAATCATATGAGGGTGAGAATGTGCCTAATACTACGAGTACTATTCCTTACAGCTTCCAAAAGTAAGAGAATAAGCATTAATACAGATATAATTAATAATTCGAAGAAACACTTGAAGGAAAGGATTTTTTCTGCCTAAAACTCTAATATGTCATGTCTTTAAAACCTCTTCACCGTGATCTTTTTACTTTTTTGTAGAGAGCAGGATTAAGATCACATTTGACTGTAACAATCTAAGGCCCCATCCAATGACGCAAACAAACTGTTATTAATGCAGGACTGTAAATAACCAATAATCAGGTGATCATGTATCATTACTGCTAAAATAAAATATTGAAAACATTACTGGTAAACTTAACTGTTAAAGCATGTAATTAAGCACACACACACACACACACACACACACACACAGGAAAGATACCGAATCACAGGCCTCCTTTCTTTTTGGCTTGCCAATTTCATAATGACCTTCTGGTTAAAGTCAATCATCTCAGTGACCAGTCTCTTTTCCATTAACAGCATGACCAATGCATTCAATAAGAAGTGCTGGAAAAGCACCGACCGGAAGCTCGACCTCCATCACGTGTCTGCTGCTGAATTAGTAAACTGGGTCGATATGGTCCAAGCTCCTTGATTCTTTTCTATTCTTTTTCATCCGAAAGGGTGAAAGTTTATTTTTTGTAAAGATATAACCGAATTTTCTTTCATCTCGAGATCTTTGGCTTGCTTCCACATTAACCAGTACCTGCCCGTTAACTGACCATCTGCTGAGTGGTAACGAGACTCATTAAGAATGGTCCAATCACATAAGGCCAAATATATAAAACTCACTATTGATTCGCTAACAGCAAATGTGGGCGGGTTTGAAACAAGCCAATCAGAGCTCAGCCTCAACTGTTTCTTCTTCTTCTTCTTTCGGCTTTTCCCTTCAGGGGTCGCCACAACAAATCATCTCTCTCCACCTATCCCTATCTTCTGCATCCTCAACACTTACACCCACTAGCTTCATATCCTCATTTATTACATCCATATACCTCCTCTCTTTGGCCTTCCTCTTTGCCTCCTGCCTGGCAGCTCCATGTCCAACATTCTCCTACCAATATACTCACTCTCCCTCCTCTGAACATGTCCAAACCATCTTAATCTGGCCTCTCTAACTTTGTCCCCCAAACGTCCAACACGAGCCGTCCCTCTGATGTACTCGTTCCTAACCCTGTTCAACCTTGTCACCCCCAAAGAGAACCTCAATATCTTCAGCTCTGCTACCTCCAGCTCTGACTCCTGTCTCTGTCTCAAGGACACTGTCTCTTAACCATACAGCATATCCGGTCTCACCACTGTCTTGTACACCTTCCCCTTGATTCTCGTTGAAATTTTTCTATCACACAGAACTCCTGACACCTTTCTCCACCCATTCCATCCTGCCTGCACTCGCTTCTTTACCTCTTTCCCACACTCTCCATTACTCTGGACTGTTGACCCCAAGTACTTAAACTCCTGTACCTTCTTCACCTCTTCACCCTGTAATCTTACTGTTCCACTTCCCTCCCTGTCATTCACACACATGTACTCAGTCTTACTACGACTGACTTTCATTCCTCTTCTCTCCAGCGCAAACCTCCACCTCTCCAGGTTTTCCTCCACCTGCTCCCTGCTCTCACTACAGATCACAATGTCATCTGCAAACATCATTGTCCAAGGAGACTCCTGTCTGACCTCCTCTGACAACTGGTCCATCACCATAGCAAACAGGAAGGGGCTCAGAGCCAATCCCTGATGCAGTCCCACCACCACTTTGAACTCCTCTGTCTGACCTACAGCACACCTCACCACTGTCCTGCTCCTCTCATACAGGTCCTGCACCACTCTGACATACTTCTCTGCTACTCCTGACTTCCTCATACAGTACCACAGCTCTTCTCTTGGCACCCTGTCATACGCTTTCTCCAAGTCTACAAACACACAGTGCAACTCTCTCTGACCATCCCTATACTTCTCCATCAACATTCTCAGAGCAAAAATTGCATCTGTTGTGCTCTTTCTGGGCATGAAGCCATACTGCTGCTCACAAATTTCCACTACCTTCTTTAACCTAGCTTCCACTACTCTTTCCCATAGCTTCATTGTATGGCTCATCAACTTTATCCCCCTATAGTTGCTGCAACTCTGCACATCACCCTTATTCTTAAAGATCGGCACTCCTCTCCATTCCTCAGGCATCTTCTCACTCTCTAAAACCCTGTTAAACAGACTAGTTAAAAATTGCACTGCCGCCTCTCCTAGACACTTCCAGACCTCCACTGGGATGTCGTCAGGACCGACTGCCTTTCCACTTTTCATCCTCTTCAAAGTCTTCCTGACTTCATTCTTTCTAATCTTATCTACTATCTGTTCCACAGAGTTCACCCCTTCTACTCTTTTTTCCCTCTCATTTTCCTCATTCATCAGCTCTTCAAAGTACTCCTTCCATCTCCTCAGTACACGCTCCTCACTTGTGAGCACCTTTCCATCTCTATCCTTAATAACTCTAACTTGCCGCACATCCTTCCCATCTCGATCCCTCTGCCTGGCTAACCTGTACAAGTCCTTCTCTCCTTCTGTAGTGTCTAACCTAGTGTACAACTCATCATACGCCTTCTGCTTGGCCTTAGACACCTCCCTCTTCACTCTGTGGTGTAACTCCTTGTATTCCTGTCTATTCTCTTCAGTCCTGTCCATGTCCCACTTCTTCTTGGCTAACCTCTTCCTCTGAATACTATCCTGAACTTCCTCATTCCACCACCAAGTCTCCTTATCTTCTTTGCTCCTTCCAGATGACACACCCAGCACCTTTCTTCCTGTCTCCCTGATCACTTCTGCTGTAGTTTCCCAGTCATCTGGCAGCACTAGCTGACCACCCAGAGCCTGCCTCAACTTCTGTCTAAATTCCTCACAACATTCCTCCTTTTTCAGCTTCCACCACTTGGTTTTTTCCTCCATCTAATTTCTTTCAGATTGTCTCTTCTACATAGGATGTAGTCTACCTGTGTGCTCCTATCTCCACTCTTGTAAGTCACTCTATGCTCCTCCCTCTTCTGAAAATAAGTGTTAACCACAGCCATGTCCATCCTCTGAGCAAAGTCCACTACCATCTGTCCTTCAAGGTTCCTTTCCTTAACTCCAAACTTGCCCATCACCTCCTCATCACCTGTGTTCCCCTCACCAACATGTCCATTAAAATCTGCTCCTATCACCACTCTCTCACCTGTGGGAATAGTCTCTATCACCTCATCTAATTCACTCCAGAATCTCTCTTTCTACTCTAACTCACAACGTACCTGTGGGGCATAACCACTAACATTCAACATCACTCCTTCAACCTCTAATTTCAGACTCATCACCCTGTCTGACACTCTCATCACCTCCAGAAAATTCCTCACAATCTCCTCCTTCAGGACCACACCTACCCCATTTCTCTTACCATCCACACCATAATAAAACAGCTTGAATCCTGCTCCTATACTACGAGCCTTGCTACCCTTCCACCTGGTCTCCTGTACACACAGTATATCCACCTTCCTTCTCTCCATCATATCAGCCAGCTCTCTACCTTTCCCCGTCATAGTACCAACATTCAGAGTTCCTATTCTCAGTCCTACACTCTTACCTTTCCTCTTCTCTCTCTGTCTACGCACTCTCCTCCCTCCTCTACTTCTTCGACCAACAGTAGCCCAATTTCCACCAGCGCCCTGTAGGTCAACGGTGCCGATGGCGATCGTTGTTAACCCGGGCCTCGACCGATCCGGTATGAAATTTAGAGTACTGACGATTCGCATGGTTAAATTTGGCAAAGTTTTACGCCGGATGCCCTTCCTGATGCAACCCTCTCTATTTATCTGGGCTTGGAACCGGCACAGAAGTCACTGGACTGTGACCCCATGGCTAGATTCAGCCTCAGCTGTTTACAGTTTTCAAATGTTTATGGACCTACACACGCACTCGTTTGTCCGACGTCCGGCGCGCGCGCGCACACACACACACACACACACAAATGAACAAAATACAGTATTGATTTTTTTATTTTTATTTTAAATAAATGGTGAAATTACTAACAGTGGAATAGTACAACTAAGGGGTTTAATTTATTATTTATATATTAAATATATAATTATTGTTAACGTGTTAAAGCTGCAGTCTTCTTTAAGGGTTGTGGCGCCCCCTATTGACCAGTCGCCACTGGTCCCATCTCTGTTTCCTCCCCACTGGGAACATTTTTTATTTAAATATTCATTTTTTTTCATGTCATCCACACCCCCACCCCTGTTTTAAATATGCAATACTTTATTAGAAACACTTTATTATACTTTTTTCAATACTTTATTAGAAACACCAGCTTAGTATTACACAGTATCCAGATTCGGTGAGTCTGCACCCATCGTAGCATCAGATTCCTGTTCTTGGCTGATAGGAGGAACCAGATGTGGTCTTCTGCTGTTGTAGCCCATCCTCAAGGTGACATATATAGCCTTATAATCAACTTTAACCAAGTTTGCTATTGTCCTCTCATCTCTCATCCTCAACAGTGCATTTATCTCCATAGAACTGCTGTTCACTGGATGTTTTTTTGCATATTTTCCCCAATTCTGTTTGATTTAAACAATAATTGAAGCTCTTGCTTTGCTTTGTTACAACATAATTGGCTTAATGAGCAGGAACTGGACTGCAAAAATGCAAACATATCCTTAATGCAATAATTACTAATTTACCTTTGTGGAAATATAGCTATTTTAATTGTATTATATATATATATATATATATATATATATATATATATATATATATATATATATATATATATATATATATATATATATATATATATAATACATACACATTTTACATATATATAAAATAAGATTTTGTTGGGTGTTGTCCTGTTCTTATGTGTAGTGCAATATTTGTAACAGAATGTCTAAGGTGCTGATAAAGGCATCATTCATACAGAGACTAGTGACACAGCGCCGTCTAGTGGCCTAGCAAAATCAAGATCAACACATTGCCATTAGTTATTGAATAGTTTTCTTAATTTCGCTCTTTCACCCAGACTACGAAAAATATCAATGTACCAACTCTTCGGTACAGAGTGTGGCACATTTCCTCAGCTTTAGAGATAAGATGACGTGTGTCTCCGAAGGAAGAAACTTCAATCAGTGAACATGGAATAAAGTCAAGTCAAGATGTCAAGAGGCTTTTATGCAGTAGCCAGGAAGTTTTATGCCCTTGCATAAAAAAAATAAAAAAAATTGTCCCATTTGTCCCTAATAAACTGTAGCTTGTAGCTTCAGGGATATCAATCTAATAAACAACACTTATTTCATTTGTTAAAATGGAAGTATAGTTTGCACCAAATTATTTGTGAATTACTCTCTAAGAACTGTGACAATATAGTGACAATAAAAGAATCTTGAAAAACAGAATAGTGGTTGTCACAATCAGTTGCTCTCTCCTTATTCTTTCTGACTGATTTTCTCACATTTTGTGTTTTGTTTGGGTTCTTGTCGCTGCATGAGGCATTACCTGCAACTCAATCAGGCTGAACAGCTCCTCCTTGATAGTACATCTATTCATGCCTTCATAAGGAGGTTTGATTTGTCTCTCAGCATATTTTCAAGAGCATATAGGATAGATACCGAGAGATGGGCTGTTAAACAGGGTAACCAAGGTAAGGGCCATTGAAGAGCAATAACCCGGCAGCAGGACCAGTATCATCTGCTTTCTGCAAGGAGAAATAGGAGGAGCACTGCCAGAGCCATATAGAATGACCTCCATGCTATTAGTGTGTATGTTTCTGACTAAACTGTCAGAAACTGACTCTTTGAGGGTGATATGAGAGCCCAACATCCTCTAGTGAACCTGTGCCTACAACCCAGCACTGTGCATTTAGTTTTTTTCAGAAAACACCAGAATGAGCAGATCTGCCATTGGCACCTCATTCTCTTCAGGAATGAGAGTAGGTTCAGACTGAGCACATGTGACAGACATGAAAGAATCTGAAGATGCCATGGGGAACATTATACTGCCTGCAACATCATCCAACATGACTGGTTTCGCAGTGGGTCAGTGATGGTCTGTAAAGGAATATCTTTGGAGGGACGCACAGACCCCCATGTGCTAGTAAACAGTACTGTTACTGTTGTTAGGTACCAGGATGAAAACTTCAGAGCTACTCTCAGACCTGCAGTGGATCCTAGGTTCCTTCTGGTGCATACAATGCCTGGCTTCGTGTGGCCAGAGTGTGTATGCAGTTTCTGGATGACGCAAGCATTGACGCTATTGTCTGGTCCTCACATTCCCCAATTCCAAGTCCCAAGGTTTCCCAGCAGAACATTGTCCAGAGCATCACACTGCCTCTGCTGGCCTGCCTTCTTCTTTACAGCATCTCCTAGGGAATCACCAGGTAATCAACATACACATGTGAGTCATTCACATTAACTCTTCTGTGGGATCAGACATGCATCAATGCGCTGTTGTGTGACTGTCACTGGTTCACCAGTTGTAGACTGGTTTCGGTTTGGATGAAAACTTGTGCCCACACCTGCCCATTCTGAAGAGGTTTGGATACCCCCCCGGTCTAACCAATTATAAGAACTGGAAAAAATTTCTTTTGACAACCAGATTAACTTTTTTTTTTTAAATTAATGAGGCCTAATTAATTGTCCAATTTATCTCTGACTGAGCTTACAGGTCTCAGAAATTTTGGCACCTTGTCACACAATGTGAGCAGTCACAAACCATTAAATAAATATATACATATATAATGAGAGAATTAAGTACCTGTCCTGAGTTCTGACCCGCTACTGCATTACTGTACATCCTTTGCTTTTAAAGCACTGTTAAAGCAACTGACATCAACCAGAATGCTGAACAGCTTTGTTTGCTGAACGGAGTTGTGTGTTGTTTGCTCGTCTTTCAACTCAGACTCAAAGTTAAAAGACAATTGTCTAAGGGAACACTGGAAGAGTGATAGGCACAGGCATTATATATAACTAGTGTGAACAATAAATATTAAAGGCCTGCCTCCAAGCTTTGTAAATAAACTGAGCTTTAAGATTCAATGGGTGCTACATCTCTTATGTAGGATCAAAGGATTTCAGCTGGGACTTGAAAATCTCATCAATGGATGCTGCCCTGTTAGAGCTAGGCTTTTACAGCCTTGAGGCAATAACAGCCAAGCTCGCCTTTGAACCTTAAGGAGGTATGATAAGCATACAATTACACTTCATCAAATGACCCAAGTGAATTGAAAGTGTAGATCTAGACTGTAAAGTGGTGTTGAGCCATTTAAGAGCAATAAAAACAAACACAAGCAGCTTATCAACATCCAAGAACCCAGTAAAGGACATATTTGGTCCCTCCTTTTTTCATCATGCAGCATTCTGAACCAGCTACTGTAATATCAGGTTGAGTAACTAATACAGGTTCGCAATAAACTAAAACAAAGGTCTGTAGATGAACTATGTTGTATTTCATGGCAGAGGTCCAAACCTGTAACAGAGCCTTTTGAATACCTTCATTTGGGCCACAGAGAATTTTTTATTTACTGTTTACCAAGAAAATTCCCAAGGGTCAACAAACGGGCAGACCACAGCCCAGATGTAGACCTAGCAAAGTATTTCGGTGAAATAAACCAAGTAGTGTAGCACTGCAGAACTGCCACAGTTATTTAAACATGAATCAGCATGTCTGCTGGAGCAGATGAACCTTTGCCATTTATTTTTTGCTGAACAGAGACTAGGTACAGGCATTAAGAAGACCATTAATGTGATATTTTTTGTGAAATTAAGCCTGCAAGAAAATCAGAATATTTAAAGACGATGACAAAAAGTATTGCTCTCCCCTTGCCAGAAGACCAATGCCAATGGTGCTAAACGACCACAATGAAGCAAAACAATTGCTTTGAATTTTTCTTATATATAACCATTGTTTATAACTAATCGTTAATAGCGGCTTTTAGATTAAAAGGTAACTGTTGGTACAATTCAGTGATGTTAGCTTCTTTCCTAGACCTTTGTAACCAAAAAATTGTATGTAATTGGACCTTCACAAATTTTAGAATAACCCTATCCTAAGCCCTATAAAAGCACTGAACAAGGTTGTGGCTTGGCAAACAACAATGCGATAATGTTGTGGATTATGGAAGCTGGATAAGGGTGAGGTCTGCTTCCTGCCACATCCCCACCTGATGCACTGAAGCAAGAGTGAAAGTATGCTGTGAACACTGGCGTAAAGGTCATATGTAGGCAAGTGACTACATCTTCACAGAACAGAGTCTAAACAAGACACCACAAAAAGCAAAAACTTGAAACCCCTTCTTGTGTTAGAAAAATTTTTGCCTTTTGTAATCAACAAAGTCTGCAGTGGCAGCAGGGGAAAGCACAAACACCTTCAGAACGATGTTTTTGGTTGTTTTTTTGTAATCTTTTATTGTAGATTCATGAAATGTGGTTTGCCATAGTGTCAAAGCTCGACATGCTGACAGGTGCACAGGTGTGTGTACATTTGAATTATGATCAAAGTACCACAAATGTGTGATTTCCAACTGGGGATTTCAGGTGGGCTGCCACAGCAGCTGTACAACATCTTGAACATATCTGCAAAACATCCAGAGCCTGTTTGTGCAGTTTAGGCAAACATATTTTAACGTATGTTTACTGAGTCATTCTCAGACTACACAGATGAGCAGATCTATGTCATATGAGATCATATTAACCACCATTTTATACCCATTCTGATGTAATCTTACAAACATGCCTGGGCACAGCAGAGACATGTAACTCACATGCCTCCAAGGATGGGATATGTGAAGAAAGAATTTCACTGTGCTGTAATGTATATGTGACAAATAAAGGATATTTCTATTTAATGGATATTAATTCCTTGTTTATGAACTGTTTATATGCACCAGTAGGCTTGTGTCTGGAGCAAATCACAGCCACACACATATTCAGAGTGTAACTGCACTCTGGCTCATGCAATATTACTTACATATAAATGGTCACTGGAATTAAAGCCCTAACAGCTATAAGGTGAAGTATATCACAACCATTTATTTGTTGCCCCTATCAGCTGTCAATTCTCAAATACATACAACTCTACCTCCCAATAACTACAGTTGCTAGTGAGGTTCATCCACATTAGGCAGAATACCGTGAAACCCTCAAATCCCCGATGACACCCACACAACCTCATCTCATATCATCAACACAACAAACAACTTCATCCCATAGCATTTGTGGTACAATAAAAAAAATGTAATTATACTGTAACTATAAATATCAAACATGGAAATCCGTATATGTACCTTTAAACATCCCCCTCAGTGACACATATTGATGTATTATAACTGAGTCATTACCAGACTACACAGATGAACAAATCGACATGAGATTACTGTTGTATAGCCACGCTACGTAAAATGTAAGCAACATGCCTCGACAGGTCTACACGCTACATTCTGACACACATTCCATAAAGAACAACCAATTTTTAAGGTACACTGACCTGCAGCTACACTTAATTGCCCTTTTATCACATGACTACACAGGTGCACTTTCTATGTAGTTCCAGACTGTAGCCCATCTGTTGCTATTCATGATCTCTTCATAAATTCACCAATACCTTATGAACAGGGAACAGAGGAGGATCACAGCTGTTATTTGAATGGTGAACCACTCTTAAAGAGCAGGGACACTTTAAGTGGCAGTACCATGTACGAAGCCTTAGGCAGGTACTGGTATATCAGGATCGGTTGCATTGCTGCATTCTCTTACAGTCATTTAGATGCACATTACTTCACAGTTTACATAGCTCATTATTGTCTATGCACAATGAGCGTAACGTCGTCGCACTGTTGGCTGAATATTTCAGATAGTGACATCCTTCAGTGCCAACACCGCACACACTAGGTTGCCACTGTAATTTCTGCTGTGCTGAGAAAGAACCTCCACCCTATTTTACTAGCAATGAGGTAAGTTGTTAATTGTATACTAACAAAGAGCATCAACAAAGTGCACCTAAACATAGTGAGTGTAGCTAATGGCTGGCCTTTATCTAGAGAGTAAGTTTAAGTACAACATTTAACTACACATCCCACCTATACTCAAGTCAACTAAGTTCTGAAATTTGATGTAGCTTTACATCAGCATTGGTATAAAACGGTGGTTACTTTGATCTCACATGACACAGATTTGTTCATCTGTGTACTACGGGAAAGCACATAAATGAAAAAAAATGTTAACAGTTTTAATTTTCCCCATATTCAATCTTGGTTATACTTAGACCATATATGGTAAATAAAAACTCCACAAAACACATGGAAGTTACACTGAATAATGATTACGAGTTGGGCATTAATTTAAATTATACCGCGGTTTCTGATGGCTAACACCTTATACTAGGACACTTACACCAGTCAGCCACAAAATTTAAACAACTGACGTGAATAACACTGCTTATCTTATTTACAGTGGTCAAGAGTTGAGATACATTAGGCAGTAATGATGTAACAGTCAGTTCTCAATGTATTGGAAGATGTAGATGGGCAAGTATAAGGATCTGAAAGACTTTGACAAGAGCCAAATTGTGATGGCTAGTGTTCCTGGCTTTTAGTGGTTAGTACCTACCAAAAGTAGTCCAAGGAAGGACAATCGGCGAAAGAGTCAAGGGTGATCAAGAATCCTTGATGTGCGTGTGAAGCAAAGGCTAGCCTGTCTGGTCCAATCCCACAGCAGAGCTACTACTGGTAGGTGTCAGAACACTCAGTGCATCCCAGCTTTCTGTATATGGGGCTGCAGAGCTGTGGACCTGTCAGAGCACCCATCCTGGCCCCTGTACACTGACAAAATCACCTACACATGAGCATCAGAAGTGGACCACAGGGCAATGGAAGATGTTAGCCTGGTCTGATATGTATATATTTTAGTAAATAACTGATATTTTAAGAGCTTTACAAACATGAATATTAACTCTACGTTGGGCTACTGATTACTGAGTTCAAATCTCCCCTTGGGTCCCTGTAGGTGGCCCGAACCTCATCAGCCAAAGCAATAAATGCACATGTAAAATTATACACTAACGCTTAGAAATGTAATGGTGATCCAATCTAGTCTAATATAATTTCAATAAATTTTATCATTTGATATCCTTGATTATTTATTTCTTGTTCATTCAGGTTTTAAAGAAAAAAAGTTTCTTAAAAATCCTATGTATTTTTAAAGTGAGTGAAAATAGATCATTTGGGTTAGTGAACCATCCAGATTATTCAACTGGTTAAACCAGGCTTGATGAATCTCTCAGCTGGTCAGAGCTAATCCATCTTTAACTGTTAAGAAACATGAGTAAATAAAGTACTGAGTCAACCATGTGACATCTGAATCCAAGCTATTTTAACACCAATGAAATCAGAAAGGATCTCCTGACATCAAGAGGAATATATTTGGTCAGCAATATATTGGTTTAAAAAATATTAATCCATCTGACATACTTCTCTAGCATTGTAAACTTTCACCCAAGTATTCTAAACACAGTCTTCTGTATGTGACTGAAATTTTTAGCAACCAAATAACTTTATCCCAATATTTACTTTCCCCACATGGCTAAGACTGAGGTATTAAGTACATACAGTGAGTCCCAAATGTCTCCATACAAAGGGGGAATGAACACTTGTGAGCTCAAAAAGTTCCAAACTTAGTAACATTATATATTATTTAAATCGTTATCCTGTAGAGGATGTTTTGTAAATAAAAATAAATTGCTAAATAGTGCTACGTTATCCAATGTATGGACAGGTATTAGTTTCCTTGCGTCACTGAGCAAGGATACACGAAAACTGCCCTGAATGTAAACATTTTACTGGAAAAAAGTAGAGGTTGGAGTAACCCCATTCCTGCCCACAAACCCTCTTATGCAATCCAGGTCGCATTTTGGTTGAAAACTGTTTGAAATACATCAGAAAGCTGCTGATTACAGTAATACGCTGGAGCTGTGAAGCATAAAACTACCGATTTAACATGCTGGGTTCTTGTTAAACATGCTAATAAACAACATAAAACAGGTGATATTATTACAATTCAAATGTGAAGATGCCACATATTTATAGAGCTAAACGTATAGAATCTTGTTTTTCGAAAATATTTTAAAAGGCAACTTGTACAGAAACCCCAAAGAGGTGTGACATATTTTTCCATGGCAAAAGCAGCCCATTTAGCCAAAAATGCCACTTGTGATTCAGATGCTACTCTGAATGTAATAAGAGGGCTTTTCCCTGCCCATCTGCCCTCTTTCAATCTTACTGTTATCTTTCCACATGTTTGCAGAGCTATGTAATAGGTAATCCAAGAAAAAAAAAAAAGTTCATAGGTAAATAAGCACAGACGCTCAAGCAAAATGCTGCTGTGCTATTGTCCAGTTTCCAGCACCACAGATTCATATAAATCTATAAAGACATTCTGCAAATCCATCTCTTATGCAGTAAAGCTGTGAACGCAAGAATAGTGAGAAATACAATTTTCATTCAAGCTGTATCTTTCGATAAACCAAAAAGTGAAATCTTGCTTGTAGCACAATAAAATGCGCATGAAGACACAGATTAAGTCTTAGATTTATTCATTTGCTTCTTTTTTTTTCCCCTAAAGCAGATTTTGGAGGGTAAATGCTTGGCTAAATGACATAAAACACACTGAAACCTAAAGAAGAGAGTCCATGAGAGAGACCGCAGGAGCCTGAGAAATATGTTTGATTAGAGATTATGTTTAATGCGAGATTCCATGCTCTCAGTAAGCATTATTAGAGAAGCCTCATTGCTGTCGTGTAGGCCTAGGGTGGCTATACAAAATATTGAATGCAAGGGTGTCAATCATTCTGACAAACGTTATTCTCAAAATGGATTTTATTCACTTACAGATTAGATTGTATAATTCTTAACCTCACGGTAAACTCTGCTACAGGAAGTGTGTTGTTGTTTATCACTAACATCAAAATGCTCAGTGGAAGGGTAGTGACAGGGTGGTATGATGCACAACAATATTTTCCTATAACGGCATTTCCTGAAGCGTTTTATTCCTCTAAAACTATAGCAACATGGCAGCAATTACATTTTTATTTGTTTAATGTGGAAGATATGTGAAAAAATATTAGACATTAATAAGATGAAGGAGAACTGATCTCTTTTTGAATGCAAGAATGAAATTATTTCTCAGATCTTTCCCCAACTTAAATGTCATTCTAAACAGATCATAAACATAATGTGTTTATTCACAATAAATAAACATGTTTATACCGTAGTATAAGTAAATACGTTTGTATTTGAGTCTAGTTAATGAAAAGAAAACTAGAAAAAGCCACAGTTTGGATAGTTAAAGTTAATAGACATTATGATATAAATGTATTTCTCCTTAGGGGGAAAAAAAACCCCTAAAAGTTATACGATCACAATAATAGTTCAAACGATCTATCTTGTGCCTATCTAGTGTTTTAAATTACATTTGAGCATTGTGTTCAAAATTTACATTAAAAGTTGAGCCTGAGTAATGGCGTTTATGTAATATGTAAATGTACAGAATGCTGTTCCATGACTACAGCAGACCACTGACACAGATTCGCCCAGGACACCCACTCTTTGACTGGCTGCCAAAGGGCTTTTCCCTGACTAAGTGTCCTCCATCAATCTCACTTTTTTTTCCACTCAAAGGGCAACAAAGGTAACCCTAACATACATGTGTCTCAACACTTCCTTGACCAATAAACTGTGTAAGATGTCACCTTTTTTTAAACCTTAAAATAGTATAGGATGCTGACAACACTTTCATTTAAAGTCTTCATTTAAAAGGATCAGGATAAACATAATACACACATACATACATGTCATTTGAAATGTACCCAATTTCAAACAGCAAGCTGACTAGCTAACTGCGAGTAAACTAGATCATATCCATCACTGGTACACAAAAGGGGTTCTTACTACCCAAATCTCAATTTCTTCTGATGGAGAGGATGATAAAATTTCTGTAACAGCTAGTATATTACATGAAATATTCTGGCTTCAATGGTTTAAACTGATATCATTGTTCTAATATGTTATTGTTTTAACTGACAAGGATTTGTACCACAGATGCTTAACTTAACCTAAGCCACCTAATAAAGTTTTATTTAAAGTTTTTTTTATTAAAACGTTAAAAAACTTAATGTTTTTTTTTGTTGTTTTTTTTAACAAAAGAAATAGTTCACTGATATAGTGATAAAGAGAAATGTTATCTAAATCTAAGGCAATAATTACAGCATATAGTGTTTAGGTACAAAGTCAGTACTTTGCATCATTCTGTTTTTTCTTTTCTGGTTTCATAAACAAGTGTTCCACAACATTAATTTTAACTGTAACTGATTGAAAAGTATAGTGCTGTTCATTAATAAGTGATCTGTGGACAAATGAGCGGAGCATTTGATGAGCAGAACACCTTAAAACGACAAAGTAAACGTTAAACATTTAAAGTGCCGATTTAATAAAATAATCAAATTCATGTCACGCTGGAGACATCTACCTCATCCTGTTACATCATCCCTAACACTATATGTCTTCATTACTCATTACTCTAATGTAACACTAATGGCATCATACGGCATTAAAGCCTTTGCTACTCTTTTCTGGGGAAAATATGTAAAAATGTATAAAAAAAAAAAAAAACCAAACAAAAAAAAAAAACCCACATTTATTTAGGAGAAAAACCTTACAAGTGGCCAGATAAATACCTGTTACTATGCATCACATCACATCCAAAGGTTAATCTGACTCAGTTGGGTTGTCCCATGAGCATCTAAACCACAATTTCCATGGTGCCTTTTTGTACCTGAATACACATATCAGACCAGGAAAAAAAGTACTCTGACCCCTCAAGAACTTTTCATGAATGACAAAATATACAATTTTCATGAAACAGATTATAATCATTTATGAGGATTTGTTCAGTGAAACAGAATCACATAAAAACAGCCTAAATAAATAGCCTAGTCTGCTATTTATCAGTAACATGACTAATTTTTGTCAAACTGACCCATTTTTAAATGATTCACTTTTTTTTTGGCATATTTATATGATAAAATCACCCAGTTATAAAGCGTGAAATGCAGTGGTTTGTAAGCAATGCTTTGAGCCAAGCACCACGAAGAAAAGAACAGCAGCTGTAATATCCGGATAGTGGAGTAGTTCAGAAATGAAGGAGACATTAAGTGAAACCGTGAAACTTGTGTGTAAATTAGCAGCAGACACTAAAAATGGGGCAAAAACATAGAAAGGTACAGGTGATAAAGAAAAAAGTCTGTAATGAAATATCTGGAAGTAATACATCAGGACAAGTGGAAATGGCAAAATCTATATATTTGTTATAAATTAAATCCGGTGTAATGGGACTCTCATTCATGGAAAATACGAACGCAAGTATCTGGGTAAAACACCTGTAGCGAACGACAAAAGGTCTAAACATGACTATGCTGATAACCACACAGGTTTCTCAGTAAAGTTTGCTGTAAATTAACCTATTAAACAATAATGTGCTCACATCGCCATGTGTGAAGCACCCAAGAAACATTTTTCATTTATAGTTGCCTACAGGAGTTTTATCATAGAGAAGACATCAGCCTGATAAACTAACAGCGTGATCAATTCTAAATTGAGATTTAATCTCTTTCCAAAAGAGATTGGGAAGGACAAGCTTCCCGAAGACTCTAGAAAACATTAAGTACTGCAGGAGATAACGGAAAAAGGTTTACAGATATAATATTACATTCCAAAGCTATATCTGGAACGACACCGTTCTAAAAAATCCTTGGTAACACCCACAAAAAACAGACACAACTCTCTACCAGCGTTCCCAGTTAGAACGATCTCTCTGAGCAGTTATAACCCATACCCTGTCCCCTTACTAGCACCCCACTATCTGTATGCCTTTAATCCATTCATTACAAAATGTTCGAATAATGTGTCAACGAAAGCCGTAATGAAATATCTAGAAGTAATAAGTCATGACGATTGGAAATGGCACTTATCAGCTTAAACCTTACAACAATGAATTCTTAATCTTGTTGTGCTTATTGCCGACATTTATTGCAAGCCAACCCAAAACAAAAGGAATGAAGAATGTAAAAACAAACCCTGTAAAGAGAAAGTGTCCAAAGCCTCTATCAAATTCAAAACAAAATGCTTCGTGAAAGAAAGACAAAACAAGTCAAAGGCAAGAAAAATCTATAGCCCTTATAATATTATTAGGGGTTACTTGTCTCCCATTTTTCCATTTACTTTTACTTCATTTTTCTGCTCATTAACAGAATGGAGGCCTGCAAAAGCTGGGTTTCCCATGACAGGGGGAATCCCCATATCTGTCAAACGAACACACACACACATGCACACACACACACCTGCGTATCTGGGCCTGTTTATTAAGTTTGTAATTTATAAATCTAGCCCAAGTGCCAGCAGATTAAGAAACAGGACTAGGAAACAGGACTCATCGAACAGGACAGATAACTGAATGTCACATTTACCTAAACCAAAACACAGGCAAATTAATTCTATCAGATAGCAACAGCTAGAGCAGTAGGTTTTTTTTTTTATCTTCCTCTAGATGGACCACATACTCTCTCTCTCTTTCCCCTTACTCACTCACTCTCTCTCTCATACACACACACAAAGGGGAGGGGGTGAAAGAAAATCCCAGCTCGAAGGGGAAAAAAAACCCTAATGGCAGCTGATTACATTGCTAATATCTAAAGTGTTTCTTCCCACCCATTCATTTTCCACAAAGACAAGTATAAATATAGAGCCACTTGACTATAAACTCTCACACTTACACTGAAGAGAACACCGAAGAGGAATTATTAAACTGACATCATGACTCTATACTGGATTCTGATGCTGACCATGAATCTGCTGCCCTGCCTTGCAGCTCCCACCATTCATCATATAATCAAAGACATAAACATATCTATAGGGAAACTACAGGAGACAGACTGTGTAAGTTTTTTCACTGGTATCTCTACACTAACTGTATTTATTTCATTTATATTATTCACTGCTCTACTGTGACATATTTTAATGTTGTCATCTTATTACAGATTGAACCGGATTCAACTTTCTACATTCCCTCTGGCACTAGTGGGGTAAGCGACTAATATTTCTCTGCTATTAATTGCTTTCTGACAAGCTTCCTGAGAAGTCATACAGAAAGAACGTTACTACGAGAATGACAAACATTAAGTTAGCAGAGAGTTCTCACACCTGATTTCTGAAAACGAATGAGGGCAGTTTGGAAAGAAAAAGTGAGCAAAGAAATTATGCTCTAAAAATCACTGGTTAATTACAATCAGCTCAACTTAACAGAGTGCAAGGGACAATTATACACAGTTATCTTTTTCCAACTGATGTTCTTATACTTTTTTTTTTTATTGTTTTCCTCTCTCCTCAGTGCATCAGGGAATCTCTGCAATGCTCCCTCTTAGAGCTGGAAGTAGTTGAATCAGAGTGCTTTGAAAGTAGAATGATTCAATTCCAACATGTCAACAGGGCAAAGGAAAACATACAGCATCTGCTGCATAAGATGAATGAAACTGCTGAAGTAAGCTTTTTTTGCTGCTTTTGCTATTTATATATTTTTTACAAAACTATAGATTTTTACAGGAAATCCATTATAAACACTAACTAATGCTAATTTGTCATCTCCGTTTCTTTTCAGGAAAAAGCACATTCTCAACCCTGCTTCTGCGAGGTGGATAAGAATAAAGAACAGCCAAACAAAAAGCCATATAAAGAATTCATCAAAAACCTCAAAACGCTGATGCAAATGCTGAACAGCAGTTGGAGTTTCCAAAGAAAAATAGATAAACATTAACGCAAGCTTCCAAATGAAAAATTCTCCGAGAGTGATTTGTAGTAACAGCTACTGAATGTAACTTCCATGAAGAAACTCTGTGAAAAAAAGTTCTCTTTCTGGCTTTGTTTGTGAAGCACTAAGATTTTGACATAAGCTTTTTGTAGGAGGTGCAGCTATTTATCTATTTATATATTTATTTAAAAATATTTAATGTTGAATGTTAAAACGCTTTTCATCTGAAGAGAAAATAAAGAAATGCTTGTTCTATAAGTTTGAGTTGCGTTTATTTTCCTACTTCAAGTAGGATCTTCTTCCATCAGTTTAGACAGACAGGCCATTTTAGGTACCTAAGTAGCAACACACATGTGGCTTATCAAACTTTCACTTGGGGAAATTCCTTACGATTGACCTTTTTCTGGAAGAAAAAAAAACAAAGAGAAGTTTTAAATAGTCCAAGAAATTGTTAGCTGTTCCACTTCGAGGTGGACATCAAAATGACTTCAAAAGGAAAGTCCCCAGTTCATACAAAGGTAGTGCGTAGATACGAGCCCAGGACATGGAAAACCTTTACCCACTCTTACCATTAATACTCATGCCCACCATTTCCATATCTGGACACATGCTAATCGTACGTCACACATCACAGTCCAACACAGCTCATAAATCAAGCTTACAACTCCCAGCACAGAGCAAAACACTAATCTTGCTTAGTCCTATTATACAAAAGCACAAGAAAGACTTATAAGACTCCTCCCAGTCTTACTTTCACAAAGATTATGTTGTGAATGAGTCAACTATGTTCCAGGGGAAAGAACTGTCCTATATCAATGCAACACAGAACAATATAATTCGCCTGAGAATCAACATTACCGGAAAATAATAAGTCCACTGGCTTTAAGTGCATGATTTTGGTAAACACACAGAAACTGACAGCCTCCCCGAAAAAGTGTGACTTTTCCTACCACTACTAAATGGCTGTAAAACTACCTGTGTGTATTTACTCCACAATAAAACTCCATTTTACAATCGTTTGATTTCGGTTTCTCAAAAGGTGAGAAACCTGTACAGGAAATGTTTTCATACAATTTTACTAAGCCACATACTAGAGAAAGAGAGAGAGAAGAAAGGAAATAAGAAATTGGTAAACAATAGGCCCTCTATAATAGAGGCTTAATGACAGCCAAGAATATATATATATTTATTTTTTTTGCCCATTTTATTTTAGATTTTATATCAATTATAAGCTCTCTGCAGCATGGATATTACCCAAAGTAGCTTTGCCAGAAAAAAAAAATATATATATATGTATAAAAATGTACATTTCCACATGAATGTAAAAGTCACTATGTGGGTGTGTATCATATTATGATCAATCTTTCCCTTTCAAACATGTATAGCAACAAAAACTGACACTAAGGGCACTCCACAACTGCTAATAATATTCATCACTGTACAAGCATTGAGTAATAAACCTGACTTCGTGCAGGCTTTATGCTTTATAAGTGACTTGCATTTCAGTTTTTCAGAAATATGGCTACTTGTTTATCAGCAGGATTGAGCAATCGGCTTCAGAGCAAAAAGTCGCTTGCTATCTGACAGTTCTAAGCATAACCCATAACACAAAAAGTAAGTTTACATTCATGATCATATATGAAAATTTAACACTGCACACTAATCCACTTAGTGGGGGTTGATTACTTTTTTTTTTAGTGTGTGTATGAAAATGCAAAACTGCTTACTGTACAAATAAACTAGACCAATTTATAGCGTGCCTTCAATAAGGCGTTATTTAGCAGAAAAGAACACCACAACCAAGCAGCTTTTAACCAACACATGGTTTGCTGATCTTAAAGCTTTTATTAACGGTAACAGAACATTAAGACATTTGCACCCCAAAAAATACTAAAGAAATTAAAGCAGTAATACACATATAAAGAATAAATCATTACTACGACAAGCTGGTTATTTCTCATCTCTGCCCACATATACACACAGCAGGGCACTAAGCTAAAGGAAAATGTCATGCATAAAGCAAAAGCACACAGGGCCTATAGAATAAAAGCTAAAGTTGGTTATATACAGCAATATGTATAAATATATGAATATAACTATAATCTTCAAAGCTACCTGTGCATGCTCAACTCTTCTTCACCTGCAAGCAAAAAAGTGACTTCAATAGTAAAATTATGATCCATCCTCTCTCTTTCGCATATAAATATTGAAGGCATCTAGTAGCAGTATCACTTTTGACAGGAAGTCGAGGTTTCCTGTGCACTACTAGTAACAAGAGAGGACGTGCTCGCCTCAGACCCTAACCTTTCGAAACTAGCAACACCACTTCATAAAGAAACACCTACCTTGCCACTACCTTACTTATCTTAATGATTAAAAAGCAAACAAACTTAAATGTAAATAGAATTCTAACAGAAACATCCGAAAAGTCATGAAAATAATGAGTCAGCTTGCAATGTTATCCTGAGAACTTTTTCACCATTATTTCGTATTATTCTGAGATAAGATTGTTTCATCTCTTGTCAAGTGCCTAGGAAACATAACATTTCAAACCTTCCACACTGAACCTTTCTTGCAGTGAACAAAACATTACATTATTATTATAAAGGAAAAGGAAGACCAAAATGGTGGGTTCAAAATATTTTGGAGCACAATACAAAATAAAAATATGAAGAACATATATTGAAAAACATTTTCATTCAGGTGAAGGTTTTTTTTTTGCGTGGTAAATTTCAACATATCGGGAACTGAAGGATTTTGGCAGGAAAAAGAAGGAAAGTGAAGCAACTGGTCCAAAATCAAATCGATTGCTTCAAATAAAAGCACTTATAAGTGACAATGCTAAGGAAAGTGTTTATGTTAATATACAACAATGATGTTATTATCTTGATGTTATATTTTCATATCGCACCCAGACCAACTTACCACTTTCAGAAGGAAAGATACAAGGGAGGGAAAAAACACAGAATTGAAAAAAGAACCTTTTGCTAACATAACAAATTATGTGCTTTTCATATACAGCACATTGTTTTTTTATTCCAAATTTGCTTTTTTTAACCCTTTTGGGGGCTAAATACAAACAGTCTATGAATTCTCAAACCTGTCTTTCAAAGGTGCTTCAGAGGTGGGACTGTCATCTGTGAACTGGATTTCACATTGTCAAGTGATCACTGATAGGTGGTTTCTCGACCCACTGTCCATAGCCCCTCATGGCCAAGTAGGACTTCAGAACGCTCTTTGCCTCCTGGTACCGTTTTGCCATCATCTACATTTCCAATACAGATACAGACAATTAAGATCCAAGTTAACTTTTAATCCAACAGATAAACACCATCTTGCTGATTTGTGAAATATTACACTGTGGTCAAGCATATGTAAAATGCACTTGTGAAAAAAAACTTTATATATCGTGTAGTACCTTGGCCTCCCTGTACGAAACTGCAGCTAGCAAATCCTCTCTCTGTGCCTCTTTTGCTACCATGCTGAAACGACTCAACATGGCAGCTTTACACAGACGACTTGCAAGAGCGGGACCACTTTTAAAGGGGGACCTAAGAGTCACGCACATAAACAATTTGAGCTGACATATCCTAAAGTATATATGTTGATCAAAACTGAGATAATTAAAGCACAAACAAAGGAACCGGTTGATGGTTCAGTAACAGTATATAAAAGAAAGACCTAATCTGACCATAGTCGATCCGTCACTCTGACACTGCTGGATAGCTAATTATTGTCCCAACAAATTAAAATATCAGACAACATTAAAGCAACCAAACAAAATGAATCAATTTACAAATCATGCATTTGATTCTAGGGGGTTTTAGGGTACTTGCACTTTGCACAGGAAGACAGTTTGTGCAGCACAATTAATGTAGCATGTATAGTCGTGTAGCATGTATAGTCGAGATATTCTATCACAGTTTTTCACAACTGTACACATTTCATGTTATCATACATTTCAAAAATTGCAGAACTCCACTGGGTTCTGGTAGCTGCACACATCAGATTCAAAACATTGATGCTTGCCCACAAAGCCAAAAAAGCGCCAGCACTCCTTTTACCTTAAAGCTCGTATCACTCCTCGCACCACTCCCTCAGATCTAATAGCACTGCTCAACTGGTCCCACCATCTCTCAGGGTACAAGGTAGGTACACATCAAGACTCTTTTCAGTTCTGGCACTGAGATGTCTGAACAACTGAGTCACTGGCTGTTTGCCCTGTTTGTTTTATGTATTTATTTTAAAAATAATGAATAAATAAATAAATATTATTTATTAAAAAATATTGTTATTATTATTATTATAGTCTGTGACCTAGTGTTAATGTATTCACTGATAGAGACTTCAAAGCACTTTTGTAAGTGGCTCTGGATAAGAGCATCTGCCAAATGCCATAAATGTAAATGTAAAGTTTCAGCTGAACTTCAAGTTCATTTAAAGTGGAGGCACTTGGTGCCAAGGTATGTACATCCACCATTAAGGAGTCCTACATCACCAGTAGCCTGAAAGGCTGTTCAACAAGGAAGAAAACTTCAAAAGCAGCATAACAAAGTCAAATTAATGTTTGCAGGTGATCGGCAACCATTTGGATAAGAGCGTTGGGCCATACTGCTCTATGCTAAGTATGGATGAAAAAGTGCGAGGCTCTCAATCAAAAGAACACCATCCCAACTGTGAAGCACAGAGGTGGCAGCAGCATGCTCTGACATGATAATGATTGTACAACGATCCTGTAGACATTACATCATTACAGCAAAATAAAAAATACTGGAAGTTGGCCAGTTGCAGAAAATGGCATTGAATTAGTGTTTTTTAAATCAATTACATGTTAAAAAGTCCAATAACCAATGTCCAATAAACAACAGTGCTCTTCTTTCTTTAATTTAAGTCTCAGTTCATGTTTTGAAAGCAAAGACATTCACAGATTTATCTGTTTGACATCTTAGAGATGCAGACATAACATTTTCCCATAAACACTGAGAGCAGCCAATAACCCATCACAATAGCTGGTATCTATCAGCAATTCCAAATACTATCGATAATCATCCCAGGCAGCTCCGTCTCAGGGAGGGTAAAATTTCTGCCAAAGTACTGAGAAAGGCTACCTGAAGTATCTGACTCAAGTTAAGAAGTTAAACAAGGAATTGCCACCAAACATTAACAAAGTATTTGGAAATGTCTGAGCCACTAAACATCTAATATAAAATGAAGCTAAAATTATACTGCTCTAATCATTTGTTTTAAAAATGTGAACAAAGTAAATAACTGACCTGACACAGCAAATATATGGCAACACAAAATGTGTGAGGTTGTGAAAAATGAAGTTTGAATGCCTTTAGTCTATATAAAAATATTTTAAAAAGTATATGTAAACTTTTGGCCTCAACTGTAAAGGCTGGGTAAATGTCCAAACATGTCAGGTAAAAAATGGATAGACAGATAATCAGATAAACTCACCCCTCCACAGATTTACCCTCCACACTATCTACAACCTCGAGGGAAACATCTCCTTGGCTCCAGTTAAGGCTAAGAGTTCTTTGGGTGCTTTGGATGTCTGCGGGGATCACAGAAGGCACCAGGCTAATATGTGGCCGATATCCACAGTAATACATGGGCAACTTGGAGGTGATGCCATCTACTCTTTGATTTACTGCAATCTCCATACCACGTGTATCACTGCAGCTTTCATCACCTAAAGGCAAATGAGAAACAGCAAAGCACAGGCTACTAAAAAAGTTTAAAGTACACACAACATACAAGCTGCATGAACAGAAACAAGCCCAGGATCTGAATGCACACTGATTACAGTACACTGGGTACATTAATTGTACATATTGAATTAATAGAAGGAAATGCATGCACATTCTGTTTCTAATAATAATAGCAGAACAATGTGTATTGTTTATAAATCACTAAAAGTAACGGTTTCATTTGTTTCAGGTGCAGAATTTACCTATGAATATGCTACTGACATAGATGGGCTCGATGAAGTGGCTTAGAAGAGCACCCTGGAAACCCAAAACCTGCCACTGCGTAATTTTGTCAGTAGCCGACATACTGATAATACGAGAACCGGTCTGGTCAAGTGTAGAAGAGAACACTGAAAAGACCTTTCCATCTACAGTCACATGTAGACCAATCTGATTATTTACTTCCCATGCTGAGATGGACAGGGGGCTCAAGCGACTAGGGAGAGTGGAGAAAGTCAAAAGAATAATATATTCAAAAAGACATCAACTAATAGAAACATAATAATTTAGGACACCATTTAAAACAGTAAGAAACATATTTACCAAAAGTGTGATTATGTCATTACAAAAATACATAGTAGTGCTAGTTATAAGGACTGCATAGCTGGTGTTATTCATATTAATTTACAATTTCATTAATTTACAAATTCAACAGAAATGTGAAACCTGAGTGTATATCACTTTCTTTTTTCTAAGTGTGGGCAGTGCGTCACTTCATACAGGTGAGAGGGTATCTGGGAAGCTCCTTTGGGCAGCTGATTGAGGTACAAGTGTATGGTGATATAGCTCTTCAGACTTAAGAGTTTGGTGTTCTCATCCAGCTGAAAGACTGACTTCTCCTCCAGAGAGCGATTCCTACTATAGAACAGTAACAGGTGCCTGTACAGATACCTACAAAATATTCATGATAAATTTAAAATTACCTTTAATTCATTTTAACACACAATAGACCTTTGCCATTATTCTGTTCTTTACAACAAAGGCAGCAAAAGCTTCAGCACTTGATATAAGAAACTTCTACTAACTAAACTGAACAAACACTTCAGTATTAGTAGTGGGCACTATGGTTAAAAACTGTTGTCTTCATATATCACAGTATAATGTAATGTTTCTTTCATTTCAAAAGGACCATATTTATTGATACCTATTTTATGTATTAAAACATTTGACATTACAAACATCAACTGAAATTTAATAATGACTGTGTGCATTACTCATTCAGACTCTTATATAACCTCTCAGATAATCTCTCATATAATGAAAGACCAGTTCTGCATTAGTACGTAATGAAAGTATTTCTGGTGAACAGGGTACCGCTCTGATCTGAACTGAATAGTGGCAGGACTGTGGAGGAGAGCATAGCCAAGAGAAAAGTCTGTGATATTGAATTGAAGTGATTTTCTGGTGATGGGGGACATTTGGTTGTGTTCACTGTTAAGCACATCCAGTGTGGTCACCACAAATACAAATCAAGTCCTCTTTTATTTACCATTTATATTTTTTTCTCATGTAAAATGTATAATGGTATGACAAGATACAGCCCACTTCTAATTGGGACTATAATATGTACCAGGGGTCAGCAACCTTTTTGACATTTAGAAATGTGCCGGTTTGAAATGTTCTTGTTCATAAGTGTACCATATCAAAATTAAGTTTAATTATGACACCACAAAATATTTCAACAAACCTAGAATTTTATTCCAGTCATATAGGCTATATGCATATCAACAAACTTTTAAAAATGATCAGAAATAAAATTCACTAATTTATGTCAAATTTATCCCTCATGGGGTCACAGATTATATGTACTTCAAACCACTTTTGCTTTTTAGTAACTAATTTTCAAGTAAGAGCAAATATCAGAAAGGGACACTGAAGTGTGTCAAACACAAACACAGGACTATATAAGAATACTGCCTCATCACGAAAACATCCACATCAGAGATATGCAAACCTATGTGTACTACACAAATAAACAGCTCCATTATCTGGGCTCATATGTAGCATTAGCAATGCTCCAGAGACAGCTGAACTTCTCCAGTACAGATGTCCAGCAGATGAAGAGCAAGTTTTCATGATATTGCTCTGCTGTGGTTTCTAGTTGTTTCTGTAGTTCTGCAAACTTAGTCACAACAGTGTTGAACTCGTCATCTCAATCAGCTGCATTTTCATGTTTTGTGTAACTAACCAGTCTACAGGCAAAAAATCGAATTTGTGGCCAATGAAGCTGTCGAGTTTGATCAAGAATAAGAACATTAATCTGTTCTTCTGAAAGTCCCTAAATCGTGTTGTGAGTTCAGACTCAAGTTTGTTCACGTATTCAGCAGTGTCTATGCTGTGCTGTTAGGTGGCAACATCGCTTGAGAATAATGCAAGCTTGCCAACAAAAGCACTCCATGTGTCAAACATGTCCTAAACAGTTTGACCTGCACCTTGTAGTCAGAGATTGATCTTGTTTAGGTGCCCTATGATATCTGTGAGAACCCACTTCTCATCCTCAAGTTCTAGATAAACTTGGCCTTTTCAGCCAGAAAGCCCTTGATGGCATCAAAGCAGCAGACAAACTGCTCCAAAATTTTCCCATTAGCCACCTAACTGCTGGACGTTCACGATGGGTTTTTTCCTCTATTAATCTGATCACTCCCCTTTCCTGACCATAGCGGTCTCGAACACTGGCTTTAAGAAGCAGAGCTCCTCTCATACAGTCGAATCACAGTATCTTGCCATGGCTGCCAAACACAGTATGTCATTCACATCTACGCTCTCAGTGAGCACAATGCTAAATACAGCAGCATGTTGGAATCCAGCTGTTAGCTACGAGCTAACATTTTCTACCATTTCTTCAACACATCACTGAACACCTCTAGCAAACATGGGAATAGTTTTTTATTCTGGATTTTATTGTCTCTTTGTTTGCTAAGCCTTCAAACAGAAATTCTGTGCTTCAGAAAAAAGCCTTTTTCACCATCAGTGAATGACTTTCTGCATTTAGCAATGCAATGAGCAATGCTATAGCTTGCTTTTGTTACATGGGTTTTAGCAGTGGCAAACACTTTGAAAGTGTTTGCTTGCTTCCCATAACAGGATATGACACGTTTGATGGATTCTGCCTTGTCTGCCTGATCTTTGATACTTTTCTTGTGTTTTGTCGTGAAATGGCGCCAAACACTCCACGTTCAGCAAACAAGGTTTACACAACACAGCCCTTCTGAAAAAGAAAACCCGAAATCTTATGTCCAGAACGGTTGAAATGACTGAACATTTGCTTTAGCTTTCCTAGCTAGAGGAGCTGCCACTGTCTGTTTGACCAAGTGACCATGCAACAGCCAGCGGTTGTTCGAGAATTGCCCCCAACAGAAAAAACTTGCTTAGGGTTAGGGTCTGCCAGTGACTACGCTGATCCATTCCAGTGATGGCATGTGTGCCTAAGGTTGCCAACCCCTAATATACACTATTATGAAAAAAAAAAAAAAGGTTTTATAAATCTGCAATTCCACTAAGAAACAGAAAACCTAAAATCAGTCAGGTGTTATGAAACTTTTGTCAGCCAGGGAACCTTTTAAATCTAAATTAATTCTCGATACTGCTTCTGTACAGATTTCTTTTATGAGCATAATCCAACAGAATCCAGATAAAAAAATCAGACTTCATATTTATATTTCTTATGCGTTTTCCACCACTGTAACAAAAGTAACCAGAGAAAACCACTGATATAAATAACAGACAAAGTGTCCATAATATTGGATGGGGTTTTTTTTTTAGCTCAACAAATGCCTCACTGAAAGACTAAACACAACTGGGCACATGTCAAAATGAATCAAAGCATGTTCTATACACAGTTAGATAGCTGACCTCATGAGTGATCTCCGTGCAGTCACAACGGCATGGGAATCATGAAGGATGCGTCCGTTAGGTGCCAGACTTTCTTTTGTGTTACAGTTACCTGTACCAACAGCCACCACTTCATATCCAGTTGCTGTTGAGCGACACAGCACAGCTCTGAGCAATATTATAATCAGTATATCGAGGGGAAAAAAAAACTAACTAAAAACATTAACTTGTAATCAAGGGTTAATTTTTTTTTTAAATAATATGTCTATCACTAAAATATGTGCCAGGTTATATTCTGCTGCCATAAAAGGGTGTATATACAAAGTCAAAATCCTAACTAATTATCAAGAACATAATGAGCAAGAGAAAGAAAAAGAGATAAGGGAACTTTTGGCTAGAACGCACTTGATAACATCAACTAACTTGTCTCATTGACATTCCACAACAGTATAACGTAACTATAAACTGTTAAAAAGCATGACGTGTTTTATTAATAAATGAAATATTAGAATCTTTCACAAATCGCTAGTATAATCTTATGTATACGGGTACTTTTGGCAAACACTCGAATATTTTAATCTCAAAAATAACATTCAAATATTTTAATCCCAAATATAAGTCTCTTATTACCGGAGGAAGTAAATTATTAAATAATCCTGTAAAAGAAATATTGATAAATATAAACTGTTTTAATTTTCTAGAAAGACTGCAGTCATTTGTAGTACAGACCATCAACAATCCATGAAGGAGAAACTAGGCCACTGCAAGCTGAGCTGTGGTCACATGCACATGCTGAATTTGTGAGAAAATGTTTCAGTTGAAAGATCTGCACGTGCCTAAATTACATGAAAACAAATAATGATTTTCAGAGGTAGGTGCTTTGGATTTGATCAAACTGTAAAATGACTGTATGGTATTGAGGAAGCTGTTTGTATTAACACTCAGCTATGCTCTGTTCATATCTGCTGTGTGATGTAAACACTGTCTATTTGTATGTGAATGTTTGTAAGAAATTAAAATATAATATAGCTTCTATGCTAATATCTAATTTGCTCTCTTTTTCAGGAATCTATTTGCTCAAGTCCAATACAAACTGCTGTCTGACTAGTGTCATCTTTCTTATTAGTCCCACATGTTGGTGAGAACAAGTTAATATAATTCATGTTTTTGAAATGACTTGGCAAAACTGAGTCTGCTGCTTTATCCTTCTGACTCAGATAGACATCAAAATGTCTTGTAAAGGTAACAGCAAGTAGAAAAGCACATAGAAGGGGGATGTTCTGTTCAGTATTGACTTCTGAGCATACGGACAAAGCTATATAAATTTTTTTTAATATAAATTTATATAGCTTTGTCCGTATGCTCAGAAGTCAATACTGAACAGAACATCCCCCTTCTATGTGCTTTTCTACTTGCTGTTACCTTTACAAGACAATTTAAAAAAATACATTTTAAAAAATTCTAATCTGTTGCAGACTAATACCCCCTCTGAGAGAAAAAAAACCCCCTGCTCACTTTTCTTTATACGAGATTACATATCATCGCTGAGACAGGAAGCGTGCTGGCCTAGATTGTGGAACACAAGTTTCAAAACAGAATAGCTGAGAACGTGCAACTAATTAACCTACAGCAGTTAGCCTAAAAATGTAGTTTTATTCATTTTCCTCCAAAGGAATTGGCTAGCTTATTGCACCACTGAGAAGAATGTGACCATGGAAACTTACGAGATTGAATAACAAATGCAGCTACTGTTCCTCCACAGCCAGAGAACTCTGGATATCTGTCCATCAGCCTGGAGAACATCTCCTTAACAGCACTGGGAACCTGGTCTTTAACAGGGTTTTTTCTTTCTGATATGGACCGGCAAAATAAGAATCAGTCTTTATATCCTAAACTATAATATCCTTGTTTATTGCACTTTAAAACCAATACATCACACTGTATTAAAAAAAATCCAGTTACCAATCATGGCCCTTGCAGGACAGGCATCTGGTCCCAGGGAGTTTTGCTCTTTCACTGGTAGAGGAGGGGGGCCCACTGATAACCAGAGAAATGCACAGAACAACACAATGCACTGTGTCAGTTTCTGCTAACAACTAAACATTTTCAAAGATGATGCATTAAATGGCATAACACCTCAGCAAGTATTTAATTCTGAAATAATTTGGTTAATGGAAATGTTAGAATTTATATTTTTAAAATGCTGATAAGTTCAAGTATGTTAGGTGGAAAAAAACAACTATATTCTTGATTGCATATTTTTACATGATATCATTTCCAAATCTATTCTTCATTATACAATAACAAGCGCTACTCCCAGAAAATATTTTTCTGACCTCTCTATCTAACCTAATTCCACAATACATATGGCTGAATAATTTCAAAAATCTCAATCATGTATATTGTTCTACGGATGTAAAACACCCCAAGTACAAAATGAATGTATTTAATCCACCCACTACAAGGCCAATATTCAAAGTCCATGCTTTCAAACGCACTGGAAAGACCATCAACAAATGATATCTAATGGCCTAAAGCAGGGGTGTCCATTCTTATCTGCAAGGGGCTGATGTGGTTCAGGTTTTCATACCAACCAAGCGGAAGCCACACCTCAGTCTACTGAAAACTGAGATCAACTGGATAAACAGGTGAAATCAGGTGTGGCTTCTGCGAGATTGGTATGAAACACTGCACCCACACTGGCCCTTTGCAGTTAAGATTGAGCGCCACTGGCGTAACGGATGCTAGCACATTAAGGGAACGTGCAAATACTTTACAAAGCATTGGACAAGCAATAAGCATTGTATGTATGTTGAAATAACATCACCATCTAGGCTTTAACTACGTCTGCAAGACTTTTCAAATATGAGTTATGTTTTGTCATCTCTTGAATCACTGTACAATCTAATACTGACTTAGCAGCAGCTGCTCAGCAGACAATCGAGACAATAAATGTAACAGGCAGCACTGAAATATTCCACCAACTAGATAATGTTTACCAGCAGCATCGGGCAAGACAGCATCACTCTCTAGATTAGAAAGCAGCTCCTCAACAGCCAGCTGAGCTGCTTTGAGTCTGGCCTCTTTCTTATTGATGCCCATCCCGGTTTTATATTCCACTCCATCAATCACAGCACAGAATGCAAAGTAGAAACCAATTACTCCTCCTGGTAAGAAAAATGTAGGAAAAACTGTTATTTTCCACAATGTATATAAATATTTAAACAAATACATGGGAAAGAAAATGAACTACCTGTAGTTACTGTCTCTTTCATCTCCACCTGGAACTGCAGAACTTGTGAGAGCTGGTACAGGAAAGACACAGCATGAGTCTCTCCTCTCCGGTACTTGTCGATCAGCTCTTTGGGGATTTGTTTCGGTTTGGTGCCTGCTGAATACATTAGGAAAAAATGGCACAATTACAATGACAATGAACATTGATTTTACAAAGTAACACAACAGAAAATCGTCCACTCTATCATTCGGTGTTTGAATCCCAGGCCAAAGAGAGCAAGAGAGGGATGGCATACACTCTATCAATCATGCCATGTCCTTCATCCTCCCTGGTTGGCTGCTGCTGTGTGACTGGGGAGAGCTGACTGATGGCCATGACTAAATCAGGGAGGAAAAACTGGTGGGACCATTCTCAGCATACCAGTGCTACTGACCTGGTCATGTGTGTCACACAGTAGGAATGGCTGTGATTCTGGGTCAATAAATAATGTGTACTAGAAGGCACAAACTTACAAGTAACCTAACAAACAAACATAAGAGATTTTAAGCTGCTATCCAGAAACATTTTAGAAAGACAAAAGGGACCCACAGCTAAGTAGAAGGATTTGGAATAAATGCTATACTCAGGAGGGCTAGAAACTAATCATGAAGCCTGTTTCTTGTGACTCAGCTGTTTTTAGGTGGGGAGCTGCAGGCCTGATCCAGTGCTGTCATGTTGCTATTGAAGATGTGTGCAAAGCTGGCCCCTCTGGACACACGGTACACTGCTCCTTGTCCAAACATCTTCTGGCTACTGGAAAGTATACCTGTAAGTGTTGGGAAGATGGAAGCTTGGATGAAACATGAATACTAAGAAATATTCTTTATTAATTTCTTCATTTGATTTTTTTTTTTTCTTTTCAATTTTTTCTAGACATTAAAAGCATCATGACAACACATAACATCATAAAACATTAAATATGACATTAGATTACTATATTGCCAAAAGTTTTGGGACACCCCTTGAAATCATCGAATTCATCTGATGTTTTTCAGTGGTTGGGCTTGGCCCCTTAGTTCCAGTAAAAGGAATTCTGATGCTTCAGCATACCAAGACATTTTGGACCATTTCATGCTCCGAACTTTGTGGGAACAGTTTGGGGATGACCCCTTCCTGTTCCAACATGACTGCACACCAGTGCACAAAGCAAGCTCCATAAAGACCTGGATGAGTGAGTTTGGTGTGGAGGAACTTGACTGGCCTGCACAGAGTCCTGACCTCAACCTGACAGAACACCTTTGGGATGAATCAGAGCGGAGACTGCGAGCCAGGCCTTCAGTGCCCTGACCTCACAAATGCACTTCTACAGGAATGGTCAAAAATTCCCATAAACACACTCCTAAACCTTGTGGAAAGCCTTGAAGGTGTTATAGCTGCAAAGGGCGGGCCAACTCCATATTAAATTCATGTGCATGTAAAGGCAGATGTCCCAGTTTTGGTCTGGCTCACAGTCTCCAATCTAATTCATCCCAAAGGTGTTCTATCGGGTTGAGGTCAGGACTCTGTGCAGTTCCTCCACACCAAAATCGTTCATCCATGTCTTTATAGACCTTGCTTTGTGCACTGGTTTGCAGTCATGTTGGAACAGGAAGGGGTCATCCCCAAATTGTCCAAAATGTCTTGGTATGCTGAAGCATTAAGAGGTCCTTTCACTGGATCTAAGAGGACAAGAGGAATTCAGTGATTTGGAGGGGTGTCCCAAAACCTTTGGCAATATAGTGTGTTTATACAACAGAAAAACTGAATAGCAATGAATTTAGATCGCTAGTTTTTTTTCCCCCCTTTTTTCTTTTGAGTCTTACTTGACTGCAGAATACTTACAAAATAAATAAATACTTTACAAACCTGAAAGTAGCTGCATTTAAATTTAGACCTACGCCAAAAAAAATCTTAGTGATAATTATTTTTCAGGGACAGAAATTTTCTGATGTTTTCGCGTTTAACCAAGCGCTCTTTTTCTTCAGCTAGCTCATCGCTCGTGCCGGAGATCAGCCTGCTAACTCCTTCAAGCTAGCTGCTACAATAGAGAAGCCTCTGACATTGTGGCCTTCAAAATACATTCACAAAAATAGAACATTTAAAACTCTAAACCCATTTCACATAGAGTTTACATCTGAAATAAAGTTTTACGAGTATCGGTTATACAGCGCGTTAGATTTAATTAGCTAGCTTAACTAACGTACTTTGCGCGTGCTAGTTTACCTTAGCTAATAGCCTGTCTAAATAAAAATAAGGATTTGTGAAAGCATATTAGTGTCCGCAATTTTATATTTTAGAAACAGTTACAATTTTTTTTTATCTTGTCGCTTACAGCTTTGGGAGTTGTTTGTTTTTTTTCTTATCGTGTGAAACGTCTTCAGCGTTAACCTTCTCACAGTTTCGGCTCTATCCCAAATCACTCCGAATCAATCTGAAGGGCACTTGACGTCACGTCAGTGCGCGTGCACAGGGAATATGCATCGATTTGACACCGTGTCTTAGAAGGACTTCCACACATCGCTTTTATTACATTGTTCATGAAACCTCAGGGAATTTAAACCTGAATCTATGAGTTTTATAAACACTGATTTAGAACATTTAGAAACGAAATTGCAAAGATTCCTTGCATTTGACACTGCAGTGTACACCGATCAGGCATAACATTATGAGCAGTGAGAGGTGATTATCTGATTATCTCCTCATCATGGCACCTGTTAGTGGGTGGGATATATTAGGCAGCAAGTGAACATTTTGTCCTCAAAGTTGATGTGTTAGAAGGAGGAAAAATGGGCAAGTGTAAGGATTTGAGTGAGTTTGACAAGGAACAAATTGTGATGACTGGATCAGAGCATCTCCAAAACTGCAGCTCTTGTGGGGTGTTCCCGGTCTGCAGTGGTCAGTATCTATCAAAAGTGGTCCAAGGAAGGGACAGTGGTGAACCGGCGACAGGGTCATGGGTGGCCAAGGCTCATTGATGCATGTGGGGAGTGAAGGCTGGCCCGTGTGATCCGATCCAACAGACGAGTTACTGTTGCTCAAATTGCTGAAAAGGTTAATGCTGGTTCTGATAGAAAGGTGTCAGGATACACAGTGCATGATGGGTCAGGGCTGTTTGGCAGCAAAATGGGGGACCAACACAATATTAGACAGGTGTTCATAATGTTATGTCTGAATGGTGATTACTGTATATAAATTTATTATGAAATTTATTACTGTAGTAGTAGTCATAATAATGATGATGATAATAACGATAATAATATTGTGGTGCCCACAGAAAATTTATACACAGATATAATGATTTTCTATGTGTACTAAAAAAAGGGGGACTCTTAACCTTTTTTTTAAATAATAATAATAATACTTTTATATTAATGTTTTTCACATTACACTAACCTCTTCAACAGGGTTTTTAGGATCATGATGTTCTTAGTCCCTAAACTAGTGACCTATCATGAGGATAGACTTTTGTTCCTCTGGATATGGGCATCTGCAAAATACAAACACGTGACAATGTAATTAATCAATTAATTAATTAATTAACTATCACCAACAGCCAACCATTAAAACGTCTCAGGAATGTCTCTGACTGTAATCTGTTACATCGGCTCTACTTGTTTTTCTGTTTTTGTATGGCCTGATTCTTTATGCACTTCATCTTGTCACCTTCTTGGGACAAGTTGTCTTGGGACAAGAACTGACATGAGTGAGTTAAACAGTGAGTTCAAATTCATTTCTAGTATAGTTTATGTCAAATCGTTGTTTGGTAAAACATTTCCTCTGATGGAAGTCTTAAAACCTGACTTTAGCATGCTAAATCCTTCAACCTAGGTGAAAGAGACTTGAAAGAGACCTGTATACATTATGATTAAGGTGACTGGAAATTCCCTGGTCCTGTTGGTCAGTGTTCTTAGTTTGATTCAGACTCAGATGGTCATACCTACAACAGATCTAGAGACCCCCAAAATAGTTTTAGAGTAGATTTATAGGAAACAACGGTGGAAAATTCCACTCAGTTTCACAAAGGGCTCTCCTTATGCTTAAATGCTGTGACACATCCTTTTAGAAATGTTCTAGAAAAAAAATGAATGCCTCGACTAGCTACAGAATAGGAACAGATGACATATATGAATAAAAGTGAAAGGGATGGTGGTCTGAGTAGATATGGGGAAACTGACACCTTGGCCTTCACTGTGAGCAAGAAGAGGCCAGCATTGGGGGGGGGGGGTTTATTTCGTTATTACTGTGCATACATGTTAATGCTCAGCAATTACTTTAAAGCAGTCAAAAGGTCAGTTCGTTTTCTTCTGTTTAACAGCGATCCGGCCAACACAACATACAGTTTAGGAAGGGGAAAATGTGTGTATACATATACACATATAAAGAGTACATTATACTGCAGTATGAGAGCATAAGGTCAAATTAGCATTAATAAACAAATTACTCTCCAAATAAAAATTGATTTATTGTATGCGGTGACAGTGATGTTTTCAATTGTAGATTAAATTCTTACCTCCCATTAGATTTTTGTAATGTTATGAATCATATTATTATTTAAAATCTGTGGGTGTGCAATCATTCCATTTGGAAAGTGACTTTTTAATAATCTATCACAGAAATTAGATCCTGTAGTGGTAAATACAATCCAGTGAAATGGAAAGCATGTGGAGAATCTGATAGATGCAAAACTTCCCTCAACTATGGAAACATTTATCAACCCCTACGACAAGACCAGCTAGTCTCTACCCTAAACAGCGCTCAGCACTTAACAGGGGAATCCCCTCACGTTTCACGTGTTGCATAGTAAAGTAGTCATCCCTGTGGACATCTTTGGAGCTTCTGCTAGGATGTTTATTTTTAAAGGATGTTTTTTGTTAATCGGCATTTTATTTATGAGCGAATAGGTGTGCTTTGCTGAGAAACATAAAGCGGAAGCAGTTTTTACCTCAATGACAGAAAGCCCACACATATGCATACGCACTAATATCAGTGCCTGGAAAAACCTCAAAATGAATGTGACGCATTCTGTTTCCATACATAAACATTCAAGTTTGAACTCATCAGCCCAGTCAATGCTCTGGTCTTACTGTCCTATTTAATTGTACATACAAGCAACGCTCACAGATAATGCCTGCTGTCAGTAAGAGGCAGGGAATGTGTTAATACTCTTTACACTGTTGTGACAAACACTTTGTGCTGTGGTTGTGTGGCTAGCTCTTGCAACCATGGTTAGTTGATCACCCTCTTTCCCCTAAATGGTTTTATTTTCACTCACATTTGTCCTGATGATTTAGTCATAAGATGATATAGGTCGGCTTGGTTGGGGCATAATACATTCCATTTCCGTATGGGAACATCTAAAACGATGGATGAATCATCTATTTTCCATTAGACAAATTTGATCACAAAGCGGAAAACAAAAATTGATTTCCGATTATCGCAAGTCTGTTGACCGAACCTTGATTCCCAACCCTTACACCCCCACCTCCACCTCCACCTCCACCCCCACCCTTTAACATTAACTCCTGTACATTTTATCTAATCTAGGACAACAAAAAATGTATATAAAGTCTCTAAGTGCATTTTCTACTGCAATGGGTGATTTTTTTTTTTTTTTTAAATGACATCATGCTGTAATAAACACTAATGAAAACTAAACCTGAGAAACTGTTTATAACTGATGGTTTCAGAATGACTATATGATGAGATAAAAATAGCATATAGCCATACATTAAAGCCCGCTATACTGCATTTATGTCGAAGTCTTGAACGTGACTGGTTCATTTTCTGCAAAGGGCAACAACGACAATCGTGATGTCTTTAATTCAAATCACAACATCATATTATCACACTCATTTTAATAAGCCATCATTTCAACAAGAACAGCTCTTTCCCTGGAACTTATACGGCAGTCGCAGCACATAATCTAAGACTAATAATACAGGGTATTTTTTAAAAGAATGTGTTATTTAACAGCAAAAAAAACACATATAATCTCAATGTAGTGAAGTTTTCTGTTAGGAGACTTTTATGCATAATATATTGAATGAATCTTCAGAGTCGGGACTTTGTATGTCAATAGGTTTTCCACCACGGGAAAGTCAACAAGACAGAGGAGCTTGTGCTTATACACTATATAATATTCATGCAATAAGTTATACTAAATTTAAGAGAGAAGGAACCGGGTGGCGTTCGACGGCCGCAGACCTAACTCAAAGTTTGTGTGTTGCTGAAATTGAATGTGCTCTAACTGAAATCCTGATCTAAGTGTGCAGCTCTACTTATTACCTGGTGTGCGTTCTTGAGTTTTGTAATTAAGCGTGTAATTGAGTTTTGTAATTAACAATTACTTTCTTGCTCCTCAGCAATGACTGTATACATTTCATCCTCTGAGCTACACTACCAGTCAAAAGTTTGGACACAAACCGAAAAAACACAATAATGTCCTTTGAACAGTTGATATTGAGATATGTCTGCTAGTGATGCTCTGTAAAGCCTTCATAACGACTCTAATCTAAGATGCTGTTAATTGGTGATTTCTGAGGCTGGTAACTCTAAATGAACTTCTCCTCTGCAGCAGAGGTAAGTTTTGGTCTTGCTTTACTGGGAGCCATTCATGTGAGCCAGTTTCATCATGGTGCTTGATCATGTGAGCCAGTTTCTGCATGGTGCTTGATGGGTTTTGCAAATGCACTTGACAATACTGTTCTTGCAAGAACTATTCCAGAACACCTGACCTTCGTGTTAAAATAACAACTGACTGTTTTTTGTTGTCATTACATATGGATTAGTCCATGTGTGTTATTTCATAGTTTTGAAATCTCCAGTATTGTTCTAGAATGTAGAAAATAAATCCCTAAACCAAAAACATTGAATTAAAAGGTGTGTCCAAACTTTTGACTGGTAGTGTATAATGGATTGGGATCATTACTCTAAAACCAGCACAAATCAAATCACACGCACACAGAAGTTTAGAAATATGGAGTTATATTTATAAAAATGTAAAAGAAATTCCAGATCATTTGTATCTGAGTACAGGTTCCTTATCACTGGAGAATTGCTTGAATGTTTCTATGATTAGTCTTCTATAAACAAAGTGTCGAAGCATGGCATAATCTTCATCTCACATATTAAAAATGTCTGTATATAAAAACAAATGATATTTAAAATAAAACTTAAAAATTGAAACGTTTGTCTTTTCTAGAAATCATCAACACTTTCACAGACAAACACCGTGAACGGATGTAGGACGGCATTTCCAATATTTCATGTTAGCGTCCATCTTGTTTCCAGGCTGGATCAGGGTCTTGCTTTTAAAGGGGTTCCTGTTCGGACACATCAGCGTGCTCCTTCTTCTTTGATGATTTCTTTTTCTGAATAATTATAGAGAACACAATTGTGATTACTACTGGTGCGTTTTTTTATTACTGGAGCCAACATAGAGATCAACTGTATACAACCATGCAGGGGGAGATTACACTCATTACAGATATCACTGTACATATAGGCTTCATAATAGCACTTTTCCAAGGACTGGTGTGATTCAGCATATTAGCTAAGATCCCATATTCTATTGTTATTTTCCACCATCATGTAAATACCCCGTGAGGGCATCAACATGGTCGACTGCAGTCTCTATCTGGAATTGCTTTCATACCACAGATTAGTAGTAGTGTCTACCAAACTTTCTTTCACTTTTTGAACGTCCTCAAAGTGGGATCTGTGATACAATGCACTCAGGTGATGTGTTGTTTTTTTTTTTGACACTGGAACATTCGGAAAAGCTCTCTGGATCAAATCAATACTAATATTACTGCATGCATGCAATAAATAATGAATTTCATTACATAAATCTGTGCTGCAAGGTCCATGGGAATTAGTTTATAAGTTAAAAAGGTCCCCAAGTACAAGGTGATGTTTTGTTTTGTTGTTTCTTCACCCAAATTGACACTTTTTTCTTAACCATTTAACTTAATTTTACGATGAATCCAGCAAAGATCCTCTACCCTGAAGCTAAATAACAATCCATATGACTGCCTCTGTAGGGTTTGCACCTACGTGTATAGTTAAAAAGACATTTGCATTTCAGTGACCGAAACTGCAACTCTGTATTTGCTGTCTTCTTTTTTTTTTTTTTTTTTTTTTTTTTTTTTTTTTTTTTAAACACTGATAAATTTACACTGAAACCTCTCTGTATTTTCACTAGACTCAGTATTATATTTCACCCTGAGAAACACCAACTGCGGCATCGCACACGTTTGAACTTCAAATGAGTGGGTCTACTTTCGAAACCAGACTTTTCTAAAGTCGCAGACTGTATTGTGACTTGTGGCTATCGCTATCGCAAATCACCGCCTGTTAACCTTGAGAGAGACAACTACTCTAACTGGAGGAGATATGAAGCGGGAAACAAACACACACACATGCACGCACAACACACGTGTTTTTGGGAAGTTTGGGCAACAAGGCAGAGGAAAGAAAAATTCACACAACATTTGTTCACTGCATGTTTTACCTTTTTTGGAGAGTCTTCTTCAGGTGCAGGATCAGACACCGGTGGCACATCCTCCTCTCTATGTTTCTGTTTTTTCTTTTCTGCACACCATGAATCAAACGGATAAACAGAGACGTATTTAATAAAGGATAATTGTTTCATTACTCAGACATTAGGTTTTCAAATAAATATCCAGAACATAACGTCTTACTTTTTTTCTTCTGACTGCTTGGCAAGGAATCTGCCAACTCCTCTGCTGGTGGAACCTCTTCAACATTTTCAGCAGTTTCGTTTTTCTCCTTCTCTTTATCTTTTTTATGTTTCTTTCTCTTCTTTGGCTCTGGAGTTCCTTCCACCTCCACTGCTAAAACGCTTTCTTGGCTTTCATTTTCGGTGCTGTTCTCGGTACGCATGAGGCTATTGTATTGTTCTTTAGATACGTGTTCAGTTACTGAAGAAGTCAGATTTTCTCCATAGCTGTCAGCTCTCTTTCTTTTACTCTTTCTTATACTGCCAACATGATCTGATTTTGAAGAACTGCTATTTGCGGCAAGCTCACCTTCCCCGACATCCACAACAGCTTTTTTAGATGGAGAATCTGTTTGATGGTTTTCTGTAGCTTTCTTGGTTTTAGACTTTTTAGAAGGCGTCTCTGAACTGAGAGGTTCCAAGATGCTAGCAGCAGCTTGAGTTTCTATTTTTCTAGGTGGATGTTCTGTCCCATTTGGCTCCAATAAGCTTTTCTTAGCTTTCTTAGACTGTTTCTCAACTGTTTCTGACCCCGCAACACTTTTAGATTTTTTAACTGATGCTGACAGGGTCTCAGTCTGATGCTGGTTGGAGTGACTACTGTTAACCTCGAGCTCACATTCTCCAGAAAGCATGGCCACATCTCCAGGTTCTTGACGTTCTTTAGATTTCTTGGATTTAGCTTTCTTAGAGGGAGTCTCTGCTGGGTTAACCTCTGAAACCTGATTTATTTTTGACTGCTCACATTTTAGAGAGCTAGTACCATCCTCAGTGTGAGGTGCTAAGGAGGTCTCTGTGGCTACAGACTCCACGATTTTTGCCTTTTTTTTAGATTTATCCTTCTTAGCTTTCGTCTCACGCGTTTTAGAATGTTTCGGACTGTTCAATTCAGACAATTCAACTGAATCTGAACCACACTGAGATGTTTGAATGCCATGCTCATCCGGATCAGTAACCCTAGAAGGCGTTTCTAAACATCCAGGTGTTGTAACATCAGCATTACTCTTTGATCTTGTCATCCTACACGGAGTATCAGCTGGTTCAGATTCTGTAGTTTTCTCTTTCTCAGCCTTTTTACTTGGAGTTTCAATGTCATGAGATTTCGAGAGGCTTTGCTTTTTCTTGCGTTTAACTTTAGTTCCATCACTCTCTGAAAGTCCATTACTTACAGCTGTCTTAGGGGTCGCAACCTGATCTGAAAGTCTGGGAGCAGTTTTACTTTCAGGACTCTTTACGTTTGGGTCTGTGATGATGGCTTTTTCAGAGGGAGTTTTAATTTTGTCGGATTCAGAAGCTTTTTTCGCTGTTGACTTTTTGTCAGTTTTTGTGGGGGTGGTGGCAGTTTTAGCTTTAGTTTTCTTGGGTAAAGGTTGTTTTTTAGGTTGTGCTGGCTTTCGCTTCTTCGTGGACTTGGCAGTAGATGTGGTGAAGTTTGTAAAAGCATCCATTTTTGCAAAGTCAGCATCTGGCAACAAAAGACAGAAAAAAATGTACAGGTTTAAAGTGATGATCCTATGCCATTAGCATCCGTTTAAACATCTGTCCATCACTGATGTCCTCAGCTGACTCAGCAAATCCTCCATCAAGCACCTCTGTCACATTAAGTAGACTTCGTCATTAATCTCAACTAGGACAGATCTAATGTCATTTAGGAACAAAACATCGAATCACGGTGCTGCATTTAGGATGAACAACAAAGGGGCAGACAGTGCAAATGTTTAGCTCATGCCAGTATTTATAGGCTTTTTGCATAAATGACCTGATTTTCATTATTAAAATTATTAGCTCAAATACATCTACAAGCATCAAGTGAACCTACCTACATAAAAAGTACGTACTGACCGTTGTAGTTCGTCAGTCTCTCTTCTAGTCCCTCCATTAATCCAGCGGTCCCCCTAACTTTTTTCTGTCAGGGCCACATATTTTTTCCTTTTTTTAATGGGAGGCCGGGTCGGTCTGTACCAGAAAATTAAATGGGCCGGAGAGACTACTAGTGTTATTGTGTAGATTTTTAAAAAAATCAAATCAATGTAATAAATGTATTTATTATGCCTCCTAATGTTAGAATAGTTCATTATTTTGTTATGCATTGTACAGACAAATGATCATTATCATTTGAGATATATAGTCTATTAAAATGATCATAATGACATTTTTTCATATTCAGTGCTATTGAAATCACCTGTTCATTCGCAATGGCATGTTATGTTGAATGAACCATTCTGTTGGTCGGTGAATTTAACAAATAAGCCAACCTTTAATATCAAATACTGATATAAGTATAAAATGTATTTAAAATTACATTTTTAAAATATGTCTCTGGCGTTGTTCAGAGGGCCGGTCCAAATGTGGGGGTAGGCCACAGTAGGCCCACAAGCTGTAGTTTGGGGACCCCTGCATTAATCTATGGAAAAGACCAAAACTTGACCTGATGTTACTTGGTGTATAATTCATGCCACAACAGACATGGAAGTGTGCTTTTGGTATGAATGAACACACTGCAACAAGTACACACATGTTCCAGATAAACTCATACCAGCACCACACTACCACTGGAGATGCTGCCAACTGTGATGGTCCCTGGTCATTGTTGTATATGGCAAGAGTGAGCAGTATATAACTAAACTCTTCTTCTACAAGTTTTTAATCAGGGTTCCGTATTACATTTTCCCCCTATTCTGATGAAAATTACCTGAAACTCTTGAGCTGTATGATTTTATACATATTGACGGGTGTGGTTTGAATAATTACATGAACAAGTGCTCCTAATAAAGCGGCGAATGACTGTTTGTTTGTGCATTCAAGCAAACATTACAAAGCAAATATTACGCCCATAGTGTACTTTCTCTGTCTCTCTCTCTCTTTCTAACCTGATAGCTGTAAGGCCAGTTTCTTCCATTTGTCAACATCCAGACTGGAGTCCGAGTCCAAGTCCGAGTCTCCTCCTTTCTTGTGGTCTTCTACAACACTGGAAATTTTGCATGTCTTCACTTCAGACCTTTTTCTTTTCTGATTTCTGGGTGTAGCTGGTTTCTAAAAGGAAAGTTAGGGTAAAGTTATTCATTTTGTTTGTGTGTAAAGACAAAATCGGGCACCTTATAAAAACTGGTGTAGTTATCATTGGGGATTTCACCTTCTTCTCACGCCTGGTGTTGTGTGCTGCATTTGTGGTTGACTCTGGATTAGGCAGAGAGAGAAAAACAGAGGTAAATAGGGCTAAGGAGCTTGTTACATCAGTAGTACTACCAATAATAAAAGTAAGGTCAATGGAGAAATAGGATTTTATGATAAATGCTTTTTTAAAATTTTAAAATCAGGTGAAATTTCAGGATGCACCTAAAATGCACTATAACCTTTCCAGGTGAACTTCTCTACACTTTTGAATGCACATGTCCAACTGTTCAGTGTTTCAGTACTTTTTGCATAACTTGCTGTTCTCTAACAAGGTGCTTAACGGCAAAATCGGCAAAACTGGTGTTTGATCCATGAATCGACCAATAAATTTTCTGGACCAAGTAGAATTGGTATTTAAACAGTCCTCTTCATCATGCTGTTCACATTTTGACATCATTAGACCAAGACGACACCTAAACATTTGATCAACAGTACCTCACCATTGCGAGGTTTCAAACAGGATGTTCTCAGAGGGACGTGGCCACTGAGCTTAGAGTGTCACAGAGTGTCATCAGCAGGTTGCGACAGAGATACAGAGAGAATGGAAGAGTTACAGAAAGGCATAGAAGTAGACTTCCTTTGGCCACCTCCCACGTTGATGACCGCTTCATTGTGAACAGTGCCCTGCGGAACCGGATGATGAATGCCACTCAACTCCAGGCACATTTAAGGCAGGTGAGAGGCACCCAAGTGTCACGTCAGACCATTCGAAACCGTTTACATCAGCGTGGTCTGCGTGCTAGACGACCTGCAAGGGTACCTGACCACACCTTGCATGGGCCAGGGAGCATTTACGCTGGACGAGGGACCAGTGGGCCTCAGTGCTGTTCTCTGATGAAAGTCGATTCACACTGAGCAGAAATGATGGCCGCCAATGATGTTGGAGACGTCAAGGAGAGCGCTATGCATCAGCCACTGTTGTGGTGGTGTTACAGTCTGGGCAGGTGTACCTCAAATGGAGTGGCCTGCACTTTCTCCAGACCTGAATCCCGTGTAGAGGCTCGTAACCCTGCACCCCAGAACCTCAATGACCTGAGGGCCGCCCTTCAAGAAGAGTGGAATGCCATGCCTCAGCAGACAATAAGTCGACTTGTGAACAGCATGAGACGTCGTTGTCAAGCTGTAATTGATGGTCAAGGGCACATGACAAATTATTGAGACAATGACATTTTTTGTTGTGGTATACCCACCACTGTTGTTGGCTTTTGTTTCAATAAATTGTTTGAGATGAGGAAATCACCATTGCATGCTTCTACTTAAATGCCCTACTTTCATGATATAATATCACTGTAGCGTGAACTTTTTACATTTTCCATAAATTTCACCCAAAAATCCTTAAATTTTTGTGAGTAGTGTGTGTATATATATATATATATATATATTTTAGATCAGCACAATATTACAAAAACAATGACAATAAATCGTACACAGTGGTACTTTCCTACAGGAGGGGAACAAAAACAAAGAAATGTCAAACGTGGTGATGGTGCACTTTAAAAAAGAAACCAAGTCATGCTAAACAGAATAAAACACCACAAATAATTTCAGTTTTCCATTTAAGAAAGCAGCTTTAGTGCTACTCGCCAACGTGATCTGCTGCTTCAAACAAACTGAAAGCATTCTGTTTGCCAGCTCTTGTTTTTAATGTGCAGTGGTTTAAAAAAAAAACCCACCCAAGAATTTCCTTAATATTGTCAAAGATTTTGTGCCAAAAATTGCTTCAGAAGGGCTTTAGAGCAACTCCACAGTTTTACACGCAGTCTACTTACACGGCCTAGAAAGAGTCAAATAAATTTTATTTTTTATTATACAAAGTTCACTGAATTAAATACATCTCGAGACAAGTTCTCCTGAGACATTTTCATATTTCTTTGAACCAGTTTCCATTCCTACTCGGAAATCAATACCACACAAATCAAAGATAAAAGACATCAAATAACTGCAAGATACAATCTAATTTTTAGTGGAAACCAGACGTACTGACTAGCAAAAAATGTTCATCATCTGCACTATGTGATATAATAAAACTCTTTGTTTAAACGCAATTAGACTGGGAATAACCTTAAAAGGAGGAATCTCCGTAACCTCCGTATCTGTAAACCGCTTGGTTTTTTAGTTTAGCTTTTGTCTGCTTGCTCATTACCTGGGATTCCTGAGTGTCCAGGTATCCAACAGAGGATTATGTTAAAATTTTTTGATCCTAAAAATGATTAGGACTTCCACAATCATGGGATGATCTGTTTTTAAAATTTTCTAGTGCTTCGAGACATATTATGAAGGATTCTCTTATCTGAGATTGTGATGTGTACAGATGTATGTGAAAGTATCTAAATCAGGCTCTAAACCACATTTCTTAGTTCTCACCAATTTGGTTAATTTTCCTAGATAGATAGATAGATAGATAGATAGATAGGAAGAAAGTTGAAAGTTTTAAGGCTGATGGATTAGACAGTATAAGCCATGTTGTGGGGTTATACTGGAGCCAAATGTCAGTCAAAAGTGACACCAAAAAGACAAGTTCAGGAATGAACTACTTCGTGGTTCCTGCTCCTGGGGTAACTGTTTGGCAGTGCTGATGGGGACAAGGGATGTGGTAGCTTAGTGGTTAAGGTGTTGGTCTACTGATCAGAAGGTTGTGAGTTTGAACCCTAGGTCCATCAGGGCCCTTGAGCAAGGCCCTTAGCCCTCAATTACTCAGTTGCATAAAATGAGATAATCTATAAGCCGCTCTGGATAAGGCTGTCTGCCAAATGCCAGAAATTTCAATGTAATTATTTGCTTTATATGTTTTTTTATTGAATGCATCCAAAAAATTCCAAGACTCCAAAGGTCTTGATTTCTGACACCTGCTCCACACGTTTGTATTTTTTTTTTTTGTACTTTGAATATATTTTATATATGTATACATTTGTATATATAGAATATAAAAACAGCGTACTAAAGTCTGCAAAATATTTCATTTCTTTATTTATATTTTATATTTACATTTTTAAATATATTATTTCATTTATACATTTCATTTTTTATTAATATTTTATATTTCATTTACATTTTTGAATACATTATTTTTTCATTTAATATTTATTTTTCTTGTAATCTGAAGAAGTCTCTCTTCTAAAAAAAAAAAAAAAATTCCTTCAGGATTGATGAAGTTACTTGTCTGGTATTCAATAGCATTACATCTGATCTTTTTAGATCTTGTCAGTCCACCACTGTGGTCAGATTGAAATTTCTTAAGGTATCTTATTTAACATGCCTTAAATATTTGTAGAAATCTTCCGGTTCCTGTATGCTGCTGAAAAAAAAAAAGCCATTATCGCAGTGGGGTCTGAGCTAATATGCTATCTCTTTGTCCATGGGAGAAGCAACTCTGCAGCCTATTCTAATTTGAGATTACTTTTGCAGAGTGTGAATTGCCGACTTTAGTACACTGAATGTATTGTATGATGTTAAATCCTCTGCCAAATACCCAGTGTAACACAATATATGAGGCCTTGTGTAGGGAACCTTCTAGTCTCATTTACAGTATTTGACAGATGCCTTTATCCAGAGGCGCTTACATTTCTCTCATTTATACAACTGAGCAGCTGCAGCAGATTAACATCCTGAGATTCAGACTCAGCCCATCACCTTCACCACTGAGCTACCACTGCCCCCATCCCTGCCCAAATCTCATTCTGTTACACTCAGTCTTTCGCACCTATTTTTCAAGTAGCCTTTGTTCGAAGTGTCTATCAAATAAATGCAATTAAATCTAAAAGTTTTATAGAATTTACCTGCACCTGTCTGGGATGCTTTTCCTTCATCATTCTTCTTTTCCTGTTCCTCACTGCAAAAGGTAAAATATTCATTTGATTAATTTAGCTCATTTTATAGCATAAGAGACAAGGACTTAACATCACAGCTTTCAATCAATCTCTTACCTCAACCATTTCTTGAATATATCACTGAGTGACACTTTTACAGTCCCAGACTTTACCTACAAATTAGGCAGAGAATCAGATTTAGTCAGTCACGAGAAGTCATTCTAGATTAAACCAAAACAATTCAGAGGATAATAAAATGTTTCTTTTTTGAGCTTATTCCTTTCACTGTGTAAAAATTTTTTTTTCATTAATGAGAGAGAGAGAGAGAGAGAGACATGATATGATATTGTGCAAGTGCAATATGCCTTCTTATAGATTATTTTTAATGTAATAGTGAAAAACCTCCACATCCTCAGACAAATGCCACATGCTGCATTGAAACTAAATTTGCTCTGTAAGTTTTCATTTAAGGAAAGTGTCATTCTGGCTAGGAGCTAATCTCAGGGCCGGGATGATGTATACAAATGGTTTTGTTGTTGGTGGTGTTCTTTTGGCTGCTTCCTGGTCGCCACAGCGGATCATTTTGTTAGCATATTTTGATTTGGCAGTTTTTACGTTGGATGCCCTTCCTGACGCAGCCCTCCCATTTAACCTGGCACTGAGAGTTAGCTCTTCAGGGGCTGGGTTAGCACCCTGCCCGGGAATCGAACCCAGGCCGCGGCAATGAGAAAACGGGATGCTGCTGCTGGACCACCATGAAGCTGGGATGATGTATACAAATAAATAAATAAAAGAAACATTGACAATATTGCAAGACAGTTTTTTTATGAAGAATGCCTTGAATGCTATTGGATAGAAAAATTAAGAACAGAAACTGTGTGTGTTTACATACACGTCAAAGTATGCACATCAGTTTCCATCATTACCCACATTAACAAAATTGTGTGGTAATTGTTTTCCCTTAAAATATTTTTTTACTATATATGACCTGCATTTCTATTACAGGTCGTACAAAAATACAACCAGAATATGGTGGGCAAGAAACAGGCTGCATAAGTATCAAAATCTGCATAAATAGGGTGAGAAAATGCTTACATTCAACTGCCTACATTAAGTATATGACGTTTTACTCTCATTGGTTCCTGAACTTTTGGAGACGCTGTATCTTACATATTTATTTCTTTTTCCTAATTACACTTATGTTTCAGAGAAACTGTTGATTCTTGATTTAAGTTGGATTTTATAATGAAGAATGACCAAACAAGTCAAGACCCCAACTCCATTAACAGGGACGCCTCCGCCAACATGTTTGGTCCTTCTTGTTACTAATTTATATGCAAGAAAGTCACTTAAACTAGCCTGCAAATGTGAAGTACTGAGGCAAATTATTTGAGACATTTGACCTTGACCCTCTTTAGATCAATTCCAAACTCTAATTAGTTCATCTGCCGGTTACAATATAATCATTCCATATAAATCAAACACTCGTACTTATATCACTCTAACAATAATCTCAGACAGACAGACAACACAATTCATCTGTTACTCTGTGGCAGAGGCATCAATATCATAAATAAACTATTTTCTAACATTTCAATTGTTCTGTTTTTCTCTAGTGTTGGCAGTGTGAAAACCTTTTCAGGCAACTGGGCAGTAGTGGGCAGTAGTGCTCAGTGGTTAGGGCTCTGGGTTACTGTAAAATCATCTAAAGACTAGGTTTTTGCTTTTGTTAAGTATGTAAATTTTCACCAAAGTAACTAAATTAAGTCTAGAAGATATGCCTGTCAATAATAAATAAATAAATAATACATTTTCTCTCTCTCTCTCACTATATATATTTGGCAACTTGCAAAGAATGATACGAAATGTGCTGTTTAAAAATAAAAAATCTTATAATTTAGTGCATCTTTCCTTAAACTATAAAGTCTACTATTAACTAATGATACACTGCAGGACATGACAGATTAGAAGATCAGTTATTCTATTCATTAATTGATTTCTCAAAAACGGTGCACATTAATAGCTGTGCTTATTAGTAAATAATCCAGAGCCTGATTTTCATCTGGCCAGATGTGAGCAAGCACTGTGAAAGAGTTAGAAATATAGTGCAAGACTTTTCTTCTTCTTTCGGCTTTTCCCTTCAGGGGTCGCCACAGAGAATCATCTCTCTCCACCTATCCCTATCTTCTGCATCCTCAACACTTACACCCACTAGCTTCATATCCTCATTTATTACATCCATATACCTCCTCTTTGCCTCCTGCCTGGCAGCTCCATGTCCAACATTCTCCTACCAATATACTCACTCTCCCCCTCCTTTCCTCCCTCTCCAACAGTTTTTCACATTGCTGTTGGGAACTTTATACCACTCTTTTTGCAAAAAAAGGAAACAGCTCAGCTTTGCTTGATGGTTTGTGACCATCCATCTTCCTCTTGATGACATTCCAGAGGTTTTCAATAGGGTTCAAATCTGGAGAGTGGTCTCTTAATTTTTTCCAGAGCTGTATATACTTCTATATATTACATGCTATGCTTGACCTTTATAGAAAATGAAAGAGAATTCAGAACTGTAGTGTAAATCTACCACGTTAGTTATAGTTACAGCTGTATACCCTCACCCTGCTCTAACACACCCACTGCAACGTCAGGATAGGGCTGTGCATTAGGAAAATGTGCAGGACTTCGGGAACTACAGGTCTGAGAAGCTGTGAGCTACGTGATGAGTACTGTTTTACAAACACGGGATCTCACACACACACACACACACACACGCGCCTGCCTGCCTGCTGAGTTTAATGCTACACTGTTAGATGTTTGGTTAATAAAATCCTGCAACATCAGCACACTATTTCAGTTCAGTGCAGTTTGGTGCATATATTACAATAGAGAGAGAGAGAGAGAGAGAGAGAGAGAGTGCAAGTAAAGGTGAGAAACCTGAGGAGCATGCTGTTTGAGCGCGCTGGCTGCTTTCTTATATCCACTCTCCTTTAAATGCCGATATATCAAATCGATCAGCGCATGCTCAGAAGCGCCAGTCTCCTTTGAAGCCATGTTTACCCTCCCACCCAAAAGAAACCCAACAAAAAATCTAATTTTATTAACTTTATCGCATTTGTACGTTACTGTTAGCTTCCTCCTTTCACCACCATGCTTGATTTTACCTTTGAACTGGTGACGTCACGCCATCGGATTACGTATTACATGCATTATGGGAAATGTAGTGTTTTGTAGCGCGTGTAGCTTTTTCTGTCTTTAGATAGATAGATAGATAGATAGATAGATAACATTAATATATACACAACACATAATGTTGCTGTTTACACAGATTAGGCATAACATTATGACCACCTGCCTAATATTGTGTTAGTCCCCCTTTTTCTACCGAAACTGCCCTGACCCGTCATGCACTGTGTATTCTGACACCTTTCTATCAGAACTAGCATTAACTCTTCAGCAGTCTGTTGGATCTGGACCACACAGTCCAGCTTTCGCTCCCCACGTGCATCAATGAGCCTTGGCCGCCCATGACCCTGTCGCCAGTTCACCACTGTTCCTTTCTTGGACCACTCTTGATAGATACTGACCACTGCAGTAACACCCCACAAGAGCTGCAGTTTTGGAGATGCTCTGATCCAGTCGTCTAGCCATCACAATTTGGCCCTTCATCAAACTCGCTCAAATCCTGCTTCTAACACATCAACTATGAGGACAAAATGTTCCCTTGCTGCCTAATATATCCCACCCTCTAACAGGTGCCATGATGAGGAGATCATCAGTGTTATTCGCTTCACCTGGCAGTGGTCATAATGTTATACCTGATCCATGTATAATATAACACAATAGAGCTGTGAATTCTTCAAGGGCTCTTTAAGGGTTTCTATAAGTGTGACATTTGCACAGGTCTAGATTTAACACTTTTATATTTCTTTCGAGGAATACACTACCTTATGAAACTGCTGACTTTTAATTACATGCTGAGCTCTCTCTCTCTCTCTCTCACACACACACACACACACACACACACACTACTGTTATTCATTACAAAGCAAGCAGAGTTTGTTGAGTTTTGAAGTTGTGGGTGAAAAGCCACATTAAAAAAAAAAACTCACCTCATCAAAAAATCTCACCAGTTTAGATTTGAGAAAAAATAGACAAGAGTGTTTGCCTTGGGGTTTAGGTTGTGTGTGTGTGTGTGTGTGTGTGTGCGTGCATATGAATTTGATTCATTAATCCTGTGAAGTACGGGTAACGATTCAGAACTATCTTGGCAGCACAAGAAGGATCTACACAATAATACACAGATGGTTTCAATGTCCTGATCTGAGTATATCCAATTATACACTCACTTATATCATGATACCTCAACTTCTGCACCAATCCAAATAAAAGTGTGTGTGTGTGTGTGTGTGTTATAAAGTTAGGGCAAAGATCATGTACATTTATGCAGATCTGCAAAAATTATTATGGATGTAAAATATCTTCAAACTTGCATTCAGCTGCTTAAATTAGATCTATCTATCTATCTATCTATCTATCTATCTATCTATCTATCTATCTATCTATCTATCTATCTATCTATCTATCTATCTATCTATCTATCTATCTCTCTGTCTGTCTGTCTGCCTGTCTGTCTGTCTGTCTGCCTTCTGTGTTGTATACAGCTCTGTGTTTTATGTAGCAGTATTGTCCTGAAGGAACGCTGTTTCATTTTATTGCATCAGCTACAATATTGATGGCTGAAATGACAATAATTTACAAATAAACAATAAGTATTTGAATTTGCTCAAATGTGTGTGTGTTTATGGTTGAGTTGCTGGTGCATGGATATGTACTTGTTAGTGTGATGTGGACCGATGCATGTGTTTGCTCTCAGCAGTGTGTGTTTCAGGTGGTTGTGTGTGGTCTTGATAGAGAAGTGTTGGCCCAGTTGGGTTGTGTTTGGCAGTGGTTAGTGCTGGTATTGATACAGTGTTTGTGGAGAGGTGGTAATAGGTGGTGTTTATAGTGCTGGAGTGTGTGTGTGTGCGTGCAGATGTGTATGGGGGATGGGGGATAATGTGGTGATTACTCAGATGGGTCACCCAAGGAGGGGTGGTGCTGAGTGGCCATCGAGGTCAGAGCAGTAAAAGAGCTCTATTCACGAGTTTAGGAGAGAAAATAGGCTGTGTTCCAACCAAAACACCAGGAAATGTTCAGACGAGGCAAAACAAGTTCAGTCTCGCCTCATTAATATAGCGCAGATATAAATTCACACGTTTAGCACATAGTCACAATCTGTTTGAAATGTTTTCTTTAATTATTTTTGTGCAGCTTGACCTGTGTGTGCTTGTGTGTGTGTGTGTGTGTGTGTGTATGTGAATGTCCATACCTGTATGATGTCTGTACCCGTCCATCTTCAGCAACATTAAGTCATTTACGCTTAAACTATGATGGGATTCGACTCGTGGTGAATCAAGCGTTTCACGGCCTGGCCTGTGCCGTTTGCATCGAGTACTGCGGGATAGATCATGTTACACTCGTAAATGTGTTTCTGTTTCCCCACGGATTAAACGCTAAGGCTCACTCTTTAAAACTTTACTGCTCTAAATGTAATAACTGCCACCAGCATCTTTCCTGTCCAACAAGACAACTTTCTGCACAACCACCCTGTTCACAAACCAATAGGCAGATAGATAGATCCTGAAGTCAATTCCAGAATTATTGGCATGCTTTATGAAAATCTGAAAAATTCATTCATTCATTGATTCTTCTTCATTAACTGCTCTGAGTCAGTCAGAGTCACCGTGGTTCTAGAGTCTATGATGTGACTTGCTGTCAGTCACTTCATAAGCGCTCATTGTCACAGCTGTAAACACAACAGCTTCCTACTTCCATGAGGGACGTAGAGCATCACAATGGCTTTGTTTCCAGGTTAACTGTTAACAGTTCACACACACTTCTCACAGAAATCCTGTAGAATCCAGTTTGTGGCTGTTATGTATGAATCTGGATGGCAGTCCATCACAGGGCACCCTGCACACACACACACACACACAAACCACTTCACACCTAGGTGCAGTTTAGAGTTGCCAATCCACCTGGGAGGATTTTGGGAGATTGGAGAAAACTAGTTAGTGCAAAAGAAACCCTTGTGGACATGAAACAAAGTTCACAAAACTCCACACAGACTGTAACCTGAGCTCCGGATGAAGCTGTAAGGTGCCAAAACTAACCACTGCACCATGGTGCAAGCAAGAATAAAAATGTAAAATAAATAACACATACGGTGAATGACTTTTGAGCTTAATCATATGGTATGGAGATGCTGTATAGATTTTTTTTTTTTTTTTTTTTTTTTTGAACAGATAATATAGTTTTGTTTCATTTGAACTCTAATTAAATGATTAGCATCTTGGCCACTAAAAAATTGGTGAAGCTCAAGGGTTCAAATCAGAATACTAACATGGCCACCGGTTTTAGACTCCTGGTGAAATCGAAGCATGTTTGCTGATCACATTTTAACCTCAAGGCAGAGACAATCAGATGTAGAGCTAAACCTGTTCTCCACCCAATCTGCCCTGCTTCACCCCCCTCATCTGTCTACTTGCTCCTTTAAACAGAGCCCATGCTTCTACTCCTTGCACTTCTGTTCAACTCCTCCCTTCACTGGTTCACCTTCAGAGCTGTTCCACTTCCTGTGGTTAAGCAGCAAATCCTACTTTCACTCTAGTCTTTGATGTGTAGTGTGCTAAAAAGGCACACACGTACAGCAAACACACTGCAAATTAATGTATAAATAAGCATGCACACACATGCACACACTCGCATTTAGACAGGGGGAATGTAGGTCGTCAAAGCAGGAAGGTGAATTTTTTTCTTCTCTCTCTCTCTTTTTTCTTAAATTTTTTTTGAACGCATCTCCTATTCCAAATAAATGAAGCTCCGTCCCATCTCATTTCCTACATGAACATTAACAATATTTGTTTCCAAACCCCTGCTTTCATCTAACAACGCTCACAGAAAACGCTAATTATCCATTCCAGTAAAAATACAGCACAGTACCAACACTGGTGCTGATTAGACATAAGATGGAAAGAGTGTCATAATTGAAGACAGATGAGAGGTGTGGCGGTTTATACGCTGCGTTGGCACTGATAAAACATTCGTCCTAGCAGCAGCAAGCAGTGAGCACTGAGTAACATGGCTCTGTGTTTGCCAAGTCCAACATCTGCACCACGCTACGCTTCCAGCTTTATAGGCCCCTTGTCTAATTATCCCTTTTCATGTACCCTCTGTTCCTCCAAATGTGGGCACTGCTAACTCAGGAAATTGGATTCTAGATACAAAAGACCATGTGTTAAGCAACTGCGTTAATAAGCTGGAACAGTGAAACGAGTTACTTTAATACGTATCATGTACCCAAACTGTAAATGACGACAGTTGCCTAATCCTATTTCTTAATCCTTGTCCTTGAGAAAAGAAAAGTTAGGGGTTTTATTAACCATTCATAGGCAAATGTATGACAGGAAGTTGTTCTTGCACATGTTGTCTACAGTTACATTTACTGCTTTTTAGTTACAGATGAACTGCTCTTCATAAAACAAACTGAGCTTGGGATGAGTTCAAGCGAATTACAGCAAGTTATTATGTTTCAGAGGCGCTTTATCCTGTTGTGGTGGATGCCGGGCCTACACAATGAGCACGAGGCTGAATTACACCTTGAATGAGATACCGGCTAATCATAGAGGATTACACAGGCACACTAACAAACACACACTGTTGCAAAAATCCATCTACATGTTTGCAGGAGAAACCAGAGAAAACCCTTATGAAGTTTAGGAACACTATTCCCACATCTAATCCTAATCTAAATGGTTTTAGTTTATCAAAATGCACACACACACACACACACACACACACACACTGAGGACCTTTTACTGAAATAATAATGAAGCTGTTTTTCTAGGATAGCTTTCCTTGCTAAGATACAAATTCTATGGTCCAAAATATACAATGCCCCCCCACACACACACACACGCACACACACACACACACAATCAGAAGAGCGTAAATCTATACATAAACACCACACCTATAAACAGCTAGTGAGAAGGAATTTGTAAGACGTGAATTTTCTTGATTAGAAACCAAACAGGACTTTCCTAAAAACCCATGGAAGTCTCCAAGTGAATAAATGGTTTCAATATAAAAATGCTTATCCTAGATCTTTCAATTTTGTCAAAGCAGTTCAGGATGAATGTTAGCTCTGTGCTACATTTTTATTCTCACTTATTCTAAATTGGCAAAGGTAGCGATGCTTCCAGGGAAAAGGCATTCGCCCAAAACCTAATCACTCCTATTGAAGACACATGGGCGGACTCCAAATTGCTTCACTCTCTGCCATGTTTCAACTTCAGTTTATGTCATCTGGAGCCTCACTGAGAGGTTTTGTAAGTCTTTGTTAGGGCAGAATTAAATAATGACTTATTACAACGCGTTTTAAATATCCAGTTCTAAATATTAAGGTTTGAAAGAATATGATACCCAATCAATTATAAGATTTATTAGTAGTACAATCTGTTCAGATTTCATGCTTTCTCCTTGTAGTTCTGCTTTATTTAGAAAGACCAGGTGGTCAAACTCAGGATACTGTAACCCGGAAGAACGTGACCCAGAAATCCAAAACAACTAAAAATAAATGATTATCACAACACAATGTTTAAAGAGACTATTACGGTGGCTTCCTTAAATTCCACAAAATACATATTTAATTTAGTAAATTTAGAAAGACATCATCATAATGTTATCTTAAGTATGGTTAGATTTGTCTCAATTTATAACATTACTGGATTCAGGTATTTATAGTAAACATGCTGCTCTGTGCTCTGGGTGGAAAAAATGTTGACTCATGAAATATTTTCATGACCATCGTAACCTGCCCAGAATATTAAGCTGATATAATGTCTTAAGTGTTTTTCCAAGATCATATAAATGCCCTGAGCACATGTTTGGTCATTGACATGCTGTGTTTTGGCACAAGGACACACACACACACACACACAGAGTGAATTGTGTCCCTTATTCTGTTGATGTAATGGGAAATGGTAATTTGTCAAACATTCCTGAAGGTTGCTGAATAATTCATGACACACTGTTTATGCTTCCAGAAAGACATGTGGCCACTCGATGACCTCCTTCAAACCTGCTCCCTAATAATACAAGCTTTCATTAAGTCTGGCAGCTTCGTTTAGATATACAATTAGATATTTGATGTCTACTGTTATCCAAAGACGACTTGCAAGTGAAACAGAATCCAGTCCCAGTGCAGTGTTGTTTAATGAGCCAGAACAGTAAAACAAGTTTAAATCATAAATGCTCCTGATTGTTTTCTCCAGGCATATATCAAATGTGCCATTTACGTCAAGTCACGCTTAAGCGTCCCCAGGGACTGCTGCATCTGTGGCGTAGCTAATCCCTTTACAGCAGACCTTTACGCTCATCTCCACTGGAGATCTTATCTGGCAAATTTGTGACCGAACCTGTGTGGATTTCAGGTGCTGATTCCATATGACTACTTGCGCTAGACTTTTCCGTTCCTACTTTACTCACATACAATACAAACAGTCACAAGCCAAGAAAGAGGACTCTTGTGTGCCAGAACACGGCATCTGTTGAGGCTCAGTGAGGACCCATACCCCTCCAAACCCCGAAGGCCCAAAACACGAGCTTTTAGGACAAGGCGTCCTGTTTGTGTTTGTAGAATCATGAAGAGCGTTTTGTGATGAACTCCATAACATGTCGAGTTCTGGCTGCTGTTTTCAATTTAAAGCTGTCACAAAGACCTCATAGAGAAGCTGCATGCTTTCCTGCATCGTGTATGTTTATTAGAAATCTGGAAACTGGTACTTAATGCGTGCATATAGGCTATAGATACAGCAAAGGAGCTAATGCATTTGCAACTAAAGTGGTGTGGACAAAGTAATGGTGTGGGCAAAAGACCACAAAGCTGATATAGTTGTAAGATCAATGATAAGGCTGAAACATAAACAGAGGTTGATATCCTCCTCTACCACAGATTTATTTACAGTATCTCTTAAACAATATAAGCTGCCAAATCTCTCGTGACGCCTCACATCTACAGAATTCTAAAAAGTTTCATTCAGGATCACGGCGGATCCGAAGATGCCATTCCATCATGGAGCACCATGTATACACACATTCACACAATCATTCAAACCTTGGTAATATAATAAGTAGATGCAACTATTGGCATGTGTAAGAAATCCACAGAACCTAGGGAAAACCAACAGAGTGATGGGAAGAAGATTCAAAACTCTAAACAGACCTCAATGTAAGCTTCTCCTACATCCGTACATGTTCTCCCATTGGTTTTCTCCCACTTAACAAAAACATGCCAGTTGGTGGATTGGCAAAGTCAAATTACCACGATGTGTGAATGTGTGTCTCAGAGTGTACTTCTGACTCATGCCCAGAGTTCCTGGTAGGGGCTTGGATGTGATAGTGTCTCTGGTTACTGAAAATGTGTGAATGAAATCCAACCATATCACCACTTGTCCACTAATTTTCATGGATTTCTGATGAGATCATGCCAAAGACCACACAGAAATAAACCTTGCCACCCTGAACACCACTACAAGCTCAAACTCAATGTGCATCTAGGCACATGCAAGAAATCAAAAGTATCTTGTGTCAATTTCAATTTTTGTGATATTACATGCATTTTGACAATATATACACTATCCTCTGAAAGTAATGGAATGGCAAGACACAGAAAACCTTTGTCTTGGAGTACAAAAGATGAACATGAGACTGTAAATCATAACTTCAGATAATTCCTTATATGTACATCAAGATGTGTTAAACAACTTAGAACATGGCACCGTTGGTAGAAGACCACTCAATGTGTAGCTGAGCAAAAATATTGGAACAGATTGTCTTGTAATAAATGACACTCAATATTTGGTTGCATATACCTGTATCAAACCAGTGACCCACTGATATCACCAAATTGTTTAATTCTTATTTTGTGAGGTTTTTTTTCTGGGTTTTTATTGCAGCTTCTGTCAGTTCTGTCAGTTGTTTTTTTGGGGAGGGGTTCTCCCTTGAGTCTCCTCTCTTCAGGAAGTGAAATGCTGCTCTGTTGGGTTACAGTTTGGTGACTGATTGGTCAGTATAAAACCTTCCACTTTTTGCCCCGGATAAATTCCTGTGTTGAGTTGACAGTGTGTTTTGAATTATTGTCTTGCTGCATAGTAAAGTTATTCCCCTTTAATTTGGATAAATTGCTAGCCAATTGCTAGGCAAAATGTTGCTGTTGACTTTATTCTGCCACTACCATCATGAGTCATAATGATTTGTGAGCCTGTTCCAGAAGCAGCCATGCAAGCCTAAGCAATGAGCACAGATTTTTTAAATCATGAGTAGATGCTTTCTCTCTCCAATCTCCATCACTTTGGTAGAAGTTCATCTTGATTTCTTGATCTTGTATTTCTTAGTGAATTCCAGTCTGGCCTTCTGATACATATTGCTGATGAGTGCTTTGAATCTTTTGTATGGCCTTTATATTTCTGCCTCTAAAAGTATTTAAACAGTGGACTGTCATACCGTTACAATGATTCTGTCATTAACTGCTCTTGTTTTCCCTGTCGGACTGGTTGTTAGTACACCTGTAGTGTCTTTCTTTTTCAATACATTGTTATTGTTTGTGCAGTGGCTCTGATTGATTTTCCATCTTTTCTTAGCTTCAAAATGGCTTGCATTTCTCCCAAAGACAGCTCCGTGGTCTTCATGTTGGGTTGTCCTATTCAACAACAAAGTCTTCACAGGCAAAACCCAAAACTCAGAACAGGATTAGATATTCAGAGCTGTTAATTGTATAAACAATCAATCTAACAGGGCATACTTGGACAGGAAGCACCTGTCAGTCATGGGTATTTTTGATCACTTGAAAAATGGGCGTGTTTTAACAAAAAGTGTTATGCTCTAAATCATGTAACACAAACGAAAGCTGAAATTATGATCTATTACCACATATTCATCTTTTGATCTCAAACCCAAATGTCTTTAGCAAAAACACAAAGATTGGCCCTGCCATCCCAAAGACTAAAGTAACTATGAAGTCAGTGCTATAATGTCAATATTTGCTCACATTTTGTACCAAATGCATAAATAATTCCAACTTTTAGTGCGCTCTCGCCTTGTATAAAACCCCCACTGGTGAGAATAGCTGCCAGTTGGTGATACCTGGCTTCACCCACAAAATTGGAGCAGCCCAATTGAATTTATGCATCTGACCCAATCATGCCTATGTACTGTATGTAATCCTGACCGGGCGGAGTTAAAGCGACCACTGAAAGGAGAGAGGTTTTTAAGGAAGCGCGTTTGGACTTCTCCTTAAGCCATGCGCACGCAAGGTTTTCTGCTCCAGATGTGAAGTTCAAGGTAATACCTCAAGGCGTGTCAGAGATGGAAAACCAACAGGCGGCTTGCTTTTAACCTCGTCCGTGTTACCCAGGCTGTGATGAAGGAGTGAATGATCTCCCGGGCTTGTGCACTCTGAGGCTGAAAGCGCGCACTGCAGTGGTGCCATGACAGGGGCGGCTCTGGCGGGTCTCTCCGTGATGCTCGGTGCGGGTTTCCTCGCCTGGGACTGGTCAAGCCAGAACCAGGTGGAGAATGATCCCGCGGCACCGAACCCCCGTAGACCACCGCACATCATCTTCATCATGACAGACGACCTGGGTTTCAACGACATCGGCTACCACAACCCTGATATGCACACACCCACGCTGGATAAACTGGCGGCTGACGGTGTGAAGCTGGAGAATTACTACGTGCAACCGATCTGTACACCTTCCCGTAGCCAGTTCCTAACCGGCAGGTAAATATAGCAATAATGCTTGACTGGAGATAGCTGAATGCAAAAGTTTGCACACCCTTGGGATAAATGATAGCGTTAATAAAAACAATGGAATGTATGATTACGCATGTTTTTAGGGACGTCTGTGAAACCTAACCCAGTAAATGTGTATCATACCGAATAAATTGTAAAACCATTTTCCTTTTTCAGTATAGGGGATGCAAACTTTTGCATTCAGTTCTATACCTGCAGCCCAGACGGCCACCTCAGCTCTCACCTCTTTAGCTGCTACATTATACCATTCCTTGTCTTTGGGGGCGGTGCCATAATTTTTTTGTACTTTAAATATGCATTTTTCATCTGAAAATGTTGCTATAATGTACATGTGAATATATTCAAGGTGACTGGACCATAATGACCTTTTTGGCGTTTAATCTAAAGCTCTAAAGGTATCATATGCATTCAGTGGTTAAAGATGCATAGTGAAAGGTGAAAAGGTGCATGCATGAGGATACCTTCTTATTAACAAGAAACAGTACAGTTCAGCATGATTTATCTGAGTGTAATGTGTTTTCAAGTGTAATGTGTTTTGCCAGCCCATGTTTTATAGAACCTGCATGAGCTCCCAGATTGTTTGTCAGATCGTTCGTCTTTCCTCCATATTAGATGATGTAACATAATTGATGGCATTAGTAATACCCAGATGGTGTAGTCATGAAGACATCTCACAACACTTCAGTTCTTAAATAATGAAGCTTTGTCCTAGATGACTAAAAACACACAGACATTATATTGAACATTATGATTATGATGATTCTGAATATCCCGAAGACACAAACAAATCATGGTGAAATATCAGGCAAGGCAATAATACAAAGTGTTGAATTAACACATACAGTGTTCAATCACCACATGGGGATTTGTTTGTTTTTATATGATAATTGCTTGCAGGGCGCCATGGTGACTCGCCAGGCAGTGTTGCTGCTTCACAGCTACAGGGTCCTTGGTTCGATCCTGAGCTCGTGTTACTGCCTGTGCCGAGTTTCACATTATTATTCTCATATTCACTTGGGTTTCGTCTGGGTTCTCTGGTTTCATTTCACTGTCCAAAAAATATCTTGGAAAGCAAATTAGCCTCGCAAAATTGCACATAGATTGTCCATAGTTCCCAGGATTGGCTCCAGATTCACCGCCAACCTGTCCAGGATAAAACGGTTACTCTAGATGAGTGAATGAATAATTGCCCTTTGACAGATCCATGATAACTATGCTCATGACTGATGAACATCTGCAGTGTTTATATAATTCCCGAAGGAGATAAGACCAACAAAGCGCAATTCATGCAACACTGGAGAGTTTTGTCATTATGCTGAATGATGCTGAATGATATGAAAAACCAATAAGACAACGCACATAACCATGCAGAAATAATTCTGACTATTAAACAAGCACTTAGTCCAGAAATGTTGAATAACCATTGTGTGATATTGAATAATCATCTCTTCAAAGTCTAAAGTAAAACGTAATTGGGTCTTGTGGTTGTCCCTCTGAGGAAACTCCTGAAGTAGAACCTTCAGGAGATTCCTCAGAGGAACAACCAAAAGAGAACTAATGTGTCCAGGAAATTCCAAAAGAAAAATACTGTAATGATTATAACCATGAAGCCAACAGAAATTACTAGCAAACATCATCATTTTGAGCTAAAGAAGCTTTTCTGCTACGAAGGATTTTTAGGTTCTTTTCACAACAGACATTGCTACTAATCAACTTTTCAAAAATCTGGATATAGATTTAGATCCCTAAAGAAGATGCTTTATTTTTTTTATTTTTTTTTCAATTACCATGGATAGCACTGAAACATTAGCAAAGTTGAATCTACTTCTCCAGGCCCAATTTCAACCCAAATTCAACAAAATCCTTCTGATGCAGGTGTGTAAAAATGTTTCCTTTTCCCTCTCCTCAGGTATCAGATCCACACAGGTCTCCAGCATTCGATCATCAGGTCCCGGCAGCCCAACTGTCTGCCTTTTGATATGGTCACCCTGCCGCAGCGCCTCCAGGAGGCCGGCTACTCCACACACATGGTGGGTAAATGGCACCTGGGCTTCTACAAGCGTGACTGTCTCCCCACTCGCCGTGGATTTCATACCTACTTTGGCTCTCTGACAGGCAGCGTGGACTACTACACATACGACTCCTGTGATGGTCCAGGGAGGTGTGGCTTTGATCTCCATGAAGGTGAAACAGTGGCATGGAGATATCGGGGAAGATATTCGACACATCTGTACACACGCAGAGTGCGGAAGATTCTGGCTTCGCACAATCCGTCAGGACAGCCTCTGTTTATATTCCTGTCCTTCCAGGCTGTACACACTCCCTTACAGTGTCCTAAGGAGTACATCTATCCATATCGTGACATGGGGAATGTTCATCGGCGCAAATATGCAGGCATGGTCTCCTCTGTGGATGAGGCAGTACACAACATAACATACGCTCTCCGAAAATATGGTTATTACCGCAATAGTGTGATTATTTTTTCTACAGATAACGGTGGCCAGCCTTTATTTGGAGGAAGCAACTGGCCACTCAGAGGCAGGAAGGGGACATATTGGGAAGGTGGCATGCGTGCAGTGGGATTTGTCCACAGCCCACTCCTTAGGAGACGTAGGAAAGTCAGTAAGGCACTGGTTCACATCACTGACTGGTACCCAACGCTGGTGCACCTAGCAGGGGGGAATGTATCCCAGCTGCATGGGCTAGATGGGTATGACATGTGGGAAACGATCAGCGAGGGCAAGGAGTCCCCACGTTACGAGATCCTCCACAACATTGACCCCCTGTATGTGCCTTCACGCCATGGCTCATTGCAGGGTGGATATGGCATCTGGAACACTGCTGTACAAGCAGCAGTGCGAATGGGAGACTGGAAGCTGCTGACAGGAGAGCCAGGTTACGGAGACTGGACACCACCGCAGGTGTTAGGAAACTTCCCGGGTGGCTGGTGGGATCTTGAGCGTCACGCCGAAGCCCGCAAGTCACTATGGCTGTTCAACATCACAGCAGATCCGTACGAGCGCTATGACATGGCTGAAAAGAGGCCTGACGTAGTAAAGCAGTTGCTGGCCAGAATAGCGTTTTATAATCGCACAGCTGTGCCTGTGCGTTACCCTGCTGAGGATCCAAGGGCAGATCCCAGTCTGAATGGAGGGGCGTGGAGGCCTTGGGCTGGGGATAAAGAAGCAGACAGCTGGCAAGTTTATCACAGGAGGAGGAATGACAAGAATAAGAAGCTGAGCAAAATGAGGTCATTTTTCAAGAAACTCAACACAAAGATTATGTCCAATAGGATATGAGTGGTATATTTATGATTACTGTGATTTCCTTCCTAACCTTCTGAAAACCTCTTGAAAAATTCACATGAAAGTCTTATGTTTGATCATTCTTTACAAGTTTCCGATGGCCTAATCTTTTGGCTGTTTGACTGTATTTTATTACGTACTCTACCTCTGTCTTTTTTTCGTACTTGTGTACTTTGTAAGGTCTTCAGCTGTCCCTTTATGGGGAAACCCTTATACATTCTGTGTAAAACACTAAAACACTGCTTTCCTAGAAGAAATGGTTTGAAGCAGATTCGGTTAAGAAGGCGAAGACCCCTTAATTGTCCTATAAACCCTTATAAGACCCTTGAGGAACACTTTTACTGTACTGTATTCCGAATTCCTAGTACAACCTAAAAGAAGGACTGAGGAATTACCGACTGATTAATGAACTGAATGCGTTTTTGTTGTGTTGTACTCTAGACAATCATACACTGTGGATTTAACACACACACACACACACACACCACATTGTTTACCTGAACCAGCTGCTTTCTTGTTTATGAGTTCCATTTTAATTGGAACGTTTCCTAATCTTAGAATAATCAACGACTCAACATACATCATAGTATTTGGCATTGTCTGTGTTGTGAGTGTTCTGCATGCATTGATGGGAGAATTGTTTGTAATGACACTGCCTGTGCTTTCACATACACGGCATGGGGACTTGAATTAATCTCCTCAAAGAGACTGCCCTCTAGTGGTCACATAGTGTTATTGACAAACGTGAATCTGTAGAAATTAATGAGTATTTAATATTTTAAAAAGATTTTGTGGAAGTCTGTAACATAATAAAATAAATACGAACTAAATAAGTTTTAAAACTTAAAAGGACTTTCGAATTATCACTTTATTTGTGTTGAAATTTGTATGTATTTATTTCTATTTTGCTTTGTATTTAAATTAATGATTTCTATATTTTATATATTCTGTGTATTTATTTCCTTTGTATTTATTTATTAAGGTTTTTTTTTATTATTCTTAAAAAAAATCATTATTTACCAGATTTTAAATGTATTTTTATATTAATTACTCTATTTATCATAGTATAGCTAGATTTTGTATTTCTTTATTCACATGATAATAGGAGTGTTTATACTCTTAGGCACAGCAGCGTACAACGGATGAGAGGTTAATGAGGTTTATTCAACATCTGGACTGTGATGATACTGCGGCGGGTCTTCAGTATAGGACACTAACTATAAAATAATGGGTAAAATTCTATAATTAACCAAATTCAGATATTAATGGTTAAAAAAAATGTTAATCACTATTTATCGAAAATATATGAATCATTGTTTGATTCTGAAAGATCTTAGATTGCTTGATCCTACCTGCGATGAGTTTTGAGTAGTATCTACATTAAATCTGTGTTTTATACTGAGTAGATCAGTAACTTCCTCCCTAATCAGGTCCATCAGGTTAGAGAGCTGTTCTGTTGTTCATTTGGGCCGCAAATTGATGTATTTGGACGTCTTTTGTAGTTTTAGTGTTTCTGCAAAATATACATTTTACTGAGAGTTTAAATGTATGACCCCCAAAGCCGTTAGTGTGTTTAATTAATAAAGCAGATTCAGTGTGAAGATTATTACCACCAACACTCAGAGGTAATAATTAGGCACTGTCACATTGATATTTTGATTTGATGACATGCAATTAAAAAATAAATAAAACAATATTATAATATATATATATTATCACCAAATGAAATATTAGCCTATAGCCTATATACACACACTTTTGTTTAAAGACTTTTATTTATTAATGTATGTTTATTTATTATGCTTTTAGCACATCTAACCCTACATACTGTGTCAGTAATAAATGCATGCATTATATTTTACAATGGAGCAAAATAATAGACCTGAGCTCAAGAGGCATTTACAATGCATAGTGTTTAAGATTCAACTCTGGAACAAATGTTTCAGCAACAGCATAATAATAATCATAGACAAAAAAAAGCAGCAAGGTGTAACAATGACTCTGAAAATCTTAGGAAAGCTCAGTGTTTAAAAAACTTTGGACTACTGATCAGAAGATCATGAATATCCCAGTACTGCCAAGCTGCCACTGCTGGGCCCTGAAGCCAGGCCCTTAACCCTCAGCTGAATGAGATAAATGTAACTCTGGATAAGGGCGTCTGCCAAATTCTGTAAATGTAAATACAATACAGCTGTATTTGGCCTTGTGGCCTAAAGAATAACAAATAGAAAAAAGGAGCAGCTCTCAGGTTGTCACTGCTTAGGAATGAAACAGAGAAAAATGAATTGCTTGGAAAACTTGGCTGCATATCATAACTGCATAAAAAAAATAACAAGCTAATGGCTAATAAAAAGTCTATTATAACTGATATAAAGAAAAACAACAACAACAATAACAATACTCAGCTGTGACAAAATGGAGAGATGGTTGCTCTGGTGTATTGTTACACACTGTGTTTGTGTTTATGTTTTGATTCAGCAACCTGACACTGAAGATGTACATGAGCTGTGGTAATAATAAAAACACGTGATCAGAGTGAGAGTTCGTAAAAAGATTAGTTCGGTGGTCAGCCTGCTATGCACGTACAGCCCACGGCGATGCTCTCCACCACGGTGCGGTACCGTGGCACACACTTCTTCTTCTTCTTGCGGGGACACTGCAGCCGCCGCACCGGGATCTTGGCGTAGATGAGCACACTGGTCATTGAGCGGTCCTCCTGCATGGTGAAGGGGTTAATGCAGCCTGCACATGCACACTTAGCCTCTGGTATGTCGACGGGTCTGCGGTTCTCGTCATGATTGATCCTGTTGCAGTTACAGGGTGGAGTACAAATTACATCACAAATAATGACACTTCTTACATTGTTATCTGATGTTGATGCAATTTAATACAGGATGTGGGTTTAGCATGCAAATTATGCACTTTTTTTCAGAAGCAAAAGAGGCCTGCACAAATGTTTTCATGTTCTAGACTGCATCACTTTGCTTTATCTTCATATGTTTACAGTCATTACTGTAATACTGTCATATTTCCACATATACTCTCGTTCTTATTCCATTAATAACAGCCGAATGCAAATATTTCTAGGCCTAAATAAATCATTTACAATTCTTTTACACTCTGAATGTATAAAGGGTATAAAAGTGTACCTTGTTGCAGGGGTAGTACCTTTATCCTTTTTAAATTTAATATGTATCTTCCACACGGAAATGTGAATATAATGTATGTTTAAAATCAGGAACTGTAAGTGGATTGTAAGTCAAGTTTTAAAGCCCCAGTACACATGCACTATTCTAGGTAAAAAGAGTTACACTAACAGTACAAACAACATACACACTTAAGGGGACCACCCAAGTTCAGTCAGAAGTTGAGTGCCCTTCTTCTAGGAGTGCTTTTCTAAAACGAAAAGTTAGTGTGCCATGCAGTCCAGCACAAAATCATAAAGGAATGAGGCCAAAGTTTTGTCAAAAGATTCTACCAAAACATTTAGAGTCAGTCCTAACATCAGTTATTAGGGAATATTTGTCTTCCATTCGGAAATAAAGATAAGCACACTTATGAATTGATAGCAGTAGCCCATTATTCCCAGTATCAACAGCCTATCTAAATATAGACTAAAGGAATATCTGCACACTTACTTCCCATTGTCAATAGTTTATTTTAATAAACACTAACAATACATCTGTGAAACATTAAAATACATTCCTATGTAAAAGCACACATCTGTATAGATCATTTTGGAAGAATTTAAATAGAAGTTTTTATGCAGCACTGTGAAACGTTTAGTTTTGAAATGTGTAAACAAAACAAAAAACAACAGAAACGCGGATGCTGGACTCACCTGTACGACCACGGGGAGAGGCTTCGGCTGTTGGACATCCACAGGTGACGGTCCACCACGCACTTGCTTTTGGACAGAGCCGGGTTGTTCCTCACCTGGGACACCATGTCATCTATGGCTTTGTCGAAGTCCACCTCGTGTTCTCCGGCTCCAGCTGTGTGGTCTCCGGTCAGTATTGGGTCGAGGGGAATCTGAAAAGAAGTGGAGTTGCGCTGCGGCTGCGCGTCCTGCTGACCCTCCACTTTACGCCTCCGCGCTTTGCCTTCTTTGCGCGCCAACGCCATGAACAAAATATCCGCCAGCATCAGCACCATTAACAGCTGTTTGCGAGAGAGTGAGAGAGAGGATCACATCAAGTATCAGTGTTTTAAAAAAATAGTGTTATAAGTATACATTTGCGGGGGGGAAAAGCTTCGGAAATGTTCCAATAGCGACTCCATCGCGACTCACCTCGTTCCAAAATCTGCCCATGGTTTCCACTCAGGTCGCTGCGATTACATTTGGCACACGTGTTCAACCAAGTATGAAACACCTTTTGCCGCAATCAGAATGCGTGTGACTACATACCAGGTTTTGTCACAGGTGAGGACACACCTGTGCTGGGCAGCTGAAGGTGGAGCCAAATGAGCGGTACAGTCAGTGCGGTCACTGAGTGTACACCACACTACTGCTGTAAAAATGAGGAAATGAACATAATACAGAACAAGGCTGCATTGAGGACAGAAGTTAAACAGCACAACTAACAGGCTACATATGCCTATATTCATCAATCTGCTGCTCCAGTTATCCCAAGCTGATAATTATGGGAGGAATATCAGCAGCATGAAAACACACTGCTATTACATTTAAAATATAATGATTAGCATAAATTTGTTCTGATCTCAACTTGTCCATACTTGTTTGGATCAACATGTTTACTCACTGGCAAGTTTTGGACAAAATTTATCAAAAAAAGGAATAGGGCATTATTTGCAGTCTAAGTGGGCAAGAAATTTTTGAATCATCACTACTTTGTGCTTTATTGTGCTCTCCTTGTCTGCTTTGCCCCCTTTTTACTTAAATACGCCTTTTATTTCTTTTTCAGGAAGTTCTTAAGCCCTGTTGCCACAAAGCAAACAAATAGTACTTTGAAGGTCTATAGGTGCACTCTGGGAACTCTCTCTCATAGAACATTGCCTGCCACTACGGACATGAGCCATCCAAGGTTTTGTCTTTGATCCTCTTTTATTGGCATGTGCTTCTTTTCAATGGATCCTATTGAGATGACCAAAGAAAGAACACCTGTTTTTGAGGCAGGTTAGGGCAATTCATTAGCGAAGCCTCCGCTTCAAAAGAGCAGAGTTTTAAAGTGTGTTAAACACTCAGCTGTAAAAAATGAAACTGGCCCAGTCAACTGGGAGAGAAACAAAATATATAATATAGCCCACTATCACAAAAGGAAACAGTCTACATATGCAGCATAATGCCCATAGTATTCATTACAATGACCCTGTGGTGGCTCTTGTATAAAATAAAAAATATAGAATTGTACGCTGACATTTAATGCCACACAAAGGGGCTTGAAAACATAAAAGCAGCAGCTTAAGGAGTTGCAAAAATGCTTGGCTTCTGAATGAACAGGAAATTATGGTAATTTTTTGAAAACAATAAAATATAAAATAATCATTATAGCCTGCTGTTTTACCCGACTCTTAAAAAGCATTAGTCTAGATATTGTTTAGTCTTTCACACTGCTAATATACTACAGAAATTCATGAACAATAAAAATTACATTAGCAAAAGACCTGAAATTTAATTCTTTAATTGAATCATTTCAACGAGGAAATTCATGCATGCAAATGTCTACATTCCTCTGTTTTTTCTCATGAGCTGTTCATATGTATACTTTTAATATTCTGTAGTCATGGTAAAAAAATAAATAAATAAAAGTTCACCTTCGGTTCAGCACCTAAATAAAGACTGCGTGTGCGCTCCTGACCAGCTTCTATAAACAAACTAGTAAGCTCACATGACTACAAAATACACACATAGACAAAACAGATTTCAATATGTAGTCATTTCCCTAAAAGTAAATCTAAAAAAAATAAGTACACCCTATAATTCAGTAGCATGTAGAGTCAACTTTAGCAACAATAACTGATGTCATTTCAATAGGGTTGAGGTTTGGACACTGACTTGGACATTCCAACAATATACATTTTTTGGTGGTCTGCATTGTCCTGTTGCATGACCCAAATCTAAGCAGTTGGACGGATGGCCTCATGTTTGTCTGGTATAAAGTGGTGTTCATCTCAAAGCCTGCAAGTTTCCAGAATTCTGTGGCTGTAAAGCAAGCCACAATCACTCTTCCACCACCATGCTTTACACATGGTGTATGAGATGCCTGTGGTGATATGTTGTGTTTGGTTTCCACCAAACATGGTGCTGTGCATGATGAATTAACATCTCCACCTTGGTCTCATCAGTAGGATGTTGTATCAGAACTTTAGTGGATTGTTCAGACGGAGTTGTGCTGCCATATTCTTTTTGGGAGCTTTTTCCAAGCCACCCTTCAGGCAAATCATTCTTGTTCAGTCTTTCCTGATTATACCATCATGAACATAAATATTTAATATGCTTTCAGAGGCCTGTAGGTCACATTATGTATAACTCCTGGGAAGATTTGCAACTATTTTAAATGCTTTCCATTTGTAAATATTCATTTTCACTGCGCAACGGTGAATTTCAAATTGCTTGGAGATGGCCTTCATTTATCTTTTGGGAGCAAATGGCTATTTCATACTGAAATCTATTTATTTAATTTTTTTTGTTGCAGTACAGACAATGAAATGAAATGAAAAAATGAAATATTAGGACACTATATTTTATTTAGGACCAGATAAATATAAACACAGAACTGAAAGAGATTTACTTTCTTTTTTGTTTGTATATCAAGGACAATTCTCTGTCTATATGTGGCCCTGTGATGTACTAGTGACCTGTCCAGGGTGTACCCCTGCCTTTCGCCCAATGTGTGCTGGGATAAGCTCCAGCAGATCCCCGTGACACTAATTAGGAATAAAGCGGGTATAGGACAATGGATGGATGGAAGGGCAATTCTTTATATATATATATAAATATACACAAAACTTTGTTTTTGTACTTGTTTATTAATCTAGACTACTTTCATATGCAGCTATTAAGACATTATTCTGAATTTCTGTGATTAACACCACTGAAAAATGTATTCACTTCTATGAAATAGAATTGCATTTTTAACTCCAAATATTTTTTCATCACCAACACTTTTCTGTACACCATGGCTAACCTTTTCATTTTTCTTTTCCTTTTTACATGTACATACATGGAACCCACCTGGAAACCCAATAGCTTTATTTATTTCTCATAAAACAAAAGAATCAGGCACCAATCTATTCTCCATTGAAACGGAACCTTATGTTTGAGGTTTGTTCTGTCTGTGGTTTGAGAGCAGAGTGTCTTTTGACAGGTTTTTCAAAAACACTAGGAAGAAACATCTTAGACCTTCTCACCACCTGAGTCTTTTTTTTTTTTTTTATTGACTCGGAGCAAAGTACACACATCCGTTCCCTTCACGTGCTCGATTGTTTTAAGTGTATCATATTTCTACCATAATAGTGGAAGTTGATTCCTAAATTTAGATTTATGAAAGGCAACATTATTGCATTCAGCTGTCTGATTTGTGAAAGGAGAGCTTTTTGTATTTCACTTGATTTATGAGGGCAGGCAAAAGAAAAGGATGCACTAAGAAGAAGACTTTAAAATTGATCAAAAGCATGTATTGTCTGCTCAAATAAATGTAAATTTTAAGACCGGAATACTTTACACTCCTGAAATTGTTAACACACTGGCCTTGATTTTGTCAGTATTTACCTTTCATGTGGTATTCTTAAGGCCAACATTTTTTTGTAGTCTATTACAAAATATGTAACAGTTCAGCACATTCTGCCTTTAAAACCTACAGTATATCTGTGTATAGGCAATGTGTATAGTTTACTTTAAAATAAACAGCCCTTTAATTATTATGATTATGATTTTAATCGTTTTTTGTTCCTTTACACCTTTACCTCAGTGTCGGTGATAATGCTTAGGGCCTACCTTTGCTCTCAAAGGTCCCATTTGGCATGGATTCCACAAGATGCTGGAAAAGTTTGTTTGAGATTCTGGTCCATGATGATGTGCCACTTGGTACTGTAAATCTCCCATTCTACCACATCCCGAAGATGTTCTATTGGACTCAGATCTGGTGACAGGGAAAGCCACTGAAGGACATTGAACTTATTTTCTTATGAATTTTGCTTTGTGACATTAGAGGTGTAAATTGTTTCCATGAAGGGATGCACATAGTCAGCAACAATACTCAGAACTCAAAGGCTATGGCTTTCAAGCCATGATTGATTGGTATTAACATGCCCAAAGTGTTCCTTATGACACAAGGCTTATCATGACACAAGGGTCTGTGGATTCAAGCTATTCTGACCCTACCATCTGTGTGCCTCAGCAGAAATTGAAATTCATCAGACCAGGGTATGTTTTTCCAGGGTTTAAGTGTCCAGTTTTTTAAGTCTGTGCTCACTGCTTTATGTTTTTAGCTGATATAAGTAGAACCTAGATAGATAGATAGATAGATAGATAGATAGATAGATAGATAGATAGATAGATAGATAGATAGATAGATAGATAGATAGATAGATAGATAGAACCAGTTTTCATTGACCTCTCTCATCAACAAGGCATTTCTGTCTGCTTACCTGCTGCTCACTGGATGTTTTTCTTCATTGCACCATTTGGTATAAACTTTAGAGACTATTGTGGGTGAAAATCCCAGGAGATTAGCAGTTATAGAAATACGTAAACCAGCATGACTGGCACGAACAAATATGCCATGGTCTCTCTCTCTCTCTCTCTCACACACACACACACACAGACACACACACACATACAAACACACACACGCACGCTATAGCTGAATGTATTTTATATAGTTTACGAAATCCACAGCAATTGCAAGTCAGGTATCAAACCACATTTTTGCACTGTTGGGTTATCAATGTGAAAATGCTTTAAAACAATTACATTAAAATTAAGGTTGCAATATTGGCTGTCTCCTGCCTGTTTACATCCAATTGCCCTTTTACCGATCAAAGCATGATCACATCATTACTGTCGCATACGTTTTAGTGTATCGCAAAAGAAATCCATATGTTTCCATACATGATGTTGTTATAAACGCTGTCTACTATTAAAATCCAAATTGAAAGACAATATTTTTCACATTTAATGATTTAATATTACTGTCCTAATGCATTACTGTTTTCTGTTAGGAGAAAAGACCACATTCAGTAAACACCTTAGTGATGATGCATACTACATACAGGCAAGAGCTTGTATATAGTTTTATTTGCATTATGTAGATAATATGCTTTATTAATAAGGTGTGCTCTAAATCTGGTCTTTTAATATCACTGTCATAACAATTTATGGTGCACTGGAATGGCACGCACATCCCTATTCTTCCCCAGACCTTACATTACATTACATTAAGCACAAAAACATCTATTGTTCTGAAGGCATTTGTTGATGACAGGTGCGTGATACGTGATATTTTGTCATGTGACACTTTTTTTTGTTGCGTGAATACCTTTTTTTTTTTTTGCAAAACTGTTTCTAAGCTACACTATATTGCCAAAAGTTTTGGGACGTCTGCCTTTACATGCACATGGATGTAATACAGAGTTGGCTTTCCACAAGGTTTAGGAGTGTGTTTATGGGAATTTTGGACCATTCCTCTAGAAGTGCATTTGTGAGGTCAGGGCACTGATGTTGGACGAGAAGGACTGGCTCGCAGTCTCCGCTCTAATTCATCCCGAAGGTGTTCTATCGGGGTGAGGTCAGGACTCTGTGCAGGCCAGTCAAGTTCCTCCACACCAAACTCACTGTTTATCAATATACACATATAATGCATGTCTTTATGAACATGCATTATATGTATATATTGTATATATACTGTATCCATGTCTTTATGGACCTTGCTTTGTGCACTGGTGTGCAGTCATGTTGGAACAGGAAGGGGTCATCACCAAACTGTTCCCACAGTTGGGAGCATGGAATTGTCCAAAATGTCTTGGTATGCTGAAGCATTAAGAGTTCCTTTCACTGGAACTAAGGGGCCAAGCCCAACCCCTGAATTCAATGATTTGGAGGGCTGTCCCAAAACTTTTGGCAATATAGTGTATTTTTCCACTTTTTAAGCATATGGATAGGGATTTGTGCGACAAACGAAAAACAGGTAGACATTCCAATGCGCTAAACCCTTTTTTCCACCAAAACAAAAAAAGACTTGAGCTACATTCAGTCACCACGAGGGAGAGTAGTTTCAAATCTCGCACGCGAATGTTGTTCTCGCGATATTTGCGGCACGACTAATTCGGGCGGAAGTAGTTTTGCAGCCTCTTTTCCGGCGGCCATAGCGGAATAATCGGTAGGGTAAGCGTTGTTGGCAAATCTGTATAAGTTCTATCTTTGTCCATCCGGGCCACTTTAGTAAAATAAAACATCTAAATCCCTATTCTGCGATATAGAACATTATAAGTGTTCATAAGATGGTGATATTTCCGAATACGGTCCCCGAAAAACTCCCAATTTATATGCCGAAAGACGGAGCTAGCATATTGCTACCTAGCATTCATGCTCCACTCTATATGATTAAAATGTGCTTCTGTATTGAACTGTTAGAGAGCACACTGTTTATATTTACAGCTTATGAAGGCTGTAGGTGAGAAAGTAAGCTTTTAGGGTTGCTCTTGTGGTCTTCATGCTTCTTTTAGCTAGCGGCTCAACTTCACGTTTCCATGTTATGGCACTTGAATGTTCTTGTATGGCGACATGGTTGAACGTGTCCTTTAAAATAAAGCCATTAATTGTAGAGACACAGCGTTCATTTATACGGTCCAAAAGTTTTCACTGTGCTGTTTTTGTCAAATGCTTCTATAGTTAGTAGTCTGTTGTGCTTCTTTAAAACTTGTCTTATAGTTTTGCCTGGTCACTGATTTAGTGTGTCCACTGTGCACCTTATACACCAGCACACTCTAATCAGGATATTCTCACCAAGGTGTTGTGCTCCTGTTTGTGGGCTTGACTGGTCATCTTTTTCTTGTCCACAGCCATCATGAAGACCAATCCGTTTGTGACCTCCTCCCGGCGTAAGAACCGCAAGAGGCACTTCAATGCCCCGTCACACATCCGCAGGAAGATAATGTCTTCACCTCTCTCCAAAGAGCTCCGCCAGAAATACAACGTAAGGTCCATGCCCATCCGGAAGGACGATGAAGTCCAGGTAAAGACCATCGCCATTGTCTTACCGTTGTAATGTCTTAAGGTTGTCTTGATTCTGACATTAGCAGGTCCATCGTGTGATCAGTGTGACAAACTTAAATCTCTGTCCATCAGCTGGGTCATAAAACAACCATTTGATTGACATTTAAGGCTATGTCTGCACTAATGAAGATAAATTTGAAAACGTTTTTTGTCTAAAAACGCTCTGCATCCACATTATTGCTGTCGATCGTTTCCCAGAAGTTGGTCATCCACACTGTAAAGTCTGAAAACACGCATGTCCCTGTACTGCACACAAGTAAAACGGTTCGACTGGCATCATTTCCGCCTGGCGTTTATTTACTGTCGAGGAAAGTCAGTGTTGACAGATGAAAAAATGCATGCGAAAACGGATAGAAAAACATGCATTTTTAAACGAAAGCGTATTATTGTGGACATGGCCACAGGCTTTGCGTAGGACAGGCTATACCTCGGATGTCACTAGTGATTTTCTCATTGACTTGGATGTTTCCAGTGTAGTAATGTCTAATGAGTTGTGATCAGCAACAGTAGGGCAAACCTTTCACATTTATGTACATTTTACACTGCTAAATGTTGATATGGACTTACAGTTGTAGTTTGTGTAGCTGCTGCACTTACTTAGATTTGAGCCTAAATATATTCCTACTCTCTAACAAATTTGTAGTCTGTATTTAAGTTGTTGCAGGAGGTATTAACATGTCAAAAGCTACTGTGTTGGTGTTTAACATCTGTATGTTTTTATTTTAATTTTTTTAAAAATGATCAGGTGGTCCGGGGACACTACAAAGGCCAGCAGATTGGCAAAGTTGTCCAGGTATACAGGAAGAAATATGTCATCTACATCGAGCGTGTGCAGCGTGAGAAGGCCAATGGAACCACCGTCCATGTGGGCATCCACCCTAGCAAGGTATGAGATCCAAGTGTGTTGCAAAAGATGTGTACCCTTTATGTGGATAGTGTTTATCTGCATAAATGCCTTCAAGATTCATTTTTAAACACAAATGTGATTTATCTCTTTGCTGTTGTTACACAATGTGTAAATACATGTTTTGGTTCTGCAGACTGGATAAACTAGAGCGCTGTCTCAGAGCGCTTACATGAAGAATAATCTAGACTGTTTTAGTGCATGAACACAGTCACGATAAAGGCTTAGTGTTTGAATTACAAAACCTGTGATTTGGTTTTATGTCACAATCTTTTGGATGTTTTACATTTGCATAAATGCCCTTAGGCTCTCAGTATGTGATTTGGGACATGGCTCATGATGACAAACTCAAAACAAGAAGTGAACAGAGCTTCTGTCTCTGACATTTCCAAGTTGATGCGAGACTGTCATCCAGAAAATTTAAGGCTGTGGGAAAGCGGCAATTATTTTGCATAGAACCGGTAACTAGGAAAAAGACATGTTGATGTTATGAGTCTATTTTCATATTGAGTGTATCTGAGCAATCAGATTTTTCTCTAATCCGAATCTCATTTAACTACAAATGTAAATGCTTGTTATTAAAAGGATACAACCCGAATACATTGCGCACGAAATGACCAAGAGTAAATGAGGTCTCGGACGTGTCTATATAATGCAGTGGGTAATATAAATAAAAGTAGGTATTTATGCCGGGGGTCTTCACACCATGTCAGACTGATTTGTGTTTAGGGGATGTAGCTTCAGATGCTGGTGAAGCTGTTTGTTGTCTGGAACTGACCATCAGAGCACCGCTTTACTCTGAACTCCTATCTTGTCTGTGGTGTGATCACTAGTTGGTTTTAGCTCATGTTGGTCGATTTACCCCTGAAATGTTAGATGTTTATACTCCAGATAATGTAATCTGATCACCAATTCTTTTCAATTGACACAAACTTCCTGTGGATTTGAATACTGATTATAAACTCTTTGCTTACTTGTGATTTTTGTTTAAGGCCGACGAAGTATTAACGGTCTCGAGATGCTTTTGGATTTATTTTACAAAAAGTCTATTTGAAAACCTTGGAAACACTCATCTGTGACTGCAGTACTGTCTGGAACCTGAATATCATTCTGCACTGAACAAGATGAAACCTGGCTAAACCAAATTGTATTTAGAAATAGTTGTCTTTAATGCTTTGAGCAGCATTGCATGTTGCTCCTAGTATTATGCCTCACAAATCTGCTTTATTTTTGAAAGCTAATCATTTAAAATGGACAGTATTATAATGGCTCGTGTTCCAGATGGGTGGGAAATAAACTATTCAAAAGACAGAGGATGGTTTGCATGTGTGATTAAAATGCACATATAGCGTGCCATGGTTTTGAATGTGGCCGTTATTGTGATGTGGCTTTTTTGAATGCTGTGAAGTAAAGCTCTGGATGATATTTGCTTTACTTTCACACATACTATGCACGCTGTTACTGGGCTGCAAATGTTTATTGACTATTCAGTATGCTGCAACAGTTTCTTAGCAACACAATTTCTTTTATTTATTGTTGCTTCAGGTTAGAAGCCGTTGTCAGACTTTCCGAAGACCAGTGTAACAATTGTGTTGAACTCTAAATGTTGTGAGGAAACCTTTTTCCTCTTAAATTGATGTCAGTCCTACAATGTTCTTATAGAAATCTTGTTATTCCTTAAATTGTTGAGCTTCTCCGATTCCACTGGTGTGCACTGCATTGCATTACATTTATAACTGGGAATATTGTTTGCTTGGAGACTTTTGAGGTTGGTTGGTAGATTCAGTGCTTTGGGCAATGTCAGAAAGCTATACTGATGCGGAGCACCTACACACAACTGGTAACTTGGTTAAATATGAATTTAACAATTTGTCTGAAAATTGTGTCTTCTTTTTGACCAGGTTGTGATCACCAGGCTAAAGCTGGATAAGGATCGCAAGAAGATCCTGGAGCGCAAAGCCAAGTCACGGCAAGACGGCAAGGAGAAGGGCAAATACAAGGAGGAGACCATTGAGAAAATGCAAGAGTGAACATTACCTTTTTGCTAACAATAAATGTCTGAGGAAAAAAAGTCTGCACTGTGTTGGGTCTTTTTGTGGATGTTGTGTAGGGAAAACGAATATACAAATACTTTTTTTCTCAAAAAAGGGGACATCTAAAGTGGACTAATTTTAATTGGTGTTTACAGATTTCATCAGGTAATGAGGGAGCCTTTATACTCTTACACATGCACAGTATGAGGAAATTCTCCTTTCCTAGTTATGTAAATGCACAGCATAATGAAACAATTTGCAATAAACAGCTTGGTAGTAACCTGGATCTGAAAATCAGCAAAGATATAATGTCCCTGAGCAGCTGAGATTTAGGGTCCAACAGTTGTGCTGGGATTTTAATTCATTCAGTTATTAACCCAAATGCTTAATCACTGGGCCACCACTGCCTCAACTAGTGGATGAATCCCAAATTGAGTGTTTCTTTTAAACAGCTTTACACAGTTGTACAATCTGTCAAGTTTTAATGGTGAGTTAAAGACAGTCTTATCTTCTGTTTATTAAATGTTACCATCTAGTGTGGAAGTAATAAATTAAGTTGAATGAACTTTATTAACTTTAACTTAATTTGACTCGGGTCATTAATAAGACTAATGTTTGGGGGTCCCCAAAAGACCTCTTGACTAATCTAATTACCTTGACAATACATAGTGTGCTATGACATTACAGTATGAATCCAGGCATTGATGTTAAAGCTGTGCTTTATTTAAAAAGATTAGTTTTTATTCATTAAGATTTCTGATTATTAATTGCCTCCCCTAGAACCCTTGACTTCACCCAGCAGCAGTGCATTGTACTCTGTCAAACTGCCTCATACACACTGCTGAGGGGCAAACACACCTCACTAGTCACACTAATGAGCCGCTCAGGTATTAAAAAGATGTTTCAATTGAGTCATTTTTTAAAATTGCTCATTTAAGATTAAATATCACCTAAGAGAGCGGACTCCTCCGAGAACGACACTTCACTCCAAGAACCGACTCCTCCGCGAGTTACACATCACTCAAAGAACCGACTCCTCCGCGAGCGACAATTCACTTCAAGAACCGGCTCCTCCGCGAACGACACATCACTCAAAGAACCGACTCCTCCGCGAGCGACACATCACTCAAAGAACCGACTCCTCCGCGAGTTACACATCACTCAAAGAACCGACTCCTCCGCGAGTTACACATCACTCAAGGAACCGACTCCTCCGCGAGTGATAATTCACTCAAAGAACCGACTCCTCCGCGAGCGACAATTCACTTCAAGAACCGGCTCCTCCGCGAACGACACATCACTCAAAGAACCGACTCCTCCGCGAGTGACAATTCACTCAAAGAACCGACTCCTCCGCGAACGACACATCACTCAAAGAACCGACTCCTCCGAGAACGACACATCACTCAAAGAACCGACTCCTCCGAGAACGACAATTCATTCAAAGAAGCGACTACTCCGCGAGCGACACATCACTCAAAGAACCGACTCCTCCGCGAGTGACAATTCACTCAAAGAACCGACTCCTCCGCGAACGACACATCACTCAAAGACCCGACTCCTCCGAGAACGACAATTCACTCAGATAACCGACTCCTCCGAGAACGACAATTCACTCAGATAACCGACTCCTCCGCGAGCGACACATCACTCAAAGAACCGACTCCTTCTCGAGTGACAATTCACTCAAAGAACCGACTCCTCCGCGAACGACACTTCACTTAAAGAACCGACTCTTCCGCGAACGACACTTCACTCAAAGAACCGACTCCTCCGCGAAGGGGACGTCACTCGTGGCAACTGTATTAACGGATTGCGGGAATAAAAAAAGATGGGACATGAAACTTTCTGGTGCCCCTGGCCACTTATATTTAGAATTCCTAGACCAGGGAAGTGAGAAACAACAACACTTTAAAGTGAAATATAAAAAAAAGGGACGTTTAATATAGCAGTTGATGATGGCGGCTCCGCCTACCCCGCTGTAGTCACGTGGCTGTTACTCATCGCTGTTGTGAAGTTTGTGGAAGTTGGAGAAACCTGCTCCAGCTTCATGCTCCATTCACACAACTCTCTTGTGTCTTTATTTGAAAAGCAGAAATGGCAGAAATGTCTTTCGTGATCTCTATAAGCGTAATGACAGTGTTTTGGGGCATTGTTGGAGGAGTGGTGCCGTGGTTTATTCCTAAAGGACCAAATCGGGGGTGAGTTTATTTTAGCATAAGAGCTAATGAACTTTCTTGGAACTGGAAATGGAGGTTATAGATAATATACTGTGTTCCATTTGAACCTGTGTCATGTCTAATGAATTACCCAGGCGCTTGATAACTTATCTGAACTTGTTACATGAAATATTTGACACATTATCCCCTTAAACTTAATTCTTAACAGGACAGTTAGCTACCAGCTAAAGGAGGTGAGAGTCACGTGATGAGCTCAGGCTCTACTGTGTGTATTTTACTTAGTTCAGGAGCACACAGTACACGGATCAGCAATAATAAAACATCTGTGACTATGTAATAAGTTAGCTGGTTGTGTATATAATGAACTAATCCTTTAGTTAATGCATGCTGAGAACGAATGATAAAAAAAATAAGTGGAAACTGGCTGTAGGGAAAGATTCATCATCGAGTCTCCTTCCTTATACAGCAGCAGATGTGCAGTAAGAATCACGTGACGGTCAAATGACCCGAGAAATCAGTTTTAGTATGGCTTTTTAGTATATGTTTTAATTAAAAGCAATCATTTTACTTTTCTTCTGTGTTGGTTTAGTAACATTTCTCACTTTTTTTCGACTACAGAGTTATTGTGGTCATGCTGGTCCTAACTGCAGTTTGCTGTTACCTCTTGTGAGTATAATATTCAGTACTACGACTGTTATTACTGATAAAAATAGCCTTTGGTCATATCATATGAATGGGACGATAATAAAGGAAATCCCCCTTCTCTTAAATTAAAATCCTGTGTAGTTTTCCCAAAAGGTCCTCTTGAAAGTCAGACATGGCTTTGGGGTAATGGCCTGTCCATTAGTATCGATTAAAAAAGGCACAGGGCATGTCAGTACAGTGGTCACAGAAAATTGACTGTTCACCACAGGTCAGGAATTATTCAGGGAGTCTGTATGAACCTTTTTTAAAAGGACGTTGATGTCTGTGATAACACCACCAATGATAATAATAATAATAATAATAACATAATTATCATCATCATTATAATCGTTTGGCTCTTTTGAGTCCGATTTGAAAAAAATATTAGAGTATTTACAATGAAGCACATTATTGATCTACAGTTGTTAATCGTTAGTAACAATATTAACGATTAATTGTGCATCGGTGTCAAACAGTTCGAAATAATTAATGTAGAAATTATGAGAACGCACATCAGCTAAATAATTGTAAGTTAAATTATAAAATGGCAGTTGGTGTCCTTTAAGTTGATCAACTACTATACAATATAAAAATGACATCTGCCAAAATAAAAAGACCAAAACTAGTAGATTTATTATTGGGATTTAAGCTCTATTTTATCCTCGACAAATCTGTTAGGTCGTTTAAAGTGCGATTAAAAAACACCTCGTTGTCCTGCAAGTGAACTTTGGGATTAAAACTAGGGATAAAATATAAGTCGCTCTGGATAAGGGGGTCTCACAAATGCCAGGAATGTAAATGTATTTACACCCCAATAAATGAAGAGGAATGTTTTCTATAATTACAGTAACCACATGGGGGCAGCATACACACTGTGCAGCCCTCATCAGTGGGTTTTCCCAGATTAGCACAATTTGTCAGCAGACACTCTGTACAAGTGTCATCATCACACAGGATATTCGTCATTTGAAATGATCTGTTGTTGAGGAGGTGATGTATTTTTTTTAAAACCTCATGCTTGTTTGTTATTTAGCTGGCTGATTGCTATCCTGGCGCAGCTGAACCCGCTGCTTGGGCCGATGCTCAAGAACGACACCATATGGTACCTCTATCATCACTGGGGATAATTTTTAATCATAGTCTGGTTGTCATCAGGTAAGCCAGCTAACACACACATTACCTCTTTGAGGTTCTAGTAATAACCAGTTTAAATGAATTATTTATTTCCTTTTTATTTCTCTTTGCAGATGCATGTATATGGCCAAACGTTCACTTCACTTTCTCAAAAAAGGGAAGGATGAATCCATGGGGTTCCTGTGTGTGCTATAAGGTGTGATGTATAATTTTGCTTGGTCGTCTTTTAAAGGAAATAATGAACATACTGAAGTTTTTTGGTTTTTTTTCCTCTTGTAATTCTGTCCATTGCCAAAATCCTGTCTGTGTATTTGGAGTAAATTTACACTGTTCCTCTGTTAACGCATTTCCTTGTGTTGTCTTTTTGTATTTATGTAACTAAAAACGTTCTATAAAGATTTCCAGATGATGTCATTTATTTACCCAGCAGAGCTCATTTAAAATTTTGTGTGTTATGAGTGAGCAACATTTTTAAAGGTCAAACACAGAAATTGTTTTTTGATGCCTTAAATGTTTAAGATAAAATCATTGTTCTAAAATGACCTGACCTTTTAAATTCACACTAGGGATGGACAATATGACAAAAATATCAGAACACTTGACATTGCCATGATATACACTGATCAGGCATAACATTATGAGCACTGACAGGTGACATGAATAAGTCAAGTTAAAGTCGTGTTAGAAGCAGGAAAAATGGACAAGCGTAAGGATTTGAGCGAGTTTGATGAAGGTCCAAATTGTGATGGCTAGATGACTGGATCAGAGCATCTCCAAAACTGCAGCTCTTGGGTGTTCCCGGTCTGCAGTGGTCAGTATCTGTCAAAAATAGGCCAAGGAAGGAACAGTGGTGAACCGGCGACAGGGTCATGGGCGGCCAAGGCTCACTGATGGGACGTGGGGAGTGAAGGCTGACCCGCGTGATCTGATCCAACAGACGATCTACTGTTGCTGAAGTTAATACTGGTTCTGATAGAAAGGTGTCAGGATACATAGCACATGACGGGTCAGGGTCAGGGTCAAAAGGTGGACCAACACAATATTAGCCAGGTGGTCATAATGTTATTCCTGTATCAGTGCAGTAATGGAAAAAAATTGCATTAAAAATTCTTTGAAAACCTGAATTTACTGTTGCTTCCAAGGTTACTGGTAATATTAAAAGATGTCTGTTGTGATACTGCAATGTCTTCTGATTAAAAAAAATGTATCATGATATTGATGAAATACTGTCATCTTGCCCAGCCCTACATCAAACAATGTGTACAGTTTTATCTTCCTCTAAAACACAGTATTTTTCCTGCACCAGATGCGAAACAGCAGGAAGCCTCAGAGATCTGCTCATCATAAAGTGTCTTTAGGGATTCGGGGCCGAGAATGTGTACATTCGCATTCTTCTTTGTGCACGCTTCCGCTCGAGGGGCTGCCTCTGGGCATCTGCTCTTTGGCTTGACACACAGGGCAGCAGGCTGTAAGGCCTTTCTGCCTGCAAGAGGTGCAGGATAAGACAAGCTGGTAGCAGAATTCAGTTGAGCAGAGCTGATACTGGTCCCATGGAGACCCACAGTACCTACAATCTAGAAAAATGAGACACATAGGAACAGTCATTGTAGAAGTGCACCTTAGTGTTCCTAATAACAGTGTGTATGTTCCTGCTTCAGAGAGATACATCATGCACTGATGATACGGTTTTATGGTACCTGAGATCACGTCACTGTTGAATGAGATTGAATAACGCTCATCAAACACAAAAAGTTTGCCCCGGTAGAAACCATCAGGAAACTGCTCCAGATACTTATGAATGCCGCCCTTCAGCTGGTACACTTCCTTACAGACGTTCTGCCCAATCACACCACAATTACTATTGACTAAGAATGAGAATACACACAGATCTTATACAGGATCATTTCAACAGAGGAAACTCACTTTTGAACAGAGATACGCTGACCCTCGTTCACAACGGATGCCCCCGGTGCAGTACATCAGCACCTTCTTATTGCGGAACAGGTCCAGGTTCTTGTCCACGTAGTCAGGGAAGTAGCTGAATTTGCGGATATCCGGCGCCAAACAATTTTTAAACTGACCCTGAGAGAAACTCAATAATAAGTGGGCGCCATGGAACACCTTTTCTTACAGTGATGGAAATTAATTCACGAAAGACGCTTACTATTTTACTCTCGTAGAAGTTTCTACAGTCCAGCAGAATTGTATCACTGTTGGAGGAACCATCTTTGAGTAGAGACTGCACCTCCTTGTGGAATTCCTCAGGCTCCAGATGTTTTCCTATATGGGAAAGAACACCACTCAACTTTAGCTACCATGTAAGGTGACTTGCAGAAGAATTCACCCCCTTGAATTTTTTCCACCATGTGTAATGTTACAATTGTGATTCAATAATAATAATAATAATAATAATAACAACCACAATTCAATTGAAAACATTCAAAGGGGGTGAAAACAAGTCAGGGAAAAATAAGAGCCAATTCTTCTCTACCTGCTGATCTGTAGGAGATGATATCTGGATCCACCCCCATTGGGACGATTTCTTTATATGCTCCAACCTTAAGATCGGGAAAGCACTCTGCACCGCCGTCACTAGTCTGAAGAAGAATTGAAAGCATTTCGGGTTTAAAATATATAAATTTCTGTTGTCACATGGTCACATACACGATTGTAGATGGTACGACATGGAATGAAATGCTTTTTACGACTGCCTGCATTATAAATAAATACAAGAACATAATATGATAGAGTTAATATTCAAAAAATAAAAATAGAAGACAACACAAGGAAATAAAATTAAATAGATTAAGAGAAAAATTAGGGATGAGGGAAAATAAAATCAAATAAAATGTCATTAGTGGTACAATTGACCCGTGGAAAAATAAATAGACAAAATATATATACACAAAAGAAATGCAGTGTATAAAACAGTCCAGTTACTGATAAAATATGGTGGTATGTATATAGGATGACAATTGGCCACGGTGTATGAGAATGCATTGCAAAATGGGGAATAAAATGAATTTCTGTTTGTTTACCTTGAAATCTTCCACTTGCATTACATGGAAAATGGGATGTGCCAACATTGCCCTGATGTAAAGGCTCGTGGCTGTTTTGGTTCCGCCAACTGTTCCGTTGATGCCCTCTGTGGCCACACGTACCTGCACGAGAACAAAACGCAGTGCAGTCAAAGACATACCACAACAATATCTAAAATAATGAAAGCACTTTGTTTACCTTTCCGGTGAGACGAAGCTTTGAACACAGCTCGTTCTGCCAGTCACAAATGAATCTGGGCTCTTTTATCTGACAATAGCAGTAATACAAGATGACTTCACCTGGACCTCTGCAAGCAAATCACACACAGGCGCATCATAAGCAGGTCGTCGTGTACAGACGGCAATGAGCAAGGCATGCAGAATAAAACCTACTCGCTAAGCTTGTCCTCAGAAATATGGCTTATATCAGGCATCCAGTAGGAAGCATCTTTTGACGGACGATCATTCGGATATTCGTGTACGGAGTCGTCGGCTTTGGCTCGCTTCAGCATCTGATCCAGTGCTGCACTGGTGAGCTCGTCAATCTCATTCGCATGGACGTTGGAGACGTGCTTGTGGATGGACGAGGGGTCTGAGAATGCCTTGTCACAGCAGTGCCAAAGTGATGAGATCTTCTTAGATGCCACAAATGTCGCAAAGGTCTACAAATAAGAGAACAGATCAATAATGGCACAGGTATACCTATTATTATCTGGAGCACCTCAAGTCAATTTAAGTTCATTTATCATTTGCACCAAATCTTAAATTTGGTCAGAAAGCTTGTGGTGAAGCTCAGGATCAAGAAGCCATGGGTAATATTTAACATGATACTAACACCAGTAGGCTTCACTGTGGGTATGGTGTTATTACAGATGTGAACAGGGTTGTGCAAAGGTCAAAATGGTTTCATTTTGTTGTCAGCTGACCAGAGAGCCACATGTTTTCTGATTCTCCTACAAACATGATTTCGCACCATTTGTCAGTCTTCACCAATTGAACAGCTTCTCATGCTTCTTCAGAGTTTCTCTTGGCTTCTTGGTTGTCTATCTAACATCATCCTTGCCTGGTAATTTGACCTTTGGTGGACAGATTCTTCTAGAATGGACCTTTGGTTGCATCATATTAGACACAATTTTAAAAAATGGATTTAACAGTATTCTACAGGATGTTCCAACATTTAGTCAAGTACAAACACGATTTCGCACCATTTGCCAGTCTTCTGTAAAGCTCAGGTGTTGTGGTGTGGTGTTGTGACTGGGCTAGAGTTGTGTCCTGTGCACAGCGTCTCACAACTGTGCTGTGGATCTCTCAGGTTGTCTATCTGATGTCTGACGTTGTCCTTGCCTGGTCACTGACTTTTGGTGGACAGATTCCGAAGGGTTGGAAACTTAAAGGCACTGCAAAATGCAATCATTATATAACCAAAAAAACACAAACAAGAGCAATCTAAAGTAGTATGATTAAAATAAATGAGATGAAATGTAGATATTTTCCTGTGATTGACAGGTTAAAACACTGGACACTCATTGGGTCATTTGAACTCACTTGCACCCTTTTCAGTGCATAAAATCCAGCCCTGATTATTATTTTCCTAAATTAGCAATAAGATATACCTTCTTCTTTAGATAAGAGTAGATTTTCCTAGTGGTGGAAAACTCTGATTTCTCCTGTTTGACGATGGCAGGGTTAAGACTCTCGACGTCCAGATGAATAAGAACATTTTCTCCCAGGTCCTCCCCGTCCATTATAATGAGAGTCTACTCAACCCAATAGGAGTTAAAAACACATGGCAAGAAATGCACGGTCTTTAATGAACTCAATATCAAACGCAAAAAGATAAAATAAAATGACCGATTCTTAAATTTTATAAGAATCCTTATCCATAAAATGAATAAACAGCAACGCTGCTCATTTAAAACTTCTCCATGAAGCACGAAGGGCTCTCTGTGCCAATAAGAGAGGGCTAATCCCAAATACCTCTAAGAACCATACATATGTACACTATCTAGGGTGTTTTGAAACACATTCTACACTTTATATAGTGCACTCGAAACTCTTAGGTTACTATTTGAGACTCAGCCAACAGATGGGCCACTTTGTATTTCCGCTTCAGAGTCACTTCTACCCCGGATGTGTTCGTGCCAAGCCCTGCCTCTTTTATTTTCCCCAGCGGTGGCTAGGCTGCTGTAGCTATTAGCTGAGGCGTCTCGCGTTGTGCAAACTTATAAAAGGTTAGGCGCTGAATTTGAACAGGGCCAAAAAAACTCACACGGGAGTTTTGTATCCGTTTTGAAAAGAGCTGAACTTTGCGTCGGAGATGTCTAGGAGAAGGCATAGCGACGAAAATGATGGTGAGTTGCCTATGAGTTCACTCTCACGTTAGCTAACTAGCTAACGGTGTGTGTAGAAGGCGTTTGTCTGTTCCCACCCGTTTTCCAACACGGCCCGCCTGTTGTTAGTTCATTGGTTAAACAGTTCACGCGCGGTTCTCTGATTGGAGGATCAGACGGGATATGGTCTGTCAGTCAATCCGTAGTCCGCGGCATTTGTCTGAATACGGGTGGGCATAAAACCAACGGCTATTGAACTGTTTACTATAATAACTGAATGGGAATTTCCTCAGCTCCAAACTAGTGTGTATTGTTTAATGGATCAGACAGCCAGAAGATTTAGATGGTTAATTATAAAGAAATACAGCGCCATAATGTTCCCTTTAACTTTACCTAAAGCAAAACATTTTCAAAAACATGTTTTTGTTGCTCTATTCGTTTACAAACACAGCTTTCTTACAGCACTGCGCTAATACCTATAGATTTTTATTCTTGATAAAAATGAGCTGGTCTTAAAGGTTACACTGATTTTTATTTTGTTTACCCTGTTTATTCACAATCTCTCTCTGTCTCTCTCTCTCTGTCTCTCTCTCTCTGTCTCTCTCTCTCTGTCTCTCTCTCTCTGTCTCTCTCTCTCACTGTCTGTCTCTCACTGTTTCTCTCTGTGTCTCTCTCACTCACTCTCTCTCTCTCTCTCTCTCTCTCTGTCTGTCTTTCTGTCTCTCACTGTTGCTCTCTGTGTCTCACTCATTCTCTGTCTCTCTCTCTGTCTGTCTTTCTGTCTCTCACTGTTTCTCTCTGTGTCTCTCTCTCTCTCACTCTGTCTCTCTCTCTCTCTCTCTGTCTGTCTTTCTGTCTCTCACTGTTGCTCTCTGTGTCTCACTCACACTCAGTCTCTCTCTCTGTCTCTCTCTCTGTCTGTCTTTCTGTCTCTCACTGTTGCTCTCTGTGTCTCACTCACACTCAGTCTCTCTCTCTGTCTCTCTCTCTGTCTGTCTTTCTGTCTCTCACTGTTGCTCTCTGTGTCTCACTCACTCACTCTCTGTCTCTCTCTCTCTCTGTCTGTCTTTCTCTCTCACTGTTGCTCTGTGTCTCACTCACTCACTCCCTGTCTCTCTCTCTCTCTCTCTCTCTCTCTCTCTCTCTCTCTCTCTCTGTCTGTCTTTGTCTCTCACTGTTGCTCTCTGTGTCTCACTCACTCTCTGTCTCTCTCTCTCTCTCTCTCTCTGTCTGTCTTTCTGTCTCTCACTGTTGCTCTCTGTGTCTCACTCACTCACTCTCTGTCTCTCTCTCTCTCTCTCTCTCTGTCTGTCTTTCTCTCTCACTGTTGCTCTGTCTCACTCACTCACTCCCTGTCTCTCTCTCTCTCTCTCTCTCTCTCTCTCTCTCTCTCTCTCTGTCTGTCTTTCTGTCTCTCACTGTTGCTCTGTCTCACTCACTCTGTCTCTCTCTCTCTCTCTCTCTCTCTCTCTCTCTCTCTCTCTCTCTCTCTCTGTCTGTCTTTCTGTCTCTCACTGTTGCTCTGTGTCTCACTCACTCACTCTCTGTCTCTCTCTCTCTCTCTGTCTGTCTTTCTCTCTCACTGTTGCTCTGTCTCACTCACTCACTCCCTGTCTCTCTCTCTCTCTCTCTCTCTCTGTCTGTCTTTCTGTCTCTCACTGTTGCTCTCTGTGTCTCACTCACTCTCTGTCTCTCTCTCTCTCTCTCTCTCTCTCTCTCTCTCTCTCTCTCTCTCTCTGTCTGTCTTTCTGTCTCTCACTGTTGCTTTCTGTCTCACACTCACTCTCTGTCTCTCTCTCTGTCTCTCTCTCTGTCTGGTGCTCTCTCTCTTCGTCTCTCTGTCTCTCTCTCTGTCTCTCTCTCTGTCTTCTCTCTCTCTCTCTCTCTCTCTCTCTCTCTGTCGTTCTCTCTCTGTCGTTCTCTCTCTCTCTGTCTTTCTGTCTCTCTGTCTCTCTCTCTCTCTTTGTCTCTCTCTCTCTCTTTGTCTGTTGCTCTCTCTCTCTCTGTCTGTCTGTCTCTCACTGTTTCTCTCTGTGTCACTCACTCACTCTCTGTCTCTCTCTCTCTCTCTCTCTCTCTGTCTGTCTGTCTCTCACTGTTTCTCTCTGTGTCACTCACACACTCTCTGTCTCTCTCTGTCTCTCTCTCTCTCTCTCTCTCTCTGTCTGTCTGTCTCTCACTGTTGCTCTCTGTGTCTCACTCACTCTCTGTCTCTCTCTCTCTCACTCACTCTCTGTCTGGCTCTCTCTCTGTCTCTCTCTCTCTGTCTCTCTCTCTCTGTCTCTCTCTCTCTGTCTCTCTCTCTCTGTCTCTGTCTCTCTGTCTCTCTCTCTCTCTCTCTCTCTCTTCTCTCTCTCTGTCTCTCTTTGTCGTTCTCTCTCTCTCTCTCTCTCTCTCTCTCTCTCTCTCTCTCTCTCTCTCGGGTCTGGTAACAATCAGAGAAGTCAGTTGCTTAATCAGCTCTACCTCTAGCCACAGCTATATTTTGTACAATAAATAATTCAGCTCAGTCCTGTTAAACTGGACCTGACCGGGAACTGTCTGTACTTTTTTTTTTCTTAAAGCTCATCTCGATAGACAGTGTAACTCAAAATGGTTATTTTACACGATGCTATCATTTGCCCATGGAAGAAAAATGAAAACAGAAAAATAGACAGAATGAAAACAGGCTTGAAGTGAAATCAGAGTTCTCTAAAAGCAAACAGTCAAAACTAACTTCCTGCTGCAGGCCTGTGTGTGGCTCTGAGTAGTAAAGATATGCATTTGCACTACATATATTGTTTCTATCACTACCAGTGCTGCTTCTAGTTTGGACTTGGGTCTTGTTTTGACCTGTAACACAAATTGACTTTTCTTTTATACACCAGGTGGGCAGCCTCACAAAAGGAGGAGGACGTCTGAGCCGATCGAAATCGAGGATCGACTGGAATCACTGATTTGCAGAGTTGGAGAAAAAGTAATTCACCCGAAAAATATTTTCACTTTAATCCAAAGTCTGACAGACTGAACATGAGTTAAAGGAGTAGTTCAAACTTAAGACCTTTCTGTAAATATGCACCTTAAAATGTCTCTGTATCTTCAGTAATGTTATTCACATATGCTGATGGCATTTAAGACACATTATGAATAACTAATTTATAAAAAATGACAACTTTCCAACAGTAGTGGCTTTCACTTCCATTTTTACTGGAAAGCTGAAACTAACGCACTTTAAAATATAGCTGCACTTTTAACTTGGATTTGTATATGCTGATTGAACCTGGTGTTTTACGGTATACTTTATTTTTTAAAAGTTTATGTAGCTTTACATTAGCTGCTTTTCTAATTTTTCACTGCAGAAAGGGAATGTTTCTTTCTTTACCATTAGCTGTAGTTCATTCAACATGGACTGAGCTTATCATAAGTAATACTGTCTACTTTTCTTTTCGTCTCTTATTTATTTCTAGAGTACGTCATCTTTGGAGAGTAATTTAGAAGGCCTTGCAGGTGTCCTGGAAGCAGATCTCCCTAATTACAAAAACAAAATTCTGCGCATCTTATGTGCCGTGTAAGTTGTTCATGGTGATTCGAATGCTGTCAACATATTGTTTGAATGGCAAGTGTACAGTGCTTATAAACATTACATGTGCTGTTCTGGCAGCGCACGGCTGCTACCGGAGAAGCTGACCGTCTACACAACACTGGTGGGCCTGTTAAATGCAAGGAACTACAACTTTGGTGGGGAATTTGTTGAGGCCATGATCAGGCAGCTGAAGGAGACGCTGAAGTCAAACCTCTACTCTGAAGCCGTTTACCTGGTAAGGAGTATGCAAATGAGTAAACAGGCGATCAGGCATGCCACAATGACTCGGAGTCAAATATACCGGAGATCGGCACACCCTCCAGACATTTAATTTTAACAGGAAGAAAACTAATATGTTGTAGGAAAAATGAGAAGCTAGTTGCACCACCCACTCATAAATATCACTGTCATCCAGTATTAGGAACACCTACTTGTGACTTCATAGTATTACTGAATGAGTGTTGAAATGAAAATCGGTTTATTTTATCTGCATTTCTATCTCCTTAGGTACGCTTTCTAAGCGACTTGGTGAACTGCCATGTCATTGCAGCGCCCTCTATGGTTGCCATGTTCGAGAACTTCGTCAGTGTCACACAGGAGGAGGACATACCACAGGTAAAGTTATCAGACCTCATTATGGCTCAGTTTATATATGATAAAACTCCTTTTATTGGTGAAGATCAGTCAAATAACCCTGAGCTAATATTTTGCAGGTGCGCTCTGACTGGTACGTGTATGCTGTTCTGTCCTGCATGCCCTGGGTTGGGAAAGAGCTCTATGAGAAGAAGGATGTGGAAATGGAGCATCTCTTAAATCAGATTGATAGCTATTTGAAGTACGTTATCCTTTTCTTTCCTTTCCGTTTATTTTTGCACTGCAAACGTATAAACATTTCAGTCTGGTGAAGTGAATTTCAAAGGCTGGTGAGGCTTCAGTGCTTGTTACTACAGATCATCTTTATTCTGTGAAGATATTTTTTTGTTTATTTAAGAACATAATGGTAGTACATTGTAGTAGTACTGAATTGATCTGAAAACAAAATGAGCACTAGATCGTTTTAAAAAGGTTTTTGTGCCAGCTGTTCTTATTTTTAGAATATTAATTTATTATTATTTTTTAACGCAACCCTGTGTATTTTTTAGGAGGAGGGAGAAGACCCATGTGGCCATGCTACAGGTGTGGACAGCAGAGAAGCCTCATCCACAGGAAGAGGTGAATCTCTTGCACCATCATCCAAGCACAGGCTGGCCTTCAGTTAACATTGCCTGAGGAGATATTAAATCTCCTGAGGAGATACTAAACACTACCTATGAAACATTGTAGAAAGCTCTTCATAAGGGAAATGAATAGATGGATAAATAAATTGACCTTCATAATAGAATAGGATTAGTAACATTCTTCCATTTTACCATTCATTTTCACAAAAACTCCAACCGAGCAAACTAAAGGGTTTGTTAGTGAATTTCCTGTTTTTATCAAAATTAACATAAGATGTTGCAGTGTAGGACCCCAGTACTGAAAGATGGAGCTGGCAATATGATTAAATGTTAATTATATCATGATACCTTTTACAGAATAAATAGATCCATGTTATATTAGGTTAGATTAGGCTAAAGATTTCTAACAACAAAAGTACTACTGACACATTAATGAAATCTGTTATATGCAGTGCATTGTACTGTGCAAAAGGCATTATTTATTTATTTTTATTATTATTATTTATTATTATTATTATTTATTATTTATTTATTTTTTTAATACTAATTGTTTCCTGTCTCATTAGAAAACCCAGTTTCAAGTTTCCAGGTGCTCGTTCTTCAAACAAAGAAATTCTATAGAAAACAAATTTAATTCTTCTTATTAAATAATCTAATGTAGTACATAATAAACCACTAAAAACACATAATGGCAGATGTCTTTTAATATGTACAAGCAAAGAAATGGTAAATAATGTTCTGCTTTTTACCGTTAGTAGCAATTAAATTGTCCAGTAACTGATCAGACTACAACATAGCATCATATTACCCACCCTTATTTAAAAATAGCAATAGGTATTAAACACGCAACCAAATATTTTGATACTATTGAATTTAGTGGTCTTCTCTGATTTCTGCACTGATATACTTAACTATTTTGGGAACAAGTTTGACAAGCAGGGATGTGATGAGGGTTAGTTGTGAGGAGCTGATGAAGATTTCCCTATCCAGTATCCAATATATCACATCTTCATAGTGTGCAAAATGTCTTCCCAAATTGAAGGACAATATTTGCATCATAACATCTCTGTGTTGAATATAATTTTACACACACATCTGAACATCATCTAACCTCTCTTGTCCTTTCCTCTCCCCTCTTAGTATCTGGACTGTCTGTGGGCTCAGGTGCAGAAGCTAAAGAAGGATCGCTGGCAGGAGCGCCACATCCTGAGGCCGTACATCGCCTTTGACAGTGTGCTGTGTGAGGCTCTGCAGCACAACCTGCCTCCGTTCACTCCTCCAGCTCACTCTGATGATGCGGTTTACCCCATGCCCCATGTCGTGTTCCGCATGTTTGACTACACCGATGCTCCAGAGGTACCGAGTCTTATCCGTCTAACATTAGTTACGTAGCAGCGCATGTGGAAAAGCCTTTCATCTTTTTTCCACCTACTCGTGTAAATAAGAACAGAAGCTGTAAATATTTAAAGAAAGAAAATATAGAAATACAGAAAGTCAGAAAATCACCTCATGTTCTATTTATCCGAGTTCTACGCACATCTGGGTTTCTTAATGCCTTGTTTTTGCGTTTCCTGCTTTTTGCATGTGTGTGGGATGAGCCTGTATATAACAACTATCTCAGAGAAAGGCTGACTGTCCTATAAATAAACTACTCTTACACTTAAACCTGTTCATGTAAGAGTAGTTGCTGATGTGTTTTGCTCTCAGGGCCCTGTCATGCCTGGCAGTCATTCTGTGGAGAGGTTTGTTATTGAAGAGAACCTGCACTGCATCATCAAATCTCATTGGAAAGAAAGGAAAACCTGGTGAGCCTTAAATAGCCCTAACTGTATCTTAAAATAGTCATGCTGGCTTTATTCCTGTTTCATATTGGCTTCATGGTCTTGTTTATGTCTAGACTAGTTTATTCTTTTATTGGCATTAATTGGTTTATTGTTTTTGTCTTGTGTTTCACTCTATCGTATGTACCTTTTTCAGTGCTGCACAGTTGCTGAGCTATCCTGGCAAAAGCAAGATTCCTCTAAACTACCATATTGTTGAGGTAAACAATTGTATATTAATCATTTTATTATTGATGTTTAGTTCAGCCAATATAACACACCGACCAGGCATAACGTCCACAACCACCTAATAGTGTTGGTCCTCCTTTTGCTGCCAAACAGCGCTGACCCGTCACGCACTGTGTATTCTGACACCTTTCTATCAGAACCAGCATTAACTTCTTCAGCAATTTGAGCAACAGTAGCTCGTCTGTTGGATCGAATCACACGGGCCAGCCTTTACTCCCCTCGTGCATCAATGAGCCTTGGTCATCCATGACCCTGTCGCCGGTTCTCCACTGTTCCTTCCTTGGCCCACTTTTGATAGATACTGACCACTGCAGACCGGGAACACCCCACAAGAGCTGCAGTTTTGGAGATGCTCTGATCCGGTCGTCTAGCCATTACAATTTGGCCCTTGTCAAACTCGCTCAAATCCTTACGCTTGCTCATTTTTCCTGTTTCTAACACATCAACTTTGAGGACAAAATGTTCACTTGCTGCCTAATATATCCCACCCACTAACAGGCGCCATGATGAGGAGATAATCAGTGTTATTCACGTCACCTGGCAGTGGTCATAATGTTATGCCTGATCGGTGTATCTAGCCTAACCAAGCTCCTTAATATTGTGAGCACATCCTATGCTACGTGATTCTTTGTTTCTGATATGGTCAGAAGTATTATGACACAGTGAGTTTGTGCAACTTGTAATGTCCTTCTCTAGGTGATATTCGGTGAGCTTTTCCAGCTTCCTTCTCCTCCCCACATTGATGTCATGTACACTGCATTACTGATTGAGCTCTGCAAGCTGCAGCCAGGGTCATTACCTCAAGTTGTATCCTTTCCTACTGTTGTGTTTTGTAGTTCAAGTTAAACTTTTATTGTCATTCGGTCATATATGGCTAAAGCAGTAACACACAGAAATGTAGCAACGTTCCTCTAGGACCGTGAAGCTACATAAGGAAACGCAGAACTATGAACTAAAAATTTTACCTATTAACATACAGTGCATGTCTGCAACCATGTGCAAACTGTGCAAGACAAAATCATATGAAATGGTTCAAGGCTTTCCTTGGATTATTTAGTACATGTAATGGCAGGGTGGTGTTAGGGGTATTAAGTTGGGTGTTCTTGACTCCTGAACATTTGGATGAATATTAAACAATGGGGATAATAGGAGGAGTTAATTAATATTAAGAAAAGGGCTATGCTAAAATGACCGTAAACTATCTTGTCAAAAATGGTGTTATGTAGCTAGTGAATGTAACAAAGTTGCCTTGTAAAGATGATCCAAGAAGAAGGGAAAGTTTTATATCATATTATATTTTGCACTTTTTTTCCCGCAACTATATACAATTGCAACTTAACCTAAACTTGCTCCAAGCTTGCACAAGCTACAGAGATGATGTACATGAGACTGGATACAATGAACACAACATGTGTAGACCGGTGAGTGTGTAACCCTCTGACTTTCATTAGGTAAAAACATAGACTTGCTGATCTCATACCCCTTCAAAAATGTTGTCTTTTGTGGTGTATACAGTGTTGTTCTATTCAAATTAGGTCTATATGATGTATCAAAAAATGAATGCATAATGTATTTTTTTTTTAAGGCATTGAAAATAAAATCGAGAAATGTTTGTCTTAAATTGTTTTTGTTTTAGATTCGTCAACTGGTTCTCTCATCATCTGAGCAATTTTCAGTTCAGATGGAGCTGGGACGATTGGTGAGATCTGTTTTACATCTACATACATTATTCATCCACTCACTCTTCGTAATGTAGCAGCCAGACAAGCAGCTTCATGGATGCTTTCTGGTCCATATGCATTAGTGTTCCTTGATTCTAACTCCTGGCTCTGATGCGATGCTCCCAGTAACAGTACACTGCTGAGTGACGCATGAGAGATTTGGGTTAAAATTTTAAAGGAGGTGGTTGGTAGTTACGTACAATATCCCAACAAGCAATAATTATAAAGTGCATAACATACTGTATGTGGTGGGTGTAGATTTGTTGCAGCAAAAATCTATCACTGCCTGTCAAGGGGACCTTATTTCTAATTTCTTAAGAATGTTTAGTAGACTGATGGAAAGCAATCAAAAATATCAATTTTAGTGATGAACTATCCAGTAACTTTAATAATATATAACGGCTTTACATCCTGAGGGTTCTTTTCCTTTTCTTAAATTTTTTATTTTTTTTTTCTGTCGATTATTGCCCTTGTCATGCTTACTGGTGTAAGCGTCATGAACACACAGGGTGTTATAAAATATTGTTCTACTTTGTGCATATTTCTATATTTTAGAAGAATCCTTTTATCTTCGTTACTGATGCTGTACTGATTGATTTTCCCCATTTCTCTTAGGTCTGACTGTTTAACAATGGACATTGACAAGCCCAAGCCCAATTTTGTCAGAGAGGTGTTGGAAAAAAGCATGAGGTGTTGTATTTAACTTTCTTTTTAAAAGTTATTTTGATTCTGATCTACGTTCTTATAAATGTTGCCTTACGTTGCTGGTTGTTCTTGAATTGCAGGCTGTCCTATCACCAGCGGATAGTGGACATTGTGCCTCCTAGTTTCTCTGCTTTAATCCCAGCGGACCCACTGTTTCATTATAAATATGGGGATGAGAGCAGCAGTAAGTACTGCGGCCTATAACCTGTCTACTAAAAAGGCTGTAAATGTACAAACATTTTTGAGGCTTTTTGCTTACTTTGCTCATTTATGTGAAAGTGTATAGTAGTGTATAACAAGACCTGCTGGGTTGTCATGTCTCTGCTGTAGGTTCCTTGCCTGGTTTTGTTATGGCAACAACTACGGCAAATGCCATCAAAAACCGTGCCTCAAATGAGGAGATCCTCACCATCCTGAAGGAGGTGCCCAATCCTAACCAGGACGACGATGATGGTATGGTATCTTCCCTTGTAACATTTTAGTTATCTCATGGCTGGAAGGCACAATTCTTTAGCTTTCCCCTTGTCACTTATTATAGATGCCAGTTGTCAGTGTAAATTTTTTAAAAGACTTGTAGAAGCTCTCCAATCCCTAAACTCCTCCTTTTAATTTTCCTCTTCAGATGAAGGTGATGGTTTCAACCCCCTGAAAATAGATGTGTTCCTGCAGACACTGCTCCATCTGGCTGCCAAGTCCTTCAGTCACTCATTCAGTGCTCTTGCAAAGTGAGTGTTGTGTCAAAGAGTCTAGCCTGTGGTGCTCACTAGGTATTCTTTCACTTTCTGCTGTAAATTACAGCAATGTAATGTATGTAGTCATTTGTAATAACTTCTCTTTAATTTAATTTGTAATAATATCCTCAAACATAATGGCAAAGCTGTCTTAACAAGGACATTGTTTGAATCTGCCTCGATCATTTCAGTTCTGCACAACACGCCCGGATCGCCCATTGTTGTAAAATTAGAGATTATAGGTTGTTCTGTTTATTGTATGTGACGATTTATCTGTTCCAGAAGAAAACCATACCATGATTTCAGTGTAGTCAAGTTCAACCCGAGAGAGATTTGGGATAGCTACTTGAATCACAAAGCTGTTGTTAAACGTTTCAAAGGGCATGTGCATAAATATTTGTTGTAAAATGACAGTTTAGGAAAACCCACAGCTTGGATCTAGAATCAGGGTCTCGGGTATTTAAACGTATGTAATATGTCGTGTTATAAAGCTCTTATAATGTGATGGTGTTTAGTTCTTATAGGATTTTACTTAATACCAATGTATTTCATTAAGTTGCAGGATTGAGAAAGTGTTCTGTTTTTATCCGTACAGGCTGTATACCAGTCGTCTTACCTTTTTTTACTTACTTTTCTTCTCAGGTTCCATGAAGTGCTGAAGACTTTAACAGAGAGTGATGAAGGGAAGTTGCACATTCTTAGGGTGGTGTATGAGGCATGGAGGAATCACCCACAGGTTCGAAACCTGCCTGTTTGCTCTAAGCCATCTCATTACCCTGAATATAAGCACATCATCAGTTCATGTGGACTGGAGATTATATCAGGGCTCTGGCTATGGCATTATTTACATGACTTTTTTTGTTTCGGTTAACCATAACCAGTCCCCAGCAATGGAAATGTAAATAATCATGTAGTCTTAGTGGCTAAACAGATTTACAGTTTAGTCACTGGGATTGCTAATTTTGTGTTGTAACACATGAACCTTTGAATGCATGAAATATTCTTGCACCACATAATGTTAAAAATTTAATCTGTGTTAAAATTTATAATGAAATAAGGTACTGCTTGAAAATGTTTTGATAAAACAGTTGTTCTGAAAATGGTACAAACCGAAATTAGTTCATTCATTTGTGTAAATAATGAACAACACATCTGTGTTCAGATGATCTCTGTGCTAGTGGATAAGATGATACGTACTCAAATAGTCGACTGTGCTGCTGTGGCCAACTGGATCTTCTCTCCTGACATGGCTCATGATTTCACAAGGTACATTTTCATATCCTGTTCTGCAGATTTTTTTCTTTTCTTTGTTGGTCCTTATGTTGCTCTTTGTATCGGTTTGGTCAGGCTTTATGTGTGGGAGATACTTCACTCCACCATCAGGAAAATGAACAAACATGTCCAGAAGATCCAGAAGGAGCTGGAGGAGGCCAAGGACAAGCTGGAAAAACAGCAGCATAAGAAGGTATGCGTAAATTTATGTAGGGCGTCCTCTAGGTTGCCAGATCTCCCACATGCAAAGTCAAGAACACAAGCAAGCTAACCTGTTACCAATATGTTTTTTTTTATGCCATATATAAATAAAATGTATATAAAAATGTTAGACTGCATTTCCTGACACCTGGATTGGTTCAGATCCGCTGTGCTTGAAAGGTCAGTGCCTTACTGTGTGGCATTTTGTGCATTATGCTATGTACAAAATGCCACACAGTAAGGCAAGATGCTAAACAGCATTTCGTTGCTATGTACCTGTACTTTGCAATGACAACAAAGATTGATCGATTGATCTAAGATTAAAGAGGGAAGTAAAAACCAAAGTAAATCACGAATCATAGACAGTCATTGCCTACCATGAGTCCTTCAGCTTGAGAAGTAAAAATAAATCGGCCCATCTAAAACAGAAACTTGATTACATCCGCAAAGCCGCATTAACGTTACAATTCTGGAGCTTTTAATATATTTGAATAATTGAATCTCATAAGCTCTATAACATTTGTATAAATTATTGCACAGACATCCCACAGTGCTGGGATATTGGTTAGTATTTCAGAAACTGCTGAGATCCTGGGAATGTTATGCACAGCAGTCTCGAGAGGTTGTACAGAATGAGAGTAGCAGTTCTGCAAGTGGAATGTCATGCTGAGAGGTCAGAGCAGGTGTGTTGGGCTGATCTGAGCTGATATAAAGCCTAAAGTAACTCAAATTCCCACTCATTATATCTGTAATGAGGAAAGCATTTAGGAAAACATACATGTTGAGAGAAATGTGAAGATTAACTAAAACTTTTGACCAGATGTGAACAGATTTCTATTAATGTATGCAAATTGTCTATGCTATGCACATAGGAAAAGGAAACAGACACGGAAACCATGACTGGGCAGTTTAAAAGTCGTTTGATTTTGTGAGCAGGAGGGAATTGACCCAGGATGCATGTCGATGCCAATTCTGAATGGCATTTGAACAGAGCACAGTTGTATTAAGTTGCTTATCTGGCACTATAAGTGCATTATGGAGAGTAGTGGGTATGACTGGTGAGGGAACAGGGTTTAAAGCAAGTAAAGTCTTTGTGTTTTTTAGCAGAAAGACAGCGGTGAGGAAGAGGACATGGAGAAGAACAGTGAGGATGAAGATGGCCAGCTGGAGGAGCAAATTGAAAGACTTCAGGAGAAAGTAGAGTCGGCACAGAGCGAACAGAAGAACCTCTTCCTCGTCATCTTCCAGGTTAGACCTGAAGACGTACTGTAGACATGCGTCACCTCCATGTGTTGGGTGGCCTGCGGAAGCCATTCGCAATCGTTAGTTCTCAAAACAACAGGCTCTCCTGAATCAAAATATATTTCTCTTTTACACACATCTCAGTGACTGTTATTTCATTTTAAATTCTCTTCATCCCCAAAAGTGAAAACAGGGAAAAAATGTAATTTACCACAAAACTGTGCTATTTTACAATTTGACACAGTAAACGCACCTTCTCTCCCCCCCAGAAAAGAGATGCATTGAATGTTTTTACAGATTTTATCATCATGCTAGTAAGATCTGCTCTGCACAACACCGTCGATTCTGCTGCAGTTTACCAAGACGAATTCCTCGTGTTACCATTTTGTAGTTTTGTTCAAATGCGGTTGAAACGATGTTGACAACAGCAGATTCTGATGAGGTGCTGGCTCTTTGGTTTGAATCTAGATTTTGTTCTCTTCTGTTATCTCAGCGTTTCATCATGATGCTGACGGAGCACTTGGTACGCTGTGAGACAGGCGGCGTGGACATCAACACCTGCTGGTACAAGAACTGCATCGAGCGGCTGCAACAAATCTTCCTCATGGTAATTTTTGTTTCATGTTTGGATTGTGTTTACAAAACACAACTCGTTGATACCTGCACTTGTAACCTCTGGCAGCTGTGTCTTAGTAGTAGCCATGAAGGTTGATGTATTAAGAACTTTTAGCATCTCCTCCAAGAAGTGGTTCTCTAACATGGTTACGTCTGTGGATTTGGGCTATAAGACAATGTTACTAAGACGATAAACATTCACTAATGATATTTGTGTGGATGTGTGTTACAGCATCATGTGATCATCCAGCAATATATGGGCACACTGGAAAACCTGCTATTCACGGCCGAGCTGGATCCCCACATCCTGGCTGTGTATCAGCAGTTCTGTGCACTGCAGCTTTGATCATGCCACAGAACTCATGGTGCGAAACGCCAAACCCAAGCCCACAACCACCCAGTTCAAACCTTTCAATCTTGGCTTGTATGTTGTGTGGCTTATTAGCTACATTCAACAAGTAAGTTGAGCTTTTAAGTTGGGAATCATTTTGTTTATTCTCAAGTAGTGATACTGGCTCTTAACTATTTGTGTAGCACAATTGTTTTTTTGTGTTTTTTTGGTTTTGTTTTTTCCCTTTTTTTTTTATTTTTTTTTTTTAATCCAAATATGTTTTTTTTTTACATCTGGATCATAGCCCTGTATTACCTAGGAACACATCTTTTGCCTGAGTGAGAAGGAATTTTGTTTTATTTTGGCCAGACTGAGGGGGGGGAAAACTGTCTGCAGTTTTATATATTTAATGTCATTTTGATCTGGATGTGATTAAAATGAGTTGTGAGTCTTGTCTAAGTGCTCCTGTCACTGTAATGAGGTATTTTTGAACTGTAAAGAAATACATGGAACAGTCTTCCTTTTTTGTTTTTAGTAAGCAAAGTGTGTGTGTCTTTTGTTGATTGAAAGGTGAGTAAATGTTTCTCAGGCTATTATCGATATAATAAGTATTGATATAAATAATAAGATACAATATAATTATTGGTATAAAAACATACTTTTGCCCACTCAAGAATTGACAATGAGGTGAAACTGAGGAGGTCCATGAAGTATAGCTCTAGTTTTTTTTTTTCCATTACAACCCACCAAGTTTTTCTTTGCTTGGGTTTTATAGTTATTAGTCTGTTTGGTCACTTGAATTGAATCCAGACCATAACTCGAGAACATGTAGCCTAGAACAAGTTGCACTGTGAATCTCATGCGTTTTATTGGTGGAAAGAATGGTCTAGAAAGTAGAATACATTGCTTCGTTTCTAAAAAAGCAGGCAATTATCACTGCAATATTGTACACATTTTAAATAATTTTAATTTATTAAATCTGTACTGAGTGACGCAGTGAAACATTTTATAGTGAAAAAAAAATACAACCCTTGGTCTAGCTCATCTAGAAGCCCTTAAGCAGCTTAACATCTTCAGTTTTAATAAAATAAAAAATCCTTTTCGAAATTATTTTAGTTTGGTTACACCCTATACACCACACAGTCATGGCAGTGTAGTAGCACTGAGTAGAGGACGTAAACTTAATTCATCCACAACATTCCTGATGTGGTGAGATGAGATCAAATGCATCAGCAGTCACAAATCTTTTTAGAAATGTTAAATTTTTCACAATCTGCTCAAAATCTCCACATCAGTATTGTTTGACAGAAGTCCTTTGTTCATCAAGGTCTAAGCGTCATGCTTATTTAATGCATCTTAAACTTTAATGTATTTTAAAACTCCCAAAGGCATAAAACTATACAAGAAAAAGGGTTTGTCTGCACATCATCACTTGGGAATAAAAGAAAATTGCCCATGATAGAACCAGTCAGTGGTTATTTCAAGTGTATTCTTGTAAGACCCTTAGATATATAAATTTACACACTAACTTCCAGGCATAACACTGTGACCACCTGGGCACCCTGACTGGTCTGCAGCTATGCAGCCCCATTCACAACAAACTGCACTTGCAGTGTGTATTCTGACACCTTTCTATCAGAACCAGCATTAACTTCTTCAGCAATTTGAGCAACAGTAACTCGTCTGTTGGATCTGATCACACGGGCCAGCCTTTGCACCCCATATGCATAAATGAGCCTTGGCCGGCCATGACCCTGTCTCCAGTTCACCACTGTTCCTTCCTTGGACCACTTTTGATCGATACTGACCACTGCAGACCGGGAACACCCCACAAGAGCTGCAGTTTTGGAGATGCTCTGATCCGGTGGTCTAGCCATCACAATCCTTGTCAGTCTCGCTCAAATCTTTACACTTGCTCATTTTTCCTGCTTGTAACACATCAACTTTGAGCATTTGCTGCCTAATATATCCCACCTACTAACAGGTGCCATGATAATCAGTGTTAATCTCCTCCTCTCTCAGTGGTCATAATGTTATGCCTGATCATTCATACCATGCATATTATATAAATAAAATTAGTGCTTAAAAATGCTGCATTTATACCACTTCATATGATCAAAATCACTGCTGTTGTGATTTTGACATCTTTATGTACTGTACCGCATAGAAAACAGGAAATAATGCATCATGTTAATCCATTTTGAAATGTGGAGGCTTTAGTACCTGTACCTGAATGTCCAAAATTAGTAACTATGTTTAAAAAAATATGTGCTTTATGTTTAAAACAATTCAGAAAGTAACAAAATCCTCCAGTAAAACAAAAACACACCTGAGTTTAAAAACATGTAAAAGTAGTTACAGTACAGGGGAACTTCAGTGGTTTATTCTGCTGGCTTTTCCTGTTTATGCTGCTGGAGGCCGTGTCCCATCATGCATCTGTGCTGTTGTTCATCGCTCCTTGTGTCTCTGTCTGTATGGAGTGGTTTTCAGCAGCTTTGGCCTCTGCATTAAGTCGCCGGTACTGTGTGTGGAAGAAGATGACGAAGGAGCAGGAAGCTAAGCAACACAATCCAGCCATCACCAGCACAGGCACTATGTATGTGTGTGTGCAGAGACAAAGGAAGAGAATAATCAGATGAGGTTAAGCACTATCATCATTATCAAGGTATATTTAGGCAAACAGAGAAGTTTTCAATGTGGCATGTTCCCTCTCGCCTACTACAGCTCTTAACACAGTGATGAGGAAGTGACAACGATGCAGAAACTGCCTGAGCTGCAAATAAACTCCTAACAGGCTGTTATGTGCTTATTCTCCAACAACAGGCTAGACTAGACTGTCTCAATTCACACTGTCATACAGCAGCTTTACAGAAATATTTAAATATAGGATCGAAATAAAAAAAAAAAAAAGGCAAGCCAGAGGTGACGGTGACTTAGATAAACTCCTGGAGATGACATAAGGAAAGAAAATACGAGTTATGAGTCATTTTTGAATTAATTCTAATTCATTTTAACTTGAAGTCTATATTGTTGAAGCAATCAGCTTTTCAGCTTGTAGAGACTCTCAGTGCAAAACCGTTTACAGCACTAAGGCTATCCAAGAATGGTCTTCAGCAGCCATCTGTATGGTTTCTATTTGGTACAATCGACAGTAATCTTTGGGCTGTCCGTGTGGGGCCATCCTCTGCAGCACTGAGTGCTTTCCAAGTGACGAGAACTCCATCCAGAAGCAGGGCATCCGTATGGATGAGACATGTCCGGTGAAGACTACAAAATGACTAGCAAAGTGTGGAAATGTCTCATAATACATGGCTGATGAAGGCCTATTTTTACCAGTCATATGCTTATGCGAGCAAATGTATTGGGGCTGAGTGCTGATCAATGTTTGACCTTACTGTGGTTAAAAGTTTCGGTTTCAGCCTTTCTACTACTTCTAGTGCTGAGATGAGTATCTACAAAACCTTCAACACTCTGTCCTGTAAATTTCAGTCATCTGTGGTTTGTTGTGGTTGTAGTGAAGTGACCACTGATAATTATATCGCAATTTCAAAACTCCAAATACATTCATGCTGACTGATGCTTCATTTCAACATACCTCCTCTTCTGTAATTTGTATCATTGTACAAAAAAAAAAAAAAAAAAAGATTCTGTATGATTGCTGACAGGTTTTAGGATTTAATAAACAATAACATATACTGTACTGCCAAAAGTTTTGGGACACCCCTCCAAATTGTTGAATTCAGGGGTTGTGCTCCGCCCCTTAGTTCCAGTGAAAGGAACTCTTAATGCTTCAGCGTACCAAGACTTTTTGGACAATTTCCTGCTCCCAACTTTGTGGGAACAGTTTGGGGATGACCCCTCCCTGTTCCAACATGACTGCACACCAGTGCACAAAGCAAGGTCCATAAAGACATGGATGAGAGAGTTTGGTGTGGAGGAACTTGACTGGCCTGTACAGAGTCCTGACCTCAACCTGATAAAACATCTTTGGTATGAATTAGAGTGGAGACTGCGAGCCAGACCTTGCTTTATTGCTTTATTGCTTTATGCTTCATATTGGAACAGGAAGGGGCCATCTCTAAACTGTTCCCACAAAGTTGGGAGCATGAAATTGTCCAAAATGTCTTGATACACTGAAGCATTAAGAGTTCCTTTCACTGGATCTAAGGGGCCAAGCCCAACATCTGCAACACCTGAATTCCAACGATTTGGAGGGGTGTCCAAAAACTTTTGGCAATATATTGTATGAGCTGAATGCCTTATAAAACGTTGTTAATAGTTGTATTCAACTTTCTAATGCTGCAGTAATACAGTGATAATGTGACTTGCTTTCTTGAAGGATAAAGATAATTAAGATCCATTACATATTCACAATTTTGCCAAAAGTTTGTGGACACCTCCCGATTTGCGGTTCTTTGCCACATATGCTCCAGCATGACAGTGACTCTGTGCAAAATTGAGCCACATGAAGACATGATTTGCCAATGCTGGTGTAGAAGAACTCAAATGTCCTGCAAGAAGCCCTGACCTCAACCCCACTGAACATCTTTAGGATGAACTGGAACACTAAATCCACACCAGGCCTCCTTTCCTGACATCACAGTCTGATCTAATGTTCTTGTGGGTGGGGGGAAAACAGATCCCCATAGCCACACTCTGAAATCTAATGGAAATCCTTTTCAGAAGAGTGAAGGTTACTATAACAGCAAACGGGGAAATATATCTGGAGTGGAATGTTTGACAAGCACTTCATGTTTTTTCCAGTTGACACTAGTTTGAGAGAGTAATTCATGCATTTATATCTTCTCGTCTGGACTATTGCAAGTCAGTTTACATAGGTATTGGTCATTCCTATATGAATCGCGTGCAATTAGTCCAAAATGCAGCTGCTAGACTCCTTTTTTGTTTTTAAAGGTCTTAAATGGTCTGGCACCTTCTTCTTTATCTGAACTTGTGACTGTTAACATATCTGCTAGATGTTTAAGGTCATCAAATCAGAAACTGTAAAAGGTTCCCAGATCAAGGCTTAAAAGAAAGGGAGACTGGGCTTTCGGCCATAGACTATATGTGGGACTAGCACACTGAATTTTTTTTTTTGCATAATGACAAATATGATTTTCCTGTTGAACAAAACACTGGGGGATTCGAACCACTGAGCTTCTGATGAACTTTTTTTGTAGAAACATTATTTTACTTATTAATTAACCATTCACGATAATTTTCTAAGATAATTTAGAGAAATTATCTTGATAAACGCTGGAATATTCCTTGAAATCCAGACACTGAGGACTGGAGTCCAGCACAGTGTGTCCGCTTCCCAGCTCTAACACATGCTCTAAACCTGGTCATTAACTGGTGAGTTAAATGAGGAGATTTGGGGTTAAAACAAATAACCCCACCAAGCTGTTCTGGACTCCCAACAAGCCTGAAGTTGTGCACCCTGAGTTAAGAAATGCTCTTTGATGCAGTATGATTGTGTACCACTCACCCATCCAGCTCAGGCTGGCATCATCACCTGCAGCGCACACAGACAGAGAGGAGTCGGTCAGTTTCGTCGTCAGTTGTTGTAACAGCAAGGTGTACAGGATGGACAGGAACTGCCTAATAAAAATAGTCATTCATGAAAAAACATCCATATATCAACACCTTAATCTAGTACATGATAGAAAAAGATTTATACCCTGAGATAAAGAGGAACCCTGCTGATGTCGCCTCTCCAACAGGGTAAGAGCACTCGACTGACAGCTCCATGGCAACCGGATAGGTGGCGAATCCAAATAAGCCAAATAAAGCACAAACTAAACCAATTACAACTTTCTGCTCCCTCATTTGAGAAACCTGGGAGAATTTGGAGAAACACTGTATGAGAAACATTAAAGAATTTAAAGGAAGTTTAGCCTGATGGATAATTATACACATTGTATAAACCAGTGATTCTCAGAGCAGTCCTCCGGGCTCCCAGACACACTCCAGCTTCACATCTCACACTCCGTCTCTGTGTTATATGAGTTGTAAACCATCTGGAGGGCCCTGAGGACTGATTTGAGAACCACCACTGCTATTAGACATATTTGCATGAATCCTCTTTCGGACAATGACACAGATGTCCCAAAACACATCAATAATCTGATTGTTGTTCTCACCACTGCGAACGCGGTGCAGACCAGAGACGTTAAGCACATGCTGATTTTAATAGATTCGGTGAACAGCTTTGTTTTGTCCACAAAAAAGCCAAGGATAGCAGCTCCAAGCACCCCGAACGAGATGAAGAGGGCGCCATACAAACCTGCAAAGTACTGCCACAGGGAAAAAAAAAACGTTTTATTACTTGGACATGGACGTTAATTGCTTTGATTTATAACTATAATTCAAATGTGCTTCTTCCAGTAGTTTCTATACTAACAGCTCATGCACAGGAACAGGTATATATCACATACTTATAGCTAATAAGAAACTAATAAAAAAAAAAACCTGTTGTTATTTAACAAAGAACATTTTTGGTGAATCTTTCTGTAAGGACATGCTTACTTAAGATTTCTATAAAGTTGTAGCGGTCAGTGTGTTTTCTGTCACAGCATCAGAAGAAAGATCTTTCCAGTTTCTGGATAACCTGATCCTATTGATGAAACATTTTAAAAAATCCTCTGGATTCTGCCTCATTCTATATATATATATATTTATCTCGATTACATCCCTGATAGAAATGAGTAATGGTTCAACCCACACTTATCATTACAAATCTAGCCCACATTTCACCATGGAATAATAGTGATGAACTTCTCCGAATCGGAATTCTCACATCCACACCAGAGCTGTTTACGGCTGAGCCACTTTTGGTTGAACACTTTTGTTGAAGTCGTGACGGTTTTGGCCCACAATCCAAATGCTGTTAAAAGCTCTAAATGTGGCTGCTTATTCCTGGGCTGCTTTTGGACCACAATACACATTGCCAAACAGGTCCTTATGTACCTAAACTCAACCATATCTAGCTTGAAGTCTCAGTGTCTCTGCTGTTTTGTATAGATTTGTTCCACTGTAAGGGATGTTTTCAAAGGCAGGGATCTAATGTCCTGTTAACGTGAGTAATGTCCGGTATGGCATTTTGTTTGTGTTGAATTTAAATATTCTTTTTGTTGATAAATCCTATGCATGTATCATTTATTAATAATGCTTTTAACCATTTACAGTTACCCTTGGGAGAACATGCTACTAACAAATACTGTAGTTTCTCTACTTGTTTGGGTAGAAACCAGTCCAAGTGGAGTTAGGGAAGTGTAACCAGTCCAAAATCCAGACTCCAAGCACCAAAGATATATAAAGAGGCTTCTTGCGACAAACTACAAATGAACAACCAGCATATGTTTGAACTTACACTTGAGTAACCCTTGACGCAGAGAATCTGCTCGAGTAATGTGGAGAAACAGGTGAAGATGCCGATGCCTGAGCCGAAACACACCAGCAGGATCATGTAGGCTTTATTTGTCAGCAGCTGCCATTGAAAACAGAGGAAATGAAAGTGCTGGGCCTTTAAAGTCAGCTCCAAAATTATTGGCACCCTTTGTAAAGATGTTTGTGGTTAATTCTGTCATGTGATTAGTGTAGGATTAAGTTAACTGTCCAGGAGGATAACCTGTTTACCAAGAGCTGCAAGAGTTGATGGTTATATTTTCATGGTAACCCTGTGACTGGTTACACTATTGATGTCTTCTGATACCAATAAGACTAGGCTTTTCAGTTTTTGAAAACAAAAAACAGGCTATTTTAAAAAATGAAAAGTATAAATAGTGGAACAATAAAACAATTTTCTTTCTTGAATGTATGAGTTTGTGTTTGTTTGTTTTTTTACTACTTGTGTAGGATTATACACAATGATGTAATCACACTTCTCTGATTATTTCTTGAGCTTGAGGAAAGTTCTTGAGTGGCAGAAAAGTGATTTTCAAGTTTAAAAAAGGATCATGCTGGCAGAAACACATTAGCCTTTTCCTTAAAGGCATAAGGAAACTGTAATATTTTTACACAATACTCTCCAGTGTTACTAAGAATGCAAAGCTTTGTGTGTGTGTGTGTGTGATACCAGTCTAATCCCTTGTAGGAAAGGTTCAGAGCTGGAGGTGTCTGCGCTGGCAGAAGGTGGCGTTGGGGGAACACTCTCCTGGATGCCCACTGTTGCTAGGAAACAGATGACGATGGCAGGTATAGCATATATAAGGAGCTGTAAGAGTGACTGAGTGTTAGTGTAAAGGGTACACGACAAAATTATTGGTGTAATATTTGATAAAATTGCCCAGTTGCCCCAAAACAAAGTTGCCCAACATATTTGCATCTAAATAGCTACGGTGTATATTTGCACTCAGTAACGAATAATTGATATCTTACCAGCATGAAAATACTGTTGGTTCTACTGAGGATCAGTGGGGAGAATATATAAACAAAAAGCAGCCCAAAGGGATTTGCTAGAAAGGAAATATTAGTGTTAGATATATATATACAGCTAACTTTATAAAGACACCAAGACAGTCGAGTGGTGACTTACACATTGAGGCGATCATGTTAGCTGTAGTACGCTGGTGCTCGGGGAACCACAGAGCTGCTAGTTTGGTTGGAGAGAAGATCACCAGAGGCTGAGCCAGAGAGCACAGAGTCTGTCCTGCCATCACCACTGGGAACATGCTATACTCTGGCAGATAGCTGAGAACACCCACAACCCTCAGTACACTGCCGGCCATGTTGAGCCACGAACCCAGGATCATCTATAGTAACAAGACACACGGGAGCTACGTAAGCATTTCTGACCAGGATTTAATCAATACGAGGTTTCCCAAAAGTCTGCATACATTGGGGAAATTAAAACCTCTTCCAAAACGTCTTCCGAAAGTTTGCATACTTTGTGAGTCAGGATAACGTTTGTCAAAGGAAGAACGTATCGATATACCAGGAAAAGACACAGCACAAAGATTATTGAGAGGAACGCATGCAGTTACATTCATACCACCAGTCTGTGTGTCTTCAAAGAAAGGGCAATCACATACAGGACTATTGTATATAAAGTTGAAGCTGTACGTAGATTAAATCATTAATGATGTGCGAGAAGTAAATATCTTTTAACTGTGACTCATCATAGACTCGCCGTTTGTTTTTCTACCACAGCTCTGCTGAATCCTAGCACAGAAACCAACAGCTCTTAATATTTATTACATCATAATATGCATTTATTACACATATAATCATTAATACATGAGAGAGGAACAAAGAAGCCAGTGCAGTGTTGAATGTTTTTAGCTTTTATAACACAAGTAATAACAGGAACTAACAAGTCCTTCAACAATAAATGACTGTGATCTAGGATATGTTGTTTTTAATAAATACATAATTACATTTAATAAATGAGGGCAAATTCCTGAGAAAAAAAAAGATAAGATTATATTACCTTTATACAGCAATGTATTGAAAATATGCCATTTTTTTTGGAATATGGCAGATCTTTCCTTAAACATATATGATAATAAATTAGCACAGTCTGTGGCTAGACAGCTTTTGTATCTTATAATACACATAGTCCAGTGTACAGTCAGTGTCACTATGCCTTTGTAACAAGCCATGGCTTCCTTGGCTTGTTAATGGTTTTAGCTTCTTAAAGAGCCTCTTCATAACCATCTCTGAAGCTGAAAGCTACTTTTGTCAAGATCTATATTGAGTTCCCCCAGAAGGAAGAAGAACTTCCTCACCCTATAACTAGACCACTTTCCTAAATGTTTTCCTGAAGTTACTGAAAAATATGCTTTGAGCTGAATAAATGAATTTTAAGACTATGAGAGTTTTCTTTCTGACTGAGTGTAGTCCATTGTTTATTAGGGTACCTTGGGAACTTGTGGTAGTAAAATCCCCAAAAATGGTGATAGTCATGCTTACGGTAGGCCGTAGTCCCCATGTATCCAGCATCCACGTGGTGATGAGGCTCACAGGGATGGCCACCACCATGTAGACCAAAGAGAGCCAGTTGACCTTGTCCAGAGTCACATGTAGATGCTTAGCTATCTGATCCGCCACAGGGGCAAATGTCAGCCATACCTACAGGAAAATGCAAGAAAAAATGCATGCAGCTCTGTTTAAGTAGTATGTCTTATTGTGTCTGGGCTTAACGCAGTGAAAACAACTAGGATACAATTCACAGAATAATCACGTAAAGCGCGCAGTTTGTTAGATTAGACTTCCATATGTCATGCTCGTAGGCACTTCAGTAGCGTGGGACAAACGTTGCAACATGTTGAATTGTGAAATCTAAAAACACAATGTGAAACCAGAACCACTCACATGGTCTGATCCTGGTGACTGCACAGCATTATGCAGAAGGGCATTAATGATCACCATTACAGTCTATAGTTCTTCATTTAATAAACATGCTGACATCATCTTCTCTTCATAACAATTTCTCAATCATTTTTCAGAAACCCATAACTCATATAATCATAAATTCATACGGATAAGACTCACAAAAGCTGTTGAATAAATCCTTAAAATAAAATAATGAATAAATCCTTAAAATCTGCACTTCCCAAACAGGTTATGCCCAAGACTCAACCTTGCTTTTGTGGATAATTTCACAGTGGATGATGTAGAAAACTGCTGCTGGGAAAATGTAGACATGCTGTGATCATGAAGACTATCTTTTTTTATCTGATTCCTCTCAGGATGTCATCTCTGTGTGATTTCCCTTGCCCCATCACCTCTAGCTTGCCCGTAATAGACCTTAATCTCAATCCAGATACAAATAAAACTGAACCGAGTCTTGATAATCCCTTAGTTTATATCTTAACACAGTAAAACACAATGACAGCACTGACTGGCCAGCTAATAAACATAAAAAATCATCTAGTATTCACACCACATTAACATTTAAATGAATCTTGATCAGTGCAGTTATGATAGTTAAGATTGCTGTAATCATCTGCAAATTGTCCATGCAAAACTGCAGCAGTTGGTGTATCTAGTTACTTACTTTAGTTACTGATCCGGTTGAGAATCGTATTCCATAGTAATATACATTTTTTGATCATGTAGTTACATGTGTTCTCAGTTAAACCGATCTGGTAAATGTGTTAATGCATGTTTCCTGTAGGTTTAAGTCTAAATTATTAACACACTTGCTACTTTCTCATATAGGTTGAATTGGGTTATGCAACACAAACATTAACTCAGCCTTGCTTTTTAAGAAATAGGGTTGGAGTGAGCTGTGAGTGTAACAAATTAAACCGAAAACCACTGGCGCTGTTATGATGTGGGAGGCAGTTATTTTGGATCATCTTAGAGGGAAGACTCACTGCAAATCAATATAAAGTTTCTGACTCATCACCTTTATCCTATGATGAAACATGTCTATGGTGATGGGTGTGGTGGCATCCAGGATGACTCGTCTCCTCCCACAGAGCATGTGGGCTTGAGGAGTATGAAAATGATGTAAATCATATGCTTATATAGTTTTCAGGACCATCAGATATCACCTTTGGACTAAACTGCTACAGCGCTCTCCATCACTATCGGTTTCTTTTGTACAACATCAGACGGATATCACAGGCTGCTTAGGTGCTTGTTCAGTCTCTGGTCATTTCAAGACTGGACTACTGCAAGTCTCTACTGGCAGGTCTTCCTCTTAATGCAATTCGTCCACTGCAAATGATCCAAAATTCAGCTGCAGGACTTGTTTTACACACCACCCCACTGCAACGTTCCCTCCACTGTCTTCTGGTAGCTGCATGCATCAGATTCAAAACAATGATGCTTTTCTACAAAGCCAAGAATGGACCCTCGCACTGCACCTCGCTCCCTCAGATCCACTAGCACTGCTCGACTGGTCCCACCATCTCTGACGGTAAGAGGTAGGTACACATCTTGACTCTTCTCTGTGCCGGCACCAAGGTGGTGGAATGAACTTCCCCTAGATTTCCATACAGCCGAATCACTGGCGGTCTTTAAACGACGGATGAAGACCTACCTCTTCCTGAATCACTTAATTTTCCTGTTTGCTTTATGTATTTTAATAAAAAAAAAACCTGTGCTATAATTTCTCCCAACTGATCCTAAGTCTGTGATCCAGTAAACCAGTGTTGATGTATTCACTGACAGAGACTTCAAAGCACTTTTGTATGTCACTCTGGATAAATGCGTCTGCCAAATGCCTGAAATGTAAATGTAAATCAAAACACTAAATGAAGGAGAATCTTTGCCAAGACACAATGAAGCTGTTCTGACAACTGGCCAGACACCTTACATAGACACTTTATATCGGTTTTTCATTAAAATCTATCTTTGACTTGGCTCCAAATGGGCGCATTATTTCGGAATATTATTTAGTGAGAAACTATGGCATGCTTTCATAACATCTACATTTAACAAAAGCTTGTATTGCTTTTTGGCTGTCCTGCTTCTGTAATCTGTTCTGCTGAACACCTCAAGCAGTAACATCCATCCTTAGCACTGAAGCACGCTGCTGAAGCAGGGTCTGCTATTAATCTTGAGAATGGCTCACATCTCACACTATTTTTTATCACCACTCAGCTCTAGGAGAATGTTTGTATAGCGTTTTTACCGACGCACATCGCCACGAAGCAGTTTTACAGAAAAATATCAATTCAGGATCAAAATTTTCACTTGATCAATTTAGCCCTAATGAGCAAACCTAGGTGACTGTAGCGGAGGAAAACTTCCTGAAATGATACTGGGAAGAAACCTTGAGAGGAACCAGACTCAAAAGGGAACACATCCTCATCTGGGTGACACCAGTGCGATTCTAAATAATGACCCTTCTCTAACAGTGTACAGTATGGTCAGGAAGTGCAACTGTTCGCTAAAACCATACGTGTTTTAAGTTTTAAGAAGTTTATTCCATTGAAGTTCACTGATGGAGACCTGCGTGCAAAACTCTGAAGCCATTTGTAATTGATATGTAATGTAATCCTTAGTGTTTATGATTCGTTTTTTAGTAATGATTGTAGATTCACATATTAAAAGGCTTTCTTATACCTGATTTCTTTTATATTTCATGTCAAGCAAAATTGACAAGAGATTCTGGGATCTAAATAAATAAATAAATAAATAAATAAATAAATAAATGCCTTGCTGTGTATTCCTGCCTTTGCTCCCAGTATACAGGATAAAGTAGTTACTGAACATGAAGGAATAAACAAACAAATAAATGATTTATTAGTAATCAGTAAACGTTTAAGGGTGAACTTTTTTCGCTGTTTGACCATTTCCCTCGTCCAGTAGCGATATGGAGATGCACTTATTGATTGTTGCCATGGTGACCAGTGACTGCCTGCAGTTTGGACTTATAAACAATCACTCACTGTTTCAGAGAGAACTCGTTTCTCAAGCTTTTGCCGTTTAACTCGTTTACATTTTTTTCCCTCTTTGGTGGGTCACTTACCACAGAATTGGAGCAGTTTAGCACGCAAAGTACCAGTAATATGAACCATCTTCTCTTGTAGACTCTGAACTCCGGCGTTGTCCTTCTCTGCGTGGAGAAACAATCATCTCGTCCATCCGAGGAATCGCCGGCGAGTCGTCCATCCTCCATAGAGCAGCTTTAAGTGGGAAGCGCTGAGACTGAATCACAGCCAGGCAGTGGGATGAACATTTCATACGCGAGAGTCGTTTAAAAGTCTTCAAGCCGTGCAATACATATCTGAACTTTTACTCCAGTTCAACAGGTTACTCAGTGATACAGAAGGGTAAAGTGCCAGGTGAGCAAAGAAAAGGAGAAAAGCCAGTACAATGCGAAGGGCAGGCAATTATAACCACGCCCTTTTCCTCGTGACTGATGAGTCATAGCGCCCGGGTGCACGCGGGGTTTGAAGTTGATGCCGGCGGCACGTGCTCTTGCTTTACATTTACATTGTATGGGTATGGCTGTTCTGTGTTACAGCTCGGAATAAGTTTAAAAAGTTTGCATTATACTGAAAAGTCTGTGTGTATCCTAAATAAGACACCTTTAAATAAAACAAATGTTATTTTTAAAACTGACCCTATGAATGTCGAAGAAGACTTATTTAATTGTAACTGTCTACACCACGAGAATTAGACAAGATGTTGGCTTAGCAATGTGAAAGAGGTTACAACTAAATGATCCATAGCAGATTCTAGCTTTAACCTTTGAGAAGTTCTCCCACAGGGACAAACAACAGAACAATAACAGAGATGTAAGGAAAGAATGAAGGTAAAGATAAATAGTAGAAGAGGGTAGAAAAGTAGTAGGCAGTTATAAGGGCAAAGGGTGGGAAGAATTAGTATAAATATTTGTAGAAGCGAATTGCAGTGTAAACGTTTGCTGTTTGGTCTATTTTTTTTATCACTATGGCTTTCATGGCTATTAATATCTCACTATTCAATATTTGAACATTGTGATTATAAATATATCTGTGAAATCCAACATGTCCCGCAGATTAAAAGAATTTGGTTGTTTTTATTTTCGTTGTTTTGTCCTTATGGCATGCAAAACTTTACACTGTAGTGAGAGACTTGTGCATTATGCAGGCTTTTCAAGGTTATTCAGGTCTAATTATGCGCGTAATTATTTCGAAAATAAAGCAAATACATTTAGCAGTTCTCCCTAAAACAGGATAACCTCCTCATATGAATGAGTTGAATTATACACGCTAACACGGGACTCCTGACCTCCCCCATTCAAGCTGCAGCCTCGCGCATGCGCTTCGGCCCCCCATGGTTTCGGCCTGTTTCGGAACCGCTCGTGCATTTTCGCCTCTTTGTTTTACTGATAGTGGATTTAACTCGGATTCAACCCAACATCCAGCGGAGCGCTCTCTTCATAAACAGGTTAGTTTGTTTAACTTAGGCTAATCTACACAGGTCTGTGCACGAACTTGTCCTTTGTCAGGTTTTAGGTCCTGATCGAGGAGTTTTTTTAAATATACTCTCCGTTTCTTGTCCGCTTGATGGCAGCTATGCATGCTATACGTGTTGTTATAGGCTACGTGTGTGCCTATGTGGTCGTGCTGTGGATGGCGACGGGCCCAGCACTTTCATACCAGGCTCGGCTTTTTCTTAACAAGGATGTTAAAGTGTAAATTTGTTGTGTCAGGGGTTTGGTCGGTAAAGCGTTCAGTGTGTCCTTGTGTGGATTTAACGTGCACGGGTTGTCTTTTTGCGTGAGGTGTGTGGCTTTGCTGGGGGAAAACCAGTCCTCTTTTTCCCTTTAGCCTGGAATGTTCTTGAAGAAGAAAAGCGATCGGTGAAGCACCTCATCCACCACTTTCATGCTGTTAAAAGTTGGGATTCGACTAGCATGAAATGTGCTTAGACCAAAAATAAAGTTGGGACAAAACAAAGTTAGAGCCTAAAGCAGCCGATTGGGTTTCAGCAGCTTGTGCTAATATGTTGGAGGCTCCAGAGCCACTGGAGCCAACAAGTCGGGCTTCCTCCCTCATCCAGGCGCCGGTGTGGCGATATATCGAACCGAGAACATAACGTGAAAGGATGGTCATGCTCGATTATCAGAGATAAAGTTTGCCTGGAAGCATGATGAATGTCACTATAAATGCATGTCTTCCTAATTCCCACAAAAAAGCACGTTTGGGCCTGATAGAGTAAAACTGGTAATGTCAAATTTGGAGGAAATGTACAGTTTAATGAACCTCTTTAAGTGACTCTGTTGATTTATATGACAGCTGAATATATCGAGTACAACACACCTCACTTTATATTAGTATATTCACATTTATAGCATGCAACTAATGTTATCCAGAGCGATTTGTTGAGTTGGTGAGTCGTCATCTTTCCGTACAGATAAATGATTTTGTTTGTGAATTTGTGCTTTTATTTTTTTTCCTCACCCATTTCAGGTCACTCAATGTCGTGTTTCACGATTTCAGAAAACGACATCAGTGCTCTTTCTTTGGTAGTCAAAAAAAAAAAAAGATCCCTTTCAGGTTCTTTGAATAGTTGCTTGGAACGCTTTTGGAAAACCCTCAGGAACCCTGTTTGTTAGGGGAAACCAACGAGCAGTTTAGGGTTCATGAGTGAAACTTTCCTCGATTTCTAGCTGACTTGAAGAGTCCAGACACATCAGCAGGGTCAGCCACTGATAGACCATATTGAGTGCTTTATTAAACAGATGAGTTTTCAGTCTGTGTTGAAGACAGTCAGAATATCTCAGCAGTTCAGAGATTCAGGAGGAGTTCATTACACCACCTGAGTGCTGGTACAGAGGAGAGTCTTCATGCTCATCTTCAGAATGTTTTTACAGGCGGCCGGTTAAGTCAAGCTGTCCGTTTGGCTTCGGGTGCTTGATGTTCAGGTTGTGAACCGGGTTTTCAATCTAATGTGTACAGCTACAGGAAGCCATAGGAGAGAACATGACAGTGGTGTGAGACAGTGGTGTGAGACAGTGGTGGTGTGAGATGTGTCTCTTTTGGTAAGCAGTATAAGGACAGCTGGACTGTAAGGTTTCCTGAAGGCACACTTGTAAAATATTTGTGATTTTGGTGCTATATTTTAGCTTGACTTGAAAGTGTAAGAGCTTCAATATTCACTCACTGTTACTTAAGTGATGCTCACCAGCATATTCATGATAAATACCATGCAGGAGTAGTGGAGACTGCAGGTGTTTGACTCAGAGTTTAAGAATGCAGTGCAGCTATATGACACAGTTATGCGAAATAAGAGCAGAGACGCTGCTCATCCAGTTAGCTACCTAGTAGATGACGAATGCAATAGCGTTGATGGTGGTATTAACATAGAAGCTGAATCTGATCTCATGGGGTGGGATGTGTATAGATGAAGAGGTGAGGGAGCTGGGCAGTCTAAAGTGCTGCCGCATCACTCTCTTTAGGTAGGCTGAGATAAAGTGTGGGCTAATGCTGCATTCGAAGTACCTCATACCTCATAAACCACCTTGATTTAATAAAACTAACTGTGAAGAGTGATGTATGTAGACCTCCTGAAATCAGGGTTGTAGACTTGATTTATATATGTTGTTGATGCTGAGAGCAGCCTTGTTGATTTGATGTCACTTGCTGAACTTGGGGGTTTAGGAGACCCTCCTGAGTTTACGACTAGGAATTCTGAGTTGAGGTGGAGGGGTTGGTGCGGGGTTTGTTTGTTTGTTTATTTATTTACCTACTGGCAGAACTATCAGCAGACAGTTGAATGGAACTGTGAGTAATTTAGGGAATCCGAGGAGTGAACAAAAAAAAAAAAAAAAGGCAGCTTAGAATTTCATTCTAAAATAAATCTTAGACACTGTTGAAGATCACATGTTAATGATCAAAGATCATTCAAGGTGCACACTTCCTTTCGTTTCTTTAGTGCTCACTGTATTTGTAATCAAATCTGAGACGGTGAATAAATCTTATGTCTAAGCCACATATTTTTTTTTTTTATCAGTAAATGTTCATAATATAGGTAGTCTGGGTAATTGAAGATAATTCCAGTGCTGCTTTCTTGTTCAGTTATGAGGAGATAATGGCACGTGCTGGAAGACCATCCAGGCAAAAGAAGCAGTATTCAAAGCTTAAATCTGCACTTTCCTGGACACACAGGACCCTTTTTGCTTAAAATCCTCCAGAGACTGGCTGGTATGAAATCCAAAAATGCTGAAATGTGGCTCGCAGCAGATTTCTTAGCAAATCCACAATGATGTCCTTCTGATGCCGAAACCTGAGACAAAGTGTACCGCAATCGTTTTGCTTATTACTCAATCGGCTGCTGTGACTCGCTCATGTAGGAGTGTACCGAGTGAATCAGAATCCGTGGATGAAAAGTGAGCAATATCAGTGTGAGCGAACTGACAGACCGACAGCAGACTGGCGTAGTGCCCGACGTCAGGTTTGATTTTCTTCATCCGATGCCCTTTGTGTGTTGTCTTGCACGCTGGTTTGTCAAGGTCGATGTGTGCCTCACTATTTGAGAAGAAAAAGTTCAGAAGTGGTTGTGAGGAGGCGGCCTCGGCGTGCCTCGTGTGTTGTTGCCACTTCTGACTCGCTGGCAGCAGCTGAAAGGTTTTCGGTTGAAACAAAGCTGTGTGTGCAGTCTGCTGTTTCTCTGTTTGTCAGGAAAAGCGAGTTCTAAAACGGGTAAAGCCTGTGGTCAGGCGTTAGGCAATAGAGGCAGCTGATTTGGATTCTTGTTGATATTGGTCGAATTTCTTCTTTGAAAGGTCACCCAGGTGTTTGTTGAGACAAAGCTAGACATCTAACTGTCTTTCTTTGTCCTAAATGTAAAACCTCTACTTTGGTTTCAAATCAATTAAGGGTGATGTTTTAAGCTAGGGTATAGTTGCATGGCAACACACACACACACACACCACTTTATCCAGCTGTGGCTCCTTTAAGAACGATGTTCATTGACGGAGTGTCTGAATTGTCAAGTTACTCTAAATAAATGTCTTGTTTTATAGAACAATCGTGTTGTTGTACTGAATATCAGCACGCTGGTGATTACTTGCAGCCTCTTCTCAGCTGTTCTGATATTCAGTTAAACAGCAAGACTGCGAGTGGGATCTTGCTTCATTATATTCCATTTTTGTTGAATTCTCGAATTGAATCAGTAAGCGAGTGTTGATTAATTTTCTTTAACAGCGAGGCTGTGACGGTAGTGAAGGATGTAATTCAAGTCACCGCTGTATATTAGTGCGTCATTGCCCACCTCGTGAGAAGTAGGGAAAGAAACTAAGGTGCTTCTGTCTTTTGTTTAAGCATGTAAAGTTCATGAAAAGACTACTTTGAGTGTCTATTTGTATTGTTCTACGACAGTGAACTTCAGAGTGCACCATTCAGTTTTGGTCTGAAATTGCAGCACGGCAGGAACAATCGCGAGTAGCCATTAGTGATAACTATAATGGTGATGATTGCCTTCTTAAAACAGTGATCATTTGGCTGAATCCGTAACACGGACCATACTACCGTGTCTGTATTAAATGATCTAAAGTTAATACTGCTATAAACGTATTTCCCAGCTGAGCGGAGAGCCACGTGCTCGGCCATGTCGATTCGACTTCAGTCCATTAAGCAACTGGGGGGCTTTTATTGGATGAAGACGAGACAACACACGTTGCAGCTTCACCTGGAATGCAGCACAGTCATATCTTTTGTAACCAACTCATTTCTTAACGTTTATAAATCGTGTCTCCAGTGTACACCATTAACACCAGTAAAGTTTTCCACCATGGTGTCTTCAGGACAGATGACCTGCAAGCTGCATATTTTTTCCCCCCGGCATAGTAACTTCCCAAGGACAATAACGTCTTTTTATAGCTGCTGTAAAGTAAGTGACCAACAGATGATCCAAAGCATTAAATACATTTAATAAAAAGTCTTTAATAAAGGATTAAAAATGTCTCAGAGGAATAAAACACTATTCTAGGAAACCAATAACTTCTAAGATCCAACGCATCACGCCACATCCTTATTGATTATTTTCCTATGACATCACTTCCTGTTGTTTCATTTGTTGCATGTCTTTTTGTTTGTTTGTTTTTTTTTTTGGAGAAGGTTGAGTAGATGTAGCCTGTTAGTTTAACGCTGTAGCGTTGAATTAACCCGAGGTCGTGCGAGACAATACGGTGTCAAAGAGCAACAAACATCGACGATATTCCAAACGCTGGATAATGCAGTCGTATTTTATCACATCATCAAACGCTAAACGAGTCAGTGAGTGCCATCTAGCAGTGAGTTGATGAAGCCGTGCGTTGCGCTCCCGCCGAGGGCCTCTTCCTCTCCATCCGTGGCTTGCGTGGGTGTTGGGAAGCCTTGTGTTTTGTACGCATGAATGTTTTGAATGAACGCCTTGATCAAGCCGTTTATTTGTTTTCCGGCGTGTCAGATGCAGGGCCGCTCAAGGAGCTCTGTGTCAGTTTGTTTATCTCCTGAATGCACACTGTGCCACTGTGTACAGCTGCTAAATGATGTGATAAGCCGTCGTTGCTAACAAAGTCATGCTTCTTGTATTGATTTCTTCCAACGTGCCTGAACGTGACATACCCACAATCCACCTCCTCCCTCACTATCTCACGCCTGAGGTTTTTTTTTTACTTTTTTCCACGCTACCTAAATGTAGGTGGGGATATTTCTAATATCCTGAGTCACAGGAACCTGCATGCTGCAATTTACACTTCATTGTTGCTGAACTGCAGAGAAGGAGCTCATGCATGCTGGGCTGTATGTGCGGTTAAGAGGTGTGTGTGTGTGTGTCTGTGTTATCAGCTTTAAGCGTATAGCTTTGTGTGCTTTACCAAGATTGCCCAATATTACTAAATACTTTCTTCAATTCAAACACTACGCTTAGGCTCTTAGGCAGTGTTTTTGCACAGTGTTTGTGCTCTTGAATAAAACGGTCTGATTTGGAAGCCAGCGTCTTTCTCTAATCCTCTGTGAAAATGTTTAAAATATGAAGCTCGGAGCAGTCGCTCTAAATGGGATATTATGAAGCCAGTAATCCAGGGAGTAATCAAGTAAACATGATTTTAAATACAATAAGTTTGGGATAAAACATGATGAGGAGTGCTGTACCCGGGAAAGAGCGTCAAGGCCGTTGTGGGTGCTCTTGATGTGGTCCGATGTGAGGTGGGGTTACTGTAGCCACCTTAACGCTGATTATTTGCCTGGTACTGGTTTCCTCATGGTATTTAACATGGCGGTTATTTTTTGTGCCTCTGTCTTAACACCAGCGGGTCGTCTGCTCTTCTGATTTGTGTCATTGAGCTGATGAACCGATCCAAACAGGGTCAAGGGTCAAATGATTTTTTCCCCCTCGATTTTTGTATATATTTTATTAAACCCTTCATATGTAAGTTATTTAAGACACAGAGATTAAGGGGGAAGACTTCTTGGTATCCCCGTTATCAGTGGTGTCTATCTAAGTTGTAAAGAATGACGTCCTGTTTTTTTTTTATCCATGTATTGTAACAGTCAGTGCAGTAGAATGTCCGTGAGATTAGTTCGCTTGTTATCTCTAGTTCTGTAGCAGCGATAAACACCAGTTCCTTCTCCAGCCTCTCCTGTTCCCTTGAATTTAATGAGAGAAAAATACAGCTTGTCCTGTTAGTGAGAAACTGCAAATCCACAGTCCTGAAGACTTTCCTGTGAAGGAAAATGTAAACAAAACAAAATGTACAGCTTAGTTTGACTCCTGCCACTGCTGATAAATGCACGTCTCCTCACTGTACAGCTACACACGTCTTTTTAATTGAATTCAGTCTGCTGTACAAGTCCCTGTGAACTCGCCTTTACAACAGGAACAATAACGTACCTGACCAAGCGCTTTAATATAAACCTGTGATTTCAGTTACAGACGGAGTTATCTGCTTATAGAAAATTAATCAACACCGAATTCATTTCTTTTTTAACCGCAGAGCTATTTTAAGTATTGTTTGTTACTCTTCACTCCAAATGAGTGAAGGCTGCCCTAGTAGTCAGGATATGAGTTCTGTATCTAAATAAGAGGTTTCTGACGGATTGCTCATGTTCTTTGTAGGAGAGGAAATGATGAATTGTGTGTAAAAGTTAGAGAGACATGGTGGATATGGGTTTTTTTATTTAATTTTTTTAATATTAACTTGAGAATAGGGAGTTTTATATATGCTGTGATGAAATTGCAAGCTGTGATGAAAGCTTTAGTAGTAATTGAGATGTCATCTGATGTCAGGAATGTCTAATCAAGATGCTCAAGTGTTCCAGCTCCTATGTATAAAGCAATGTATGAAGTGTCTCTGTCTGTCTGTCTGTCTATCCTATCTGTCTGTCTGACTGCCTGTCTATTCTATTCTATCTTGTCTGTCTGTCTATCATATCTGTCTGTCTACCTATCTATCCTATCTGTCTATCTTAACTGTTTGTCTATCCTATCTTTCTGTCTATCTATCCTATCTGTCTGCCTGTCTGTCTATCTGTCAGTCTGTCTGCCCATCCTATTTTTCTATCTATCTATCCCAACTGTCTGTCTGTTTGCCAGTCTGTCTGCCTATCTATCTATCTATCTATCTATCTATCTATCTATCTATCTATCTATCTATCTATCTATCTATCTATCTATCTGCCTGTCTATCCCATCTACCTGTCTGCTTGTCTATCTATCCAATCTACCTGTCTGTCCTATCTATCTATCTATCTATCTATCTATCTATCTATCTATCTATCTATCTATCTATCTATCTATCTATCTATCTATCTATCTATCTACCTGTCTGTCCTATCTATCTATCTATCTATCTATCTATCTATCTATCTATCTATCTATCTATCTATCTATCTATCTATCTATCTATCTATCTATCTATCTATCTATCTATCTATCTATCTATCTATCCTATGTCTAGCTGATCTGTCTGTCTATCTGTCCCCCTGTCTGTCCCATCTGTCTGTCTAGCCTATCTGTTTGTCTGTCTATCCTGTCTGTCTGTCTGCCTGTCTGTCTATCTTATCTGTCCGTCTGTCCATCTATGTCTGCCTGCCCGTCTGTGCCCGTCTGTCTATCTGTCTCTGTTTGTCTATCTATCCTGTCTGTCTGTCTGTCTGTCTATCTTATGTTTGTCTGCCTGTTTGTCTATCTGTTTGTCTATCCTGCCTGTCTGTCTGTCTGTCTATCCTATCTGTCTGTTTATTTGTCTGTCTGTTCTATCTGTCTGTCTGTCTGTCTGTCTTATCTGTTTGTCTGTCTGCCTGTTTGTCTATCTATCTATCTATCTGTCTGTCTGTCTGTCTGTCTATCCCTTCTCCATCACCAAATAAAATTCCTGTATGTATGTTTGAGAACACTTCATAAATAACACAGATTCTCATTCTGATATTTGTACATACAAAGAGCTCCAGATTCACATATGGCAAATTGTAATACTAATACTGTTGCAGGATGTCTCAGTTAACTTCAAAGCTGTGTGTGTGTGTGTGTGTGTGTGTGTTTATATGTGAGAAAGTTTGTCCTCGTTTCTCTCTGTGTGCTTTCTTTAGAGACCAGTAATAACAGTTAATGACTCTGTGCACTCCACTTGTATTTTCTCAAGGTTTTAAATATCTGGACTGGAAGCATTTTAAAACAACAGTGCCTATTTTCTTTGAGGATTTTACAGTTTCTTTTAAGAGGGATCGATTCAAACATTCAACAAGAGATTCAGAGTCGAGCTTTGGTGATGTGTTCCACATCTGCACTGCGTTTTAGCTCTAACTCTTACAAGACACTGCTTCAGAAAACATGCACTTCATCATTCAAACCTCTTACTCTTAAACTTCATATAGACCTTCATTTATAGCAAAACGACACATTCAGAAAGCAACAGGTTTTTTTGTAAAGCATAAAAATAGCCAAATAAACAAAAAGTGATTGACTAGCCTGTTAACAACACAAGGACATATTAAAGATAAATGATTTATGTAAAAAAAAAAAATTACTTTCAGTCTATATATCAGTGAAAGTAAAGCAATAAAAATGATGGAATCTATTGTTCTTCACTTGAGTGTCAGGAAATAAGCTGATGCAACTTCCTGTTCAGCATGTGGCCATAGGGGTTAAGTGTGTCCAGAGGCGTGTCCCAAATAACATACTTTTACACTATTCTGAAGATTCTAACAAGAAGACATGCACTTCACACACACCGCGATGGTTCACTTCTTCAACTGAAAAAAACAAATGTTGGACACTTCATACACTCAACACTCACAGCTTTGCTTTTATAGTGGACGGGGGCGGAGCTACCAGGAGCTGATGCTCAATGAGAACAATTTTCAGATGGTCACTGACACTCAGGTGGACAACACATCTTAGAAAAGGTCTGTGTTGGTATATACAGTATATTTTAAAAATTCACCATTTTCTCCTAAAGTATGCAGCATCACAATATGTACATTTTTGCAGTTGACTGGGAAGCAGCTTATACTTCCCTTTTAGTAAAAAAAAATCATGAGAGACAATACTATCTGTCAAATTCACAGACTAGACGGTAGAGAGCGTAGCGTAGCAGAAGTGCTAAGTGTGTGAGACGTAACTGTCGTGTCACATATGAACATTAGGGCCGTGTTGATTAGAGAGACCTGTGGAATCTGGACCACTTTTCCATCTAAAGATCCGTCATTCATAGTGCACTCCCTGTGTGTGTGTGTGCCCCTGCCTGTCAAAGTAGGACGTTTTCTCTAAGGTTATCAGGTGTTGTCTATTAAAACATAGACTATAAAATACCACTCTGGAAATAATCTTCTTCTTCTTTTGGCTTTTCCCACAGCAAATCATCTCTCTCCACCTATCCCTATCTTCTGCATCCTCAACACTTACACCCACTGGCTTCATATCCTCATTTATTACATCCATATATCTCCTCTTTAGCCTTCCTCTTTGCCTCCTGCCTGGCAGCTCCATGTCCAACATTCTCCTACCAATATACTCACTCTCCCTCCTCTGAACATATCCAAACATCTCCATAACTTTGTCCCCCCAAACGTCCAACATGAGCTGTCCCTCTCATGTACTCGCTCCTAATCCTGTCCAACCTTGTCACTCCCAAAGAGAACCTCAACATCTTCAGCTCTTCTACCTCCAGCTCCTGTCTCTTCCTCAGTGACACTGCCTCTAAACCATACAGCATGGCCGGTCTCACCACTGTCTTGTACACCTTCCCCTTGATTCTCGCTGATATTTTTCCGTCACAGAGCTCCCGACACCTTTCTCCACCCATTCCAACCTGCCCGCACTCGCTTCTACCACTCTGGAAATGATCTTGAAATAAAACCAGGCATGTGTTTATTATTTGATGTTAAGATGTGTGTGTTGCTGGAGCACAGGCCACTGAGCAATGAGTCACGTCCAGTTTAAATGATCGCTCATGCACTAAAGCCGAGTGAGCCGATAGTTTCTTCTTTTGCACGAATAAAGAGGTTTGAGTGCAAACACAAATACTCAGGTTTTTTCCCATGGCGCTCGAGATACAGCCCGAGACTCTGCGGACCAGACGGTATCATTACAGACAAAGCACGTTTTTATAACAGCTTCTTTCCAGCCGCCGTCAGGCTGATGACAAAAGATGTAATGAAAGGAAAGAACATGTCTACCTCATCTCAAGTTCAGAAGTTTTTCTCTCTGTCATATAGAAACCTGCTGCTAGAGTTCTTCACACTACCGACCTTCAGAAGATATAGCGCAGTAAACCTGGATATGATGTGCAGTGTGCGTTGTTTTATTTCATTGCATTTGTATTTCATAGTGTGTGTATTTTTAAATATATATATATATATATATATATATTTATTAATATATATTTATATATATATATATATATATATATATATATATATATATATATATATATATTACAGCCTTTATTGTATGTTCAGCCTTATAGCTCTCTCTCTTTTATTATTTACTGTATTGGTTCAGTCTTTTTTTATCTCTTCTGCTGACTATTAAGAGCTTTGCACAAACAAAAAAATCGGCCATTTTGAGTCAGCTGTACTGCCTGTACATGTAGGAATGTCAAATAAACCTCTTAATGCTTGGCTGGGTCTCAAACAGCATGGTAAGTAGGGTGTAAAGCACCATTATGCTAGACCCTGTGTAGGACACAAACAAAGTGGATCTGGGATTCAGCTCAAGTAGTAGATGGCGGCGAGTTTTATTTAAGTCATAGGTATGAGATGTAAAATCATTTTTTTATAGTATATCCTCTGTGGAAAAGGACAGTTTGGCCGACCGAGACTACTCGGGCTGCATCAGTGCCATTTTTTTCAGTACTTGTCGATACAGATACTGAATAAGAAGTCAAGGAGCTTTTTATTTCTCTTTTTTTCCTACTAGTTGTTGCTGTGTGCTGCTAACTCCTCGTGCTAAGGTTTCTGTTTAAGATGTTATGTTGTTAAAAAGGTACATTTGCTAGAGAGTCTGTGGGTGGCCAATGTGAGCTTTCAGAGTGTGTGTGTGTGTGTGGGATTTTCACAAATGAGTGTAAGCCGCTATAAATCGCACTTTAAGTCACAAATGAAGCCCCCAGGAAACGAAAGTGTAAGGCTGTGGTGCCCAGTGCTCACTGAACTGAAATGCTCTCAGCCATGACACTTTCTCTGCATGCTCACTTCACTGTGCTGCAAGTAAATAAGCGTAGTATCAGACAGATACCTGCTTCCAGCATCGGCATCATTAATCACCTCACCGCTAATAGAAATTCTCACAGAGACGTTATTCACGATGATTCTGTGATAACTGAGAGTGAATGCGTGGGCTATTTTTAGCTCCACCTGTATGGTCTGGTTATAGCTACATGCTTGGTAATTGAAATAGCTGTGACGTGGGATTACAGTTAATGTGTTAAGCCGAACCACACTGTCTGGAGGAATAGTGCGGTAATTATGACCCTCTCCTGCTCTCTGGATCTGCCTGATCAACCCTGATGCCCTACTTCTGGTTGGAGTTTCATCACTTGGAGGCTGCTGAGGACAGCTCCACATGGACAGCCTGGAGATTGCTGGGATTGCTGAGGATAGTAGCACTTAGATAGCTTTAGGACTGCCATAACCTCCCTCAAGTCTCCATTAAAACTAGAATGCATTTCCTGCTTAGACAGTTGCACTTTTTGATCATACAGTACACAGTTATAGAAGGGAAATGATTTATAATCGCACTCTTCAAAATGAGGATGTGTTCCCTTTTGAATCTGGTTCCTCTCAAGGTTCCTTCCTCATATCGTCTCGAGGAGTTTTTCTCACCACCATCACCTCTGACTTGTTCATTAGGGATAAATTTAGAATCCTTTACCTGAATTTGTGTTTCTGCGAAGCTGCTTTGTGACTGTTGTTAAAAGTTCGATACACAACAAATGGATTTGAATTGAATTGTTTAAGGGATAATTTGGTATAGCAGAGTTCCTGAAGCCTTGAGGAAACGAGAGCCTGATCCCGTCACATACTGATTGCACATTCACGCCACTGTGAGTAAATGAACAGCCACCATTGTTGTCAGTGAGAGCATTAGCATCTTGTGCTTTGCTGATATAATCGCTGCCAGGGCGAGTAAACACTTGTAGGTCCACTTACATTTCTGGCTATTTTGCTCTTTGCGCTCTCAGCTCAGCAGTATGATGTCTGAAGACTGCTACCAATTTGTCAGGGTTTTTCAGCTGTGAAGCTCTGGGGTGCAGTTTGGGAAATCGCTGCGAGGGCTGTGAGGAAATCCAAGGGATGATGAAAATTTACTTCCTCCATCTATTGCTTTCTTTGCTAGTGTTTTTGTATTTTGTGAGACAAAATAATGCAACAAAACAGAAAGTAGGTATGAGCCTATTGATAAAGATATCAGGGATCTTTGTATTGCTAGCTATTGAATCTCATAATTTTTTTTAAGCTTTGATTCTTATTTTATTTTTTAATTAATACTATATATTATGTATAATTTATTTTTTGTAGTCTACATGTATTATATAATGTAACCATAGTGACCACTAAAGGTGTGTCCTAAATTGTGTACTTTTTGCGGTATTCTACGCCAGTGTGTAGTACACTAATCCCACCCGCGATAAACGGAGCGTTTGGACGACATAATAGGGCTTGCAGAAAAAACGTAAAAATACAGCGTACACAAAACAAAACGAAACACTCGGGACAGTGACACGCAAAAAACTGGGATGCTGGAGAATTCTGCTTCCCTTTCCCCAACTGCATGCATAACCAGCAGCCAATCACAACCGTGATTAAATGAATGGGGCATTTCGATTGGCCAGACTCGTTCCTCCAGCCGTACGCTGTATACGCTGTACAGTATTTTATATAATATTTTATTTCATTTTAATTAATGTTTATATTTTGTAATTAATAATTATATTTTTATTAATAAATTACCTTATTTCAGCATAAAAACAATTCACTATAAGGTTTGGGGATACCGCGATATACCGAGAAAATTTGCAAAAAAAAAAACTTAGTTATGCTCCAAATAAAAATTTGCGATATACCCTAGAGCTGTATTCACACTGAAAATTCCAGCAAGAAGAAGTGCGCCTCAAGAAACCAGACTGACACACTTGTTAAACTAAAAGAATAAAATCTGTTGAATGTTGTGTATGGAATTTGAAATGGAACTCGGAGTGCGATCCTGCGACCCGGACCATGATAAGAGCTGTAGGGTTGCAGATGTTTGACCTGAGTTAATGATAAACTGCTTGTTAATATAGTTTTGTGGAGTAACCATGTCTGCTGTATCAGTGTTTGGACCCCTGCTGTAGCGATCAAGCCAAGCGGTTGGTCTGATTATGACTAGCTAAACTAAAGTGGTATTATATAGCAGCATATTGCAAATTATTAAAATAACTTGCAGACCTGCCACAATTAATACTTTTTTTGCTGTGATTTATGTGAAATACATAGTTGTTTATAATCCTGCCAATAGCACAGGTTTATCCAGAGCGAGCTGGAATCTGTGAGAGGTCCGAGCGCTCCCCCAGTAGTTTCCAACAAGTTTCAGCATCACCCAGGTTATTAATGTAATGATAGATTACTGACAGTCACCAGCTTATTGACAATTTCATTCCTCTGATATTTCCAGCCACTCATGTTCCTAATGCTCGGATAATTATTACAGATTTTGCCCCAGAAAATATTTGGCCTAAATTGATACTAGATGGTGTTCTTAACCAAAGACTAACTGCTGAACATTTCCCATCAAACAATGCACTAGACTATAGTACTTTTGATTCTAATCATTTCAGTGGAGTTGTGATTTTGAAGCAGAGGTTAACAGGAACACTGTCTGCTTTGTGGTTCTGTGCCTCTGATGCACCGTTACATAATCTGTGTCATCTGCATCATTACCCAATCTGTGTCACCTGCCCTGTTACCCAATCTGTGTCACCTGCCTCCTTTTCACTGCGGTACGCCACTTAACTGTAGCAAGCATACTTGAACATGATTTGTACTGTGCATCATTAACATTTTATGCTACTTGCTTAGCAAACAATCCTCAGTGAACATAAATACCCGTCTGGATTTGCTGTGCATGTGCGTTTGGTGATGTCATAATGACCATATTTACCATAATGCCAATTTAAGTGACGTTATCTAATGCCGTATTTAACTCTAAAGCAATGCATCAAGCTAGCCCAAATAATCAGTGCTCGTCTTAACCAGTGTTCAGTAAGTGACTGTTGTAGTTTCAGCTGCGCTCATTTATCTGTGTGTTTTTAATCATGGATTTAATAAACATTAATAAGTGCAGGTTTATTTCTTTACACATTTAAACAAGGGTCAACTAATGCATTACAATTAATAATGTTTCTTAACGTATTTTAATGTTTATTAATGCTGAAGTTCATGACTTGTTCATGTTAAGTAATGCAGTAAATAACATCAATTAAAGTGTAAAGTGTTTGCAGCTTTAATTTTTAGTGCATAATAACATTTATAAGGTGCATTTAATGCTTCGCTTGTCTTGTACAAGGTCACACACTGAGACTGCTTGCCGTTAAAAGCTGTAAACGATCGTTATATTAGCTTTGCCCCACTGAAGAGTGTTTTTCTAGGAAGCATTAACTGTTAATTTGGGCTCCTTACGTGTGAACTCGGCTTGTCCAAAGCAAAACAGTTTGTCTTAATCGGACCAGCTGAACCCAGAGCCCTCATTCATGGGTGTGTTTGTGTGTGTGTTCATGCCAGTGTCTGCTTGTCCAGCAGTGCTGCTGGACAACACTGGGTCCTTTGTGAGAGTGTGTGTGTGTGAGAGTCTGCGTGCAAGGCGGTAAGCGCTGGTTAAGAGAGCGTGGCCATGCATGCCCCCTGTGCTGATCATCCTCACCTCTGGAACACGAGCCAGGGTTCATGCGAGGTCAGCGTCTGTGTGTTTCTTTAGAAAGTGCACACGCATGCCTGCTATTTCTGTCAGCACGGTGTGTGTGTGTGTGTTTACTTGTCGGTGTGTTTAAGGTCTTAGTGTCTGTGACAGCCTGCTGAAGTATTTGAACACTCTGGTACTTGTCAAGAGATCCAATTAGACTAGAAGTAGAAGTTGACTGAAATTGGTTTGGCTGCTTGGGTATTTTTGCGCTGTAATGTGGTGCATAAGAGAAATATTTCATGTCATATTGATTCATCATTTGTTTGTTTTTGTGATGTGTGGTGTTTCTAAATGGGTCCAAAACATAATTCTGGAAATAGTATGTATATATATACTGTTTGAGGTCGAATTAATGTTTCCCTGAAGTAAGTATAGGAAAATACTTAATTCATTTAGCTCCATTTTATCCACAAACAAAAAGAAACACAAACGGCAAAAAACTGTGACGTAAATTAATAATGTTATAAATAAATTTATCCTGCAGCAATGCAGCATTACAAATTATACAAGGCAAAATCAGCCGGATATATATTTTGAAAATAGTCTAAAGAAAAATAGTTATGACTTGCGTGTCGAAAATTAGGGACAATATTCAGAATGAGCAGATAAAGCGTTTTAAACAGATACAAATCCAGATACGGATTAGAAAGACACTTTTTTTCTTGTTAAATGACTTCATTTATTTTTATATTTTGGTGTCTGTTGTCAGCCGTGTTATTTATTTTTTTTATTCATCCCAGTGGCACAGAGTCTTTTGATTCTGTTCACCAGAAAGATTTGTTTGGATTCATTCAGTGAACCTTGTTGTTGTTGTTGTTGTTATGAAATGTGCATAGCTGCAAATCTACTGAGACTTGAAAAATGGTGTTTAGTGACTTTTTTAGTGACAGCAAACTGCTGAGTCTTCGGGGTTGGGGGGTTGGGGTAGGGGACCTTTCAGTCTCTGTGATGTTTATTGGCATTATGCTTCATGCAGAGAGATAAAACTTCTCCAGTGCTCAAGTACTACAGTCTCTTTATAGCCGATCCCCTAGCTGCCCTCCTCCTCTCATGTAGAACCAGTGAGACGCACACATCCGAACTGAATACATGAATGACATGTCAATCATAGACAAAATGAACAAATGAGATGAGTCTCAGATTGATCACGTCGTTTATGAACTATGAACTGTGGTTCTTCAGTTCATGCTGAACCAGAAAGACAGACAGACTGATTTACATAGCAACAAAATGCCGTTTAGCATCTACCAGAAGTGCCAATCGTAGAAATAGTGCAAAATAACAAGTGCAGATAAATATGTACATCAGTAAATAAGGCTATGTCAATATGTGCATAAAGAGGTATGCAAGTTGTATTTCCAGCAAAAGTGTAAAGAAAAGAGAAATGAGATATTTGTGCAAAATGTGTGCATTATGTACATTGTATGTACGACAGTAACCGAGATAATATACAGTGTATATACAGATAGGGTATATAAAACCCAGGGGTAAGCTCTGAATTAACAATATGTACATTATAATTATATTATACAGAGAAAATGTAGCAGAATGCACAGGCTGAAGCAGACCTGCAAGGTGGTGAAGTGTTAGTGAGACGTGAGTGTCCTAGCGGTGTAGAGTTCAGTAGATTTATGGCTATGGGGGAAAAACTGGCCCTGAACCGGCTGGTTCTCACTTCGTACTGAATCAGTGGCACTCTCGACACAGAGTCGTGTCCAATAAGAGGTTTATTAATTCAGTAGGTGCAACCAGTGATCTGCTCCTTCACTGACTCTAATGCAGACCAAAGCCACATGTCACATTTTTTACACTGCTGAGAATGAGAAATACACTACTGAGCAAAAGTTTGGGATCACTCAAAAATTGTATTGTTTTCCAAGGAAACACATGCTGACATGTCAGAGTTAGAAATAATGATTTTGATGGAAAATATTAAATGTCTTCATCAAACCCCCCCCCCCCCCCACCTTTTGCAGTACTTACAACCTGGACAATTCTGTCTTTCAATTTTTCAAGATAATCTGATGAGATTTCACCCCATGCATCATTTCATCTCCCACAAGATGGATTGGCTTGACGGAGTCTTCCTCCGTAGCTGAAATCAAGCTGAAATATGCAAGTGATCCCAAACTGACTAGTAGTGCATGTGAAGCGAATGAAAACGATTCATTCACTTAAAAGATTCATTGAGAATCTGAAGGATCACTATGCCTTTATTTCATAGAGATACTAATCTATTGTTTCTATGCATACCTCCTCTTTTATTACTTTTCACTTCTGAAAATCTGGAAAAATCACAAGACGGTGAAATATTGGCGATTTAAAAACCCTTTTTGATGCTTTGTAGTAAATTCTGGATGCATATAAACTTTTCTGGAATGTAACAAACCCCGAGACTAAAATACTTCTAAATACCAGCTATTAGGTAGATATTGTTCTCAGCTGTAATGAGTTTCCTGATTTTGGGAAAGATGTTATCTAGCTTACTCAGCCTCTTTACTGGCCAGAAAGCTCCACAGGGCGTCTGCTTCAGACTGATTATGAAACTCGGGGGATTTAGCTGAGATTGAGGAACTGCAGAAGCTCAGGAGTTGAATAAAGTTATGTTCCATTTTTTTTTGTTATTTTCTTTAAAAGCCATCTTTTTCCAGCAGCCCTGGTTCAAATGTGATTACAGATGTAGATATCGGTGTTGTGTTACCCGAATATCAGGAAGAAAACTAGTAATCTGATGGAGTTGGAATAGATCTGTCAGGACGGATAAGGAATGAATGTTACGACAGAAAGGATCCAGATCCATACTGCAACACGATCTTACAAAAGGCCGCTTTATAGTGCACTCAGCAGTAAGCAGGCTATCAAATTCAGCAAGGTTTCCATTGTGTGCAGTGGGTTTGTAAGGACGCTGCCTAATCTCACACCTTCCTAATGAGAGCTTGCTGCTGCTGACCAATGTACTTCCGTGCACGCTGCCTTGTTCCCGGCTGTGTTTAGGAAACCGGATCACATTCTAATTGTTCTCAACTTGTGAACGAGACCAGCATCAATCTCTATGCGGCGAGATCATCTGGACAGACGGTCCAATTAAGACGGTCACTTTGTGATATAATATTGTACCTGCGGTCATCCGTAAAACCTCAGAGACGATTAGGTAGTCATTTTGCCACTGCATTATTTTTCCCACTGATGTTGCATGTTCCTCTGGGAGATTAATGAGCGCAGACTCATGTACATAACTAGAGCATATGGACATGTGTTTTTAGCACAGGCTCATCAGAGTATTGTAGACTAGGACATTAACGTTGTTTGATTTTGCACAATATCGAAGTATACTAGGAGAAAGCTTCACATCTGTGGTAAACCACTGTGTTTCGTTAAAGAGCCATAAACAAAAAGGCAAGACGAAGATGACGAGCCTGCAAAATATATATAGAGCTCAGTATCAGTGATGAGTAAATCATTTCCTACCATTGAGAGTTGTTTAAGTGGTGCTAAAGAGTTTCTCTTTTTTACTTTCACTACAGAATCACTCAAGTAAGGAGTTGATCTCATTGTTAGAATCGCCCGCTTAATTCAGGAAAGAATATCATTAATGATTACATCTAACTTTTAGATCACAGTGTATCTGTGCCTGAAATGTGAGGGAATGTCTTTAACCTCGTGTACAAGAGTGTAAACTCTCATGTAGTCTAATATATTGAGGTTTCATCAACTGAATGTTTATACACCGATCAGGCATAACATTATGACTACCTGCCTAATAATGTGTTGGTCCCTCTTTTGCTGCCAAAACAGTCCTTACCCGTCATGCACTGTGTATTCTGACACCTTTCTGTCAGAACCAGCATTAGCTTACTCGGCAATCTGAGCAACAGTAGCTCGTCTGTTGGATCGGATCACACGGGCCAGCCTTCACTCCCCACGTGCATCAATGGCCACCCATGACCCTGTTGCCGGTTCACCACTGTTCCTTCGTTGGACCACTTTTGATAGATACTGACCGCTGCAGACCGGGAACACCCCACAAGAGCTGCAGTTTTGGAGATGCTCTGATCCCAGTCGTCTAGCCATCACAATTTGGCCCTTCATCAAACTCGCTCAAATCCTTACACTTGTCCATTTTTCCTGCTTCTAACACATCAACTCTGAGGACAAAATGTTCACTTGCTGCCTAATATATCCCACCCACTACCAGGTGCCATGATGAGGAGATAATCAGTGTTATTCACTTCCTGGCAGTGGTCATAATGTAATGGCTATATTGGTGTGTATATGTATAGATTTTTTATTTATTTATCTATTTTTATTTTGTAAATTCATTTATTTCTTTTAAATAGGTTTCTGTATCTCGGCAGCAGGGTACAAATCGATGATGTTATGCTCATGTGCATGACTGCTGTGTCCTCTGGCAAAAAAACTGTGTAGAAAAGCTCCTTCAGCTGCACCGGGCTCCTTGTGGTCAGGCCTGAGATCCTCTGTCTCAGAAATAAATATTAATTATTTGAGCCAAAAAAACCCCCAATATTTTAATGAATAGTAAACAGTACAAAAGATTCATGTTCAGTAGTTAACTTAAAAGTAAAAAAAAAAAAATCCTGCATTATTTAATGTGTTCATTCTCTAGGTTTATTAAAGCAGTCGAACAATCGTCCGGTTTTATTCCACTTATTAATGGAGTTCCTCTCACTGTGAGCTGAACAGCTGAAATAAAAATCCCTTTCCAGTCACATTCACTCTCATCTGCTTCCCTAGCTCTCTGTTACACAGCGAGTAAATTATAGTCTAATGACATCAGGGAGTCTTCTGGTTTATATCTTCTTCTTTTCTTTTTTTTGAGCAGTTGTTAAAGGGGAAAGTCCTCTGGATGTACCGCATCACTTTAGTAACATGTCCCTAGTCACATTGCGCGTCTGTGTAACCTGAGGGAAGTCATTTCACAGGCCAGTGAGCAGATGGAAACACTAATGGTGACTGCTTTACTCTCTTTGCCTGGACTCCAAGATGAGCTGCTGAAAGCCAGAAAGCATGCTGTGTGTGTGTGTGTGTGTGTTCCTGTCTGTCTCTGTATGTGTTTGCATGTTTGTATGTGTGTGTGTGTTTCTGGCATAGTGTAAGTGTGTCTGTCTGTGTGTGTGTTTTGCATGTTTCTGTGCATAGTGCATGTGTGTGTGTGTGTTTCTGGCATAGTGTCTGTGTGTGTGTGAGATTCTGTGTGTGTGTGTGTGTGTGTGTGTTTCTGTGCATAGTGCATGTGTGTGCATGTTTGTGTGTGTGTTTTTGGCATGTTTCTGTGTGTGTGTGTTTAGATGTTTGTGTTTCTGTGCATGATTCTGTGTGTGTTTAGATGTTTGTGTGTGTGTTTCTGTGCATGATTCTGTGTGTGTGTGTTTCTGTGCATGATTCTGTGTGTGTTTAGATGTTTGTGTGTGTTTCTGTGCATGATTCTCTGTGTGTGTGTTGCATGTGTCTACGTGTGTGTGTGTGTTTCTGTGCATGTTTGTGTGTGTGGTTTTTTTTTTTTTTTGCATGTTTGTGTGTGTTTCTGTCTGTGTATTTTCTTGGCATGTTTCTGTGTGTGTGTTTAGATGTTTGTGTGTGTGTTTCTGTGCATGATTCTGTGTGTGTTTAGATGTTTGTGTGTGTGTTTCTGTGCATGATTCTCTGTGTGTGTGTTTTGCATGTTTCTGTGCATAGTGCATGTGTCTACGTGTGTGTGTTTCTGTGCATGATTCTGTGTGTGTGTGTTTCTGTGCATGATTCTGTGTGTGTGTTTTGCATGTTTCTGTGTATAGTGCATGTGTCTACGTGTGTGTGTTTCTGTGCATGTTTGTGTGTGTGTGTTTTTTTTTTTTTTTTTTTTTGCATGTTTGTGTGTGTGTTTCTGTCTGTGTATTTTTTTTTTGGCATGTTTCTGCGTGTGTTTAGATCTTTGTGTGTGTGTTTCTGTGCATGATTCTGTGTGTGTTTAGATGTTTGTGTGTGTGTTTCTGTGCATGATTCTCTGTGTGTGTGTTTTGCATGTTTCTGTGCATAGTGCATGTGTCTACGTGTGTGTGTTTCTGTGCATGATTCTGTGTGTGTGTGTTTCTGTGCATGATTCTGTGTGTGTGTTTTGCATGTTTCTGTGTATAGTGCATGTGTCTACGTGTGTGTGTTTCTGTGCATGTTTGTGTGTGTGTGTTTTTTTTTTTTTTTTTTTTTTGCATGTTTGTGTGTGTGTTTCTGTCTGTGTATTTTTTTTTTGGCATGTTTCTGCGTGTGTTTAGATCTTTGTGTATGTGTGTGCATTTTATTGCATGTTTTGCTGTGTGTGTGTGCGCGCACTCATGCATGCATGTGTAAGCGTGTGTTTGTGTGTGCAAGTGTGTGGACTTGTGTGTGAGTAGGGAATGTGTCTCGAGCAACGCCACTGTGTGTTGTCACATGGCCCAGTGGCTGCCTACTCCTCAGCATGCGTGTGTGGTGTGAAACACCTCATGGAATTCTTAATTCTTACATCTATATTTCTGCCTAGATGTGCATGTAGGTTTCTGTTGAATAATTGTGTGTATAACCTCCAAAATCTCCATGAAATCTGTCCATGAAACTCGGCCTTATTTGTAGTAGAAGTTTTTGGTGTTGGATATCAAATGCTCTGTTATGTTTTTCATGCAGAAAAAATTTGAATTGTGAGCCATATTTTCTGACTACTGTGTAAGGAATTTAACACGACAATAACGGCTCATACCAAAAGTTTGTATTTTACTTCATACACAACAGTTTGCAAACTAATCTTATTAATTAAAAAATGACATCTACTTCTGTCCATGTTATGTTACACACTTAATCTTGTTTTATTTGTCATTTATACACCAATCAACCATAACATTATGAGCATTATCTCCTCATCATGGCCCCTGTTAGTGGGTGGGATATATTAGGCAGCAAGTGAACATTTTGTCTGCAAAATGTGTTATGTGTTAGAAGCAGGAAATGTGTAAATGTGTTGATGTGTTAGAAGCAGGAAAAATGGTCAAGTGTAAGGAATTGTGATGGCTAGATGACTGGATCAGAGCATCTCCAAAACTGCAGCTCTTGTGGGGTGTTCCCGGTCTGCAGTGGTCAGTATCTATCAAAAGTGATCGAGGAAGGAACAGTGGTGAACCGGGGACAGGGTCATGGCCAGCCAAGGCTCACTGATGCACGTGGGGAGCGAAGGCTGGCCCGTGTGATCCGATCCAACAGACGAGCTACTGTTGCTCAAATTGCTGAAGACGTTAATGCTGGTTCTGATAGAAAGGTGTCAGGATACACAGTGCATGACAGGTCAGGGCTGTTTTGGCAGCAAAAGGAGGACCAACACAATATTAGACAGGTGGTCATAATGTTATGCCTGGTCGGTTTATTACAGCTGTTCTAAACAGTTCCCTCATCAGCCTTTATTTTCTCTCTCTCTCTCTCTCTCTCTCTCTCTCTCTCTCTCTCTCTCTAAAAGTTAATAAAACCAAGAGATAAAATTTAAAAATAATTCAGCTTGTCACCTTACCAAGAAAACAGAAAATGCAGTGTATTCAATTCTGAAGACTTTCCCATGTTGTGAAAGTTACAACAGATACTGGAGACAACAAAATTGATAAGCAAACATCTCCTCACAGTAAATGTCACCATATCAACACACTCGTTTTTATCGATTGTCCACTGTGCATTATCGATTATCGATTATCGATTGACCGAGTGCATTAATATTAACGTGTCGTTTGCATTCCTACAGTCAGAGCTACTGTTATACTTGGGCGAGTCAAACTAGCCTCATAAAACAACACTGGTTAAACCCCGGAATAATGAATCAAATGGAGATTATGTAGAAAATACACTTTTGTGACCCTTATCCACGATAAACAATACAAAATAAAAACATAATGATTTTTTTCTATACGATTCCTGATCATAGCGTCCCTGTGACCAATCCGAATTCGAGAATTGAGCAGCACTGTGGTAAACGACCTGCTAGTGTATTGTGAAGGCATGCTAAAAATTCTGAACCGTTCATATTATTAGAAACATGAGCTCTGAAGAGTGGAGTAAGTTACCCTGTGAATCATCTGTCAGGTGCGGATTGTTTGAAAAGGCTTCTTACATGTTCACTGATCTGGAAATGAAGTTGCAGATGCTGTTTAGTTAAATGAAAAGCTGCACGGGAAGCCTTTAATTGGTGTCTTGTTTCCTCTCCAGACTTTGAACACTGCTTGAATGTGTTCAGTGAATTGTTCTTGAACACCAGACTTATTCGTCTCCTTCACACAATATCTCACTTTACTTCTAAACACTTCTTCACCCAGGTGATTTTTTTTTTCTTCCTGCTCTTCTGTGTGTTTTCTGTAGGTGTGTGAGCAGAAGTCCATGATGCACAGCTAATGCCGGCCTGGCTGCCTCTCTGTCTGCAGTAGATTCATGGCAGCATTAGGGGTAAGATTACACCAACGCGTATAATGTTTTTATTTTTTTTTATATCCACTGGTGAGGAAGGAAGGATCACCTCAGAATGACCTCACAGTGTCTATTAAAACTGAAGGCATGAGCGAGAGGGTAAGTTATTCTCGCCCTGGTCCACTGGGTCAGAACGCCTTCCAAAATGTTTTGAATAACACAGCAGCCTTCAAGGTGGAAATGAAAATGTGTGTCTGGATTAGCATATCCAAATCTAAGAGACTTTATATCCTGGCAGACGGAATGGAAGTGTCTGTTTGCCATCACATACTGTAGTTGTGTGTTCATGCTACAGTCACTGAGCAGCAGGTCAAATGTACACTATATTGCCAAAAGTTTTGGGACACCCCTCCAAATCATTGAATTCAGGGGTTGGGCTCAGCCCCTTAGTTCCAGTGAAAGGAACTCTTAATGGTTCAACATACCAAGACATTTTGGATAATTTCATGCTCCCAACTTTGTGGGAACAGTTTGGGGATGACCCCTTCCTGTTCCAACATGACTGCACACCAGTGCACAAAGCAAGGCCCATAAAAGATATGGATGAGTTTGGTGTGGAGGAACTTGACTAGCCTGCACATGACGAGTCCTGACCTCAACCTGATAGAACACCTTTGGGATGAATTAGAGCGGAGACTGCGAGCCAGGCTTTGTCGTCCAACATCAGTGCCCTGACCTCACAAATGTGCTTCTAGAAGGTCGGTCAAAAAATTCCCATAAACACACTCCTAAACCTTGTGGAAAGCCAACTCCATGTGAAATTCATGTGCATGTAAAGGCAGACATCCCAGTTTTGGCCTGACTCACAGTCTCCTCTCTAATTCATCCCAAATGTGTTCTATTAGGTTGACTGGCCAATTTAATAAGAAGACCTGTGCACTGCTTATTCATGCCATTCTCAAAATCTGTCTTTTTGACTTTGGCATTATTGTTACCATTTACTTTTCAATTTTCCTCATTCATTTAACGAATGAATTTAAGCTACATTCAGGAAGTATGAAACAAGGGAGGCCATAAAGATTACCGCTCTCTTATTTATTCAACAGTGGCACATTAATGGCCCTTATTACTGTCTATTAAACGCTAAAAATAATAATCAGGAAATGGGTGCTGCAGAAAGGCATGTCAAATGTAAAGGAAGAAGAACAGAAAGCAAAAAAGATAGAGGTAGAAGAAATGAATGAATTAATAATTATAAAATAATTGATTTATAAAATAAATGGTTCACACGGCTTAGCATCAGAAGCTTGCCTGGACTTGGGTATTGGATCAATACCTTGTGATGGGATTGATGCTAAAAGTAAGAGGGAAGCCTTGTGTTTATTTGTCTTTCTGTAGGCTGTTCTGCTCAGGGATGTTTGTCTGACTGTATGTGTCTTTAAATATAGCAAGGAGAATGAGAAACTTACACATTAATTTTGCTTAGTTGTTTCTTATTGCTTATGATTATCTATATAATCAGAAAATACAAACTGCATGCGTTTTGGCTCCATGCCCTCCACCGGTTTTTCACATTGCTGTGGGGGAACTTTATACCACTCTTTTTGCAAAAAAAGCAAACAGCTCAGTGACCAGCTTGTGACCATCCATCTTCCTCTTGATGACATTCCAGAGGTTTTCAATAGGGTTCAAATCTGGAGATTGGGCAGTGGTCTCTTATTTTTTTTTTCCCAGAGCTGTATATGTATACTGTGTTTTCTTTGTGTCCCTGTAAACTACACTGTTCTTTATAGCTGAATGGCAGATCAGGTCAGTGGTGTATGGAAAATACCAGTATCTCTGGTTTTCTGTCACACATTGCTTTGTTCTGTATATGACAATACTGAGAGACTAATATAAAAATTACAAGGCAATTGTCTTCCACTTCTGTATAATGACAAGCTTGTCTTTCTAATGGATTTGTATCATTTGAGTTTTTTCTTCATGTGTTCTTTAGAACCCCGAGATGCTCACAAGGAAGATTAAACTGTGGGACATAAATGCCCACATTACCTGTCGCCTTTGTGAGGGGTACCTGATCGACGCCACCACAGTCACAGAGTGCTTACACACGTGTGAGTGTACACACACACACACACACACACACACACACGTGCTTTGACTGTGTGCAGTGTTTGCTTAGTGTGCATCACTTTTATGTTTTGCTCGAGAACTTTTGTTTACTTTGTGTAATAACAAACTTGCCAGTTCATTAGGTACAACCACTTCTCTATAGTCTGCCTGCAACTAGACATATTTTTCTCGCCTGTTTTTACCCCATGTATTAGTGGAGTAGAAACGTGGGAACTGGGTCATTCTCACCACAACTGTGATATTGACGTTAGTGGTGTGATGGTGTGTGTGTGGCACCTCCTCATCTGGCTTGAAGACAGTCCGTAAACCAAACATACGTAGCTTTCAGCTGGATAATAAAATAAAACCACACATTCCCACATAAAGTACATGGAAAAAACTGGACTAGTTTCCCCTTTGGTTTAATGATATAACCATACAGCACCACACACACAGTACCATCACTAAAATTTCAGGGTCAGGGCTGTCAATGGAAAAATTGTGCAAAGTATAGTGTAGGATGGCCAGTGTCTATATAAAATGGGTAATTAGTGTAGTTACAAGGTAAGAGTACCTATTAAATTGCGTCCGAAGGCTGTTCAGACGTTAATGGAGACATTAACCAGTCCACACAATCCTTTTGGCGCACCGGGCTTTGTAACTTTGTTTTACAGCAGTAGTAAACAGTAGAGGGGGCCCTTGTGCCACTCATGAATGTAATCAGCACAGGCTCGGTTGGACTGACTTTCACCTGGGAGGAAAAGAAATAAATCCGCTCTGTCATGTCTCTTTCTTTTTAAGCTTCACAACAGAATGAGTTGACGGTGCACCACACAGTTTTGTCATCTTTGTATTCCTTTACTCACATGCAGGATATTAGAGTGTATTTCCAATGAAGTGTGTGTGTGTGTGTGTGTGTGTGCGCAGTCTGCAGGAGCTGTTTAGTGAAATATCTGGAAGAGAACAACACATGCCCCACGTGTAGGATTGTCATTCACCAGAGCCACCCACTGCAGTATATCGGGTAAGTGTGTACTGCAGCAACCAGACACATCCAACACACACACACACACACACACACACACACACTGCATGCAGATGACTCTGACAGCATACAGCACAGTAGGGAGTCATGTTCTCAGCTGTGTTATGCTACATTCCCTGTGCTCTTTTCACATTTTAGTGAAAGTGATGTGCAATAAAAATGTGTATAAAAAAAAACTAAGAGTGGGTGTCGTCCTCCTAGCCTTATCTTCTGCCCTTTCTCTCTGTCTGACACTGTGTCTGTCTCGCTGTTTGTACTTTGCAGACATGATGATGAAAACTCCTGCAGCATTATGACTATAAGTGCTGCAGTGAGAATAAAATCCTGCTACTTTTAGAGGCACCGTTGCTAAATGTTTGCGTGGGCAGTGAAAGTCATGATTCACGGGCCCTTTAGTGAGAATTCTGCCCAAGCAATGATGCTCATTTTTGTGGTACAGTTTGATATTTTTTTATTGCATATGCAGTTTATTGCTACTGTTGTTGTCCTCCTCTGGATCATTAGGGTTGCCAGGTGAAGGTTAAAGTCAATTGTACAGCTGTTAGCGGTGTTAGATTGGTGTTCAGCCATTAGAAACACCTTCCATGGAGCTGCTGGTAGCATTTGTGAACTTTTCTTCAGCATCTTCAGGACTGCAGTCTGACCTTTTTATATACACACATCTATACAGTGGATTCCTGGGACGGAAAAAACACAACGAACCATAACACTGACACAATGAGGTTTTTGGCACCAGAAAAGAAAAAAGGTTCAGATGGTGTGATTGTGTTAAAAGGTTTTGTTTGAAACGTTTTTTTTTTTTTTTTTATTACAGATAACTGATCACAGGAGACATTGCTCACATCCATCAAGTAGCCTCTTTTTGTGCGAGATGAAACATGTCCACATTTTATAGTACTAGACTTTCTACTGCTAGCGAGATTTCCGAGTAGATTCAACTTGATTTATCTGCTACAACATTCTCTATTGCTTTTTTATGTAATGTTATCTTTCTTCTCCTTGATGCCAAATTCACTTAATGTGAAATATTTGATGAGGACTTCCCATTATTCCAATTCAAAAGTCGTCACCTATTGCCATTCTAAGACAGACATTCAATTATCAGCTGTAATTGAACGTAAAATACTTTTTTCCCCCCTCAAATAAATAAGTTGAAGGCTGTAATAAAAATGGTGATAGTTTTAGGTTTGCTTAGCTACCAAATGTTCAATTCAGGATCATTTATTTTTCCTCAAAGGAATAAAGCAATAAGAGTGCAGCATTAAGAGCACTTGTACATCTATTTATGCCTGTAATAAAGTATTTGGATGATCTCCAGTGTTCCACCCTATTTTGCAGCTTATTAAATATTAAAGGCATTAAATATTCACGATGCTGTCCAAATGCACTGCAGGTTCAGACCTGTAGCCCGAAGAGATCTCAACAGTGTGTTAAAATAAAAGGTGGTGATATTTGGAGGCCTGTAACAATGCTACACTTCCCTTAAGCATGAAGTGTCCTTCCTACCTATGCATAATTAATTGAAATTTACTGTGTGCGCTGTTTGTTCTCTGACAGACAAACCTCTGGGTTTATAGAAGCCACATGTCACTGAGGCTGAACACACAAACATCTTCATATATCCACAGTCTGTTGATCATCTCTTTAAATGCCAGACCCCTTTTCATCCCTAGGCCTCTGTGCGCCTGCTGTGGGGCATGACAGTGCTCGCTAATTGGGCTTGTTTTTCCCCCAGTGTGCTTCAGTAGCCAGGCCTGACCCTGTGCACACATACTAACATGCACAGACATGAACAATACACACTGTAGAGGCTGTTACAGCCCAGTAGGGGGCCACCAAGACACGTCGAGCTCTAAGCTGTGATCTGCCCTTGGTATGAGTCTGCATTTTGTGTACTTGACATGTACAGCGCTATGGCACACCACCGGGTCTGACATTAAAGCGTGCCTCAACATGCCCTTTATAAATGCCATTAAATCTGTATAAAAGACCACCTAAATATATAACAACTTAATATAAAACAGTATTAAATGTATGGTGAATTCAGCATATATATATATATATATATATATATATATATATATATATATATATATATATATATATATATATATATATATATATATATATATATATATAATAATATATATATATATATATATATATATATATATATATTTTTTTGCCTAAAACAAACCCGCAATTCTCACTAAAAATAAAGGCGTCATGACTCACTACTACCCACATGAAGCAGATAGCAAAGCTGACAGTAAAAGAAACATGATTCATTCACGCTGCAGTCATAATGCCGCAAAATCCTCTGTCACATCTGATCTGGGATGATATACACACCGGTGTGTGGTTTATCTTCTATGTACTAACAAACCCTGGCTTTAAAGCTGGTGTACGCTGAATCGCATCTCACACTGCTGATGTAAGATCAGATATTTTCCTATCTGGCAACGTCAGGCATATATAGTCAAAAAGGCGTCCGGATTGCTTTGGCTGTTTTTGCAGCAGACCTGAGGGACTCGGAGCCCTAAGGCCTTATGACATGGTAACTGTCTCTCCAAGGAACGCTTCAGTATCAGGTTCCATCATCACAGGCTCAGTGTTTGTGTCTCCAGAGAAGCAACAAATACAGGGACAGGCAGAGGCTAAAAAGCTGCTTTCACTGAAGTTTAAGGTTATTAGGAAGCAGACTGAGAGTAATGTTGATGAACTTTACAGCAAAACAGTTATTTAGCATATAATTAGGAATAAATTGAAGTCAGATTGTACATTATAAACCTGTATGCCACAGCGCTGTCGAATTTTTGATTTTAATTTAATAAAAAGCTGTTGATTCATTATCTATAACGGCTGTTTTGGTAGACGTCCAAGCAGCAATCTTTCACAGGCACTTAGATATTTGGACAGAGTCTCCAGTGTCAGCACCGAGCCTGGTGTTTTTATTCTCTTTAGTATTTATTTCTGTTTTCTTTCAGCTTGTCTCTTTGTTTGTTCTTCTTTATTTGTATCACTTGGTTTTATGTTCATCATTTTGTTATTATTGGTCCAGCATTTGTTTTTATTCAACCATTATTTTGCTGTTTCTTTATATTCTTTTATTTTAATAAAAACCTTTAGTCACTTTTTAATGAGTTGCCTTGTAAACGATAAATATAAGCACAATACGTAATAACTGCAAGCATTAAACTACCTTGTGTAATTATCTCCAGTTTGCTTCGTACACCAAATAAAGTGCATTTGTCTGCAGTCTCAGTCGAAATATATTTAAGAAAACGAAAGTGCACCCCGAGTCCGATTTAAACATCTGAACTGAGAGCTTGTAGGTTTAATACACCAGTCTATCAACATTGATTTCCCATGTCAGCCAATTATCCCACTTTATTTAAATCATTTGTGTTTAATAGATTAAGGAAGTCAATTGTTGATCATGTTTAAATTATGATTAATGTTGCTGCTGAAATGGAAATTACCCACATAGATTACTGATCTATTTATTTTCATGCTACACTTACAGATTCTTATTCATATTTTCTCTCGTTATCCTTGTTGTCACGTGCATCACATTCCTGTTTCCCTCTCCTCCTCAGCCATGACCGAACAATGCAAGACATTGTCTATAAGCTGGTGCCGGGACTCCAAGAAGGTTGGTGGTATTTATTCATTCATTTATTTATTAATTAATGAATTTATTTCTCATCTCATGCACTGCATCATCCCTAATGGACACACACACCCCTAATAAAGCACCAAGAGGCACGTTTTGAAGTGAATCTCTAAACGTTTCTCTGTGCAGCGGAGTTGAAAAAGCAGAGAGATTTCTATCAGAAACTGGGTATGGAGGTACCCGGGGACATCAAAGGAGAACTGTGCAACATGAAGGCCCACCTGGACCTGCAACGCAATGGTACATCCCACCCACACATTCTCTGTGCTAGCCAATATGAAACAAAAGTCACATCATTAGTATTATTATCTTTCACCTTCAGATGTCACCTTCTGTGGCATCTGCTATTTCATCACCCACGCCTTGTTTAGTTATGTCACCCGGCCCAATTACAGTGTTTGTCTTTTACTGCACAGTAACTGCGTCGTAGTAGGTGCTAATGGCTTTGTGGACGGCTACCCAGGGGCCTGCCAAGTCTACAGCCTTAATCGTTGGCCTAATGCGCAAGCCCGACTTTGGTAATTAAGGCTCAAATGGAAGTAGAATTGGTCTCTCATTCCTGACTGTCACAGCACGTTTGGCAAGCCTATGCCTCAGCAAGAAAGAGTTCATTTAAGTTCTGCACTGCGCCATCAGCTTGTGCTTCTGCTCGCTCTGAGACAGAGAAAGAAAAGACAGACTGATAGAAAGGAGGTGAGATAGGAGGGTGGGGCACTGAGAAGCTCTTTGCTCTGTTTCCCCAAAGCTGAATGCTTTGGAAGGAAGTGAAAAGGCAGCTTGAGTGATTGGATGCTCTAATACTGACTGTACTGCTTGACAGGTGGCTTGAATATATCTGCATAGTACATAGTGCATATATACATTTATAGTAGATTCATGTATATTTATGTAAGAGTTTACTGGCATTGGCACAGTACAGCAATTTTGCTGTCCGAGGCAAACAGTGCCACTGTGTAACATAAGATGTACGAATTAAAATAAAATTTGAATATATATCAAGAAACACAACAAACATCCATTCTTACAAAAGTAACACACATGCCTCTAGGTGCACACACATCACACTAAGAGATGAGGTGAGAAATGCAGCACTTTATTCCATAACTGGGTGAAAGACATTTTGCTCAGTAGCTGTCATCTTTTATTACCCAGAGATGCTCCTGTCCTAGTTCGATCTCCAAATCCATACTTGGAAGGGGACTCTGTGTTCCCCCTAATCCCTTCACCATGCTTATTAAAGAAGCCATAAGAGAAGTTCTGAGAGAAGATTAGTCTGTCCTTTACACAGACCCTCTGTTCAAGGCAGAAATGGGCACAGAATAAACCTCCATCCATCCATCCATCCATCCATCCATCCCTCACAACAGCGGCAAGTCTAATTTAACAGGAAGTCCCCCTTTTCACAGCCTGCCTGCTTCAGTTTAGCCCCCCACCCCCACCCCTTCACTTGACTTGCTCTTCTCATAGGAGAATAAGAAATGAGCAAGAAGATATTTCTTCCGGAAGTCATTTCCCCCGATTTTGGTGCATCTCAGCTTTCAGTAGAACTTTATTTGCATTTTAGATGAAAGTGGGAAGAGAGAGCGGCCCTCAGTTATCATTATGGGTGGATTAAAAAAAGAAAGGAGATATTTTTACTCCACTTTCTCCCAATTTGCTCATATGCCGAATGCCAATCTAGCTAAATCTCCTCTAGCATACTACAGCCAGCAACCAGGAAGTGTATATCACATCTTTTTTTAATTGCTGCTGCTGCTCTTGCTAAAATCACAGGGCAAACGTGTTCTTCCGCACACTTGAGCTCACAGATGCCCATGATTGGTTAGCGTCGCTCTGATTAGCAGTCGAGCGAGAGCGTGCCATCCCTCCCACTCAAAGGCCACGGCCAATTTTGCTCTCTTGGTCTCCTGACAGATGGCTGTGGCATCCTTGGGATTTGAACTCGCAATCTCCCTGTGATGGGCCAAATACTTTTCTTTTGAGTTGGGAGCCATGAAGAAAATTTGTCACTGTACTTATTCTATTATTTTCTATTGATTCTGTTTATTTTCTGTGCTTTATTTTCTGAAAGCACATTCCTAATACTTTAGCTGAATTAGGAAGTTAGCTTAGAAGTTATCAGCGCTGTAATTGTTATAGATGCAAACTTGATTAAAGTCAGTGGTACAGTGTGTGTTCAAATCATTCATTTGGCTGGCATAGTGGTTGCCAAACTTTCTTTTTGGTCTCTCTGATGATTTCGGTCCAGCTGTCTGCTGGAGGTGAGGGACATTTCTTTCCAGACTGATTACTTCCGCTTTGTGCTTGCTTGTTGAATGAGCTGCAGATGAACGTGTTTTTCATTAATTAGATGTGTCTGTGTTTTGTGCGCATTTATAAATGTGACTGGGAATACGTTTGACTTAATTGCTTTTCGGGGTGGTGCCAGAGCTTGTGTGGTGGTGGTGGAGTATTGGATAAAGAAACTATGAGAGTCAGAGTTGTTGTTTTGCCCTCCATCTAAGTGTAAGGCAGGGCAGCAGGCGATGAATAATGAATGCATAAATATGTTGGAATGAATTATAGATGATTCAAAACATTTCTCAAAAGCTTTTGTAGGTAACGCAAGCACACAGGCACACGGACCCTAAACAAGCACCTGAATGTAGATATCAGTACATCACTGGTGTTTGCTTTGTGCTGGATCAAACTATTCTCAGATCCCCCCCCCCCCAAAAAAAGTTTAATTCTTCCAAATTCAGCCAAGTTCACCAGAAGAAAGTGAAAAAGATGGTGTTAAAAGCCTGTAAGAGCTTTCTCTGTTCTTGTTTGACTTGTATAAGTAATGAACCCCACACCACAGGATTCAGTTCATTCACTCTTTTCATAGAAAATCATGTTGGCAAAAAGCTGCAAAAAATATGCTCTTCAAAATGGGCCTTTTATTCCCCCGCTGTACTTATGGCGTGTGCAGATCCATTAACGGCTGACTGAACAGAAAGAAGTAACACCGACTCAAAAGAAAAATGTAATTTACTGTAAAATAAAAAGGGAAAAATACTTGGCTTTGGCAGATGAAAATTCACATCAGTGGCTATTAGGCTGTAACTTAATAATCAATTATGTGTTTTCTTCTCAAAACCAGGCGAGGTAAAATCTGAGGATCCAGCAAAGGATGGAGACGAGAAACCAGAAGAGGATAACGATTATCATCGTAGTGATGAGCAGGTAAGGACATTCACGTCGTCGTCGTTTTTGTTGTTGTTAATTCCATTTGCAAGTGAGCTGTACTGTAACTAAGTCCCTGTTTATGATTATTGCTCGGCTACCAAGAATAACACACTGTGCGATCCACTGATTGGCCAAACATGATCGTCAAAGAGCCACTATAGAAAACCACTATAGATTGCATGCTACTCTACTATTATGAAGTCCTTGTTGCTTAAGAGGTTTCTTCCGTGTTTTCTGATTTGCTCTGAACCTTGCCACTAACTGGATTGAGTGGATGAGTTTGTGGATGCATTTGTAAGGTGACCCATGATAGGCTGGCATCTTATCCAAAGTGTATTCCCACCTGTGGACCCAGTTATTCCCCCAGTGGTCCTGACCAGGATAAAATGCAGCTTCTGAAGATGAATGATGAAATACAGCATCATACTCTTTAGATTAGGATGAAGCAGAGCAGCCTAGAATTCCTTTTCTGATGGACCGTACAGCACAGCAGCCGGCAGTGGTGTCTCAGAACATTCAATCTCATCAGAAGGGAGTCCCATCTGCTCCGGATGCTTTTTGTCTTTTCACATAAACACACCCATATTGTAAATCAGAACTTCAGCATGGTTGCTTTGTTGTTGCTGTTTAGTTGTGACACTAGCATTGCATAGGAAATGACATCATCATCAGCTAGCTTCACTTTTCTTGTAATGGGAAATGGACACAGGTACTGGATCAGGGTTTTCTGTGTTATCCTGGGGAATCTCTCTCTCTCTCTCTCTCTCTCTCTCTCTCTCTATTTACTCTGTCCTACAGTATACCACAGTAGGCCCTCTTCTTGATGCATGCCTAAGAGACAGACTGAGTTATTCTCTAGCAAAGGTGGGGAATTTCGTGTCACAGCAGGCCTTTCCAAAACTCATTTTTCCCCCTGCAGGTCACTGAGGCATTACTGTTGTCATCATTTCTGTTACACTCATATCTGTGTGTAACAATATAAAAGACAAAAAAAAAATTACTTTACCGTTTTGCAGCTTTGTTTGAACTGGGCTTGTGATCCGGAGCTTGTGTAGTTCACGGACGCTGTCAGGAGGCTGTTTGGTATTCCTCCCCATCCCCGCTTCATCCTATCACACTGCTTAATAATGCAGGAAGTGGAGATTGGGGCTGTGAGTGTCATTTTCAGACTCTTTTACTGTCCCTCCAAGGGTGGTGTCTGAGATGTCCTCACACTTCCTGTGTACAGAAAACAGAGCAGGATTTCTATTTGGCCACGTGCTTACTTGTGCACTTTCTGCCTTTTCTCGGGATGGATGCCCATGTATACCACATGCTGTTTCTAGTGTGCGGTGCAAAATAAAATGCTGTTATTAACAAAAATAGTTGGATTCAGCAGTGTGAGGTGTGTTTATCCTGGCTTTTGTGTGAGTGTGTGGTGTCTAGGTGAGTGCAGGCCCCTTCTGTACTGCCTCAATTCAAAAGACATGTGAATATGTGATAACCCTGGCACTGTGAGTGAGAGAGAGAGAGGAAGAGAGAGATGGAGAGAGATTTTCTTGGAGTTTGCTGAATTCACAGTTGGCTAGTGGAGTGTGTGACTCGGCCAAAGGGAGCAAGATGGAGCATTTGGAGGATGGAGAGCAGTGAAAAAGCACATCCATCTCTGTGGGTTGAGGATTTGTGTGTTTGTGTGTGTGTGTGTGTGTGTGTGTGTGTGTGTGTGTGTGGTGTTGACATTTGGCTCCATTTGCCAGTTCAAGGTCACAGAGTAGAAGGGGGTCTCTCTCTCTCTCTCTCTCTCTCTCTCACACACACACACACACACACAAACACATATACAAATAAATAATAATAAAAAAAACTTGCACATATTAATATTTCTCTTTTTAATATAGATTGAGGATTTGAGGTGATTCTAGTTTTGTGGTGTAACCGCAAGCTTGTTAGTCATTTGGCAAAAAAAAAGCAAATTAAAAGTGTAATGTTCATGGGTTTCCTCCTGGTTCTCAGGTTTCCTTCCAATTCACAAAACTATGCATGCAGGTGAACAGGTTATGCTAAATGGTGTGGGTGTGTGTGTGTGTGTGTGTGTGTGATGGACTAGCCTCCCATTCAGGTTGTATTTCTTCCTTACTCCCAGTTTTAACAGGAATCCACCAGACCAGTATGAACCAGTTACTGAAGATAAATGAAGATATGATGTTCTTTGAAAAATGCTACAGAGATTAATTTTATCCCGAATGACAGATCGGCACTTTCTAACCCAAATTCTGCTTTAATTTGCATTTTCCTTTTTCTTTAAACGCATATATGAGACAACAAAGAGGTAGCAGTGGAATTGTGTCACGTATTTATGCAGTTAATAAATGTCTGAAAAACGAACAGCCTCTGGAAAAAGAACTCTCGCTGTCTATATTTTCTCTGTAAACAACAGTAGGACTCACTACAACAGTGCACATCAGTTACCTTTGATACTTTTGGCTGTGATAATTAAAAAATCTAAGACGCCATGGAAGCTTTTGGTTTTTTCGAGCCGTGTGTAGACGAGTGCATCGAGCCTCTCTCCTGCTTTCATCTGGAGGTGTAATTGGCTTGAGCTGGAACTGCATTAGTCATTTGTGTCACTATTTGGGTCGATTATAACTGGCCCGCCTATGCGGTAATGACCCAGTAATGATACACACATGCGCTCATATACACCGAGTCATATTTCAGTTTGTGTCGCACTAATAGCACACGTCCCTGCTGCTTGACTCTGGCCTGTGTGGTTTTTTTAGCGCTTTCCCTTTTTTGGCTGGCTGCTGCGTTCGTCCACACGTTTTCACCAGGGATTACAGCACCACTCTCACACTGTTTGCCCTTCAGATGGAGGTGTGTTTAGCATCCATAAACACAGTCAGGACCGTGTGTGTGTGTGTGTTTTTTTGCTCTGTGTGTCCACGGGGCTTCTTAGACGCAGGAGCACCATCCTTCTTCATTAGCGTTGGCTGTTGGAGGAGCCGAGCCCAAATTGAGCTGGGCCTAAATCTGGGCCATCAGTCACAGACACACACACACACGCTGAAACTGCAGCCTGGCTCTGTACAATGACTGAGCACCCATGGCACCTGGTCTTTTCAGTAGCTTTGTTTAGGAAGTTGCTTCTTTTCAAATGGTATAGAACAGTGCCAGGGCTTGTGTGTGCTACCTGACATCTCATCGGTTATAGGAAAGCAGTGCTACTAGGAATGTGTATGTGATCTTTCTCCCCTCAGTTTCCCTCCTTTCAATCGTGTACCCTGAACTGCATCACACTGGTGCAGGGGGACACCGGCTCTGAGATACTGATCAGAAGGTTGGGGGTTCAAGCCTCAGCACCAGTGAACCTGGGATATGTGAGGGAAAGATTCACATTCAGTGTCCTGTAATAAATATATGACACAGAAAGGCTGCTGCTTTGCTTTTTCTTCTACTGTCTGAGTAGAATTTTGTATAAAGTTTCCTCCATATCTGTGTGGGTTTCCTTCAGGTTCTCAGTTTTCCTTCTATCTTTGAAAATCATGACAGTAGATGTGGATTGGAACTCCAAATAACCCCTAGTTGTGAATTTGTGTGTGTGTGTGTGCGTAAATGGGAACAGGCATTGTATCCAGAGTGTATTCCTGCCGTGCTCCCAGTTTTCCTTCCTAAGATTCCAGATCCACTGCAGCCTTGTGCAGGATAAACTGATGAATGAATGAAAGCATACATGTTCTTATCAGTGTTAATACCTTTCTTAATAATCTGTGTGTCTCTCTCTCTCTGTCCCTGTACCCCTCTATCTCTCTCTATCTCCCTGTCTCTCTCTATCTCTCTGTCTCTCTCTCGGCCCCTGTCTTTCTCCCTCGGCCCCTGTCTTTCTCCCTCTGTCTCTCTCTCTCTCGCTCTCTCTCTCTCTCTCTCTCTCTCTCTCTCTCTCTCTCAGGTGAGCATCTGTCTGGAGTGTAACAGCAGTAAGCTCCGAGGGCTCAAGCGGAAGTGGATCCGATGCTCGGCCCAGGCTACCGTTCTTCATCTTAAAAAATTCATCGCTAAGAAGCTCAACTTGACATCTTTCAATGAGGTCAGTCCAGAAAGAACACCACATACCGTATCAGTGTAATGCAGTTTGCACCAATCAGCTGCCTTCCTTCAGTCAGTGCGTTTCTAAATAAAATATACTTTATACTGAACAGACCTGATAGACACTTCTAAGAACCTACAGGAACCTGTTAAAGGGGTAACCCTCAGGTCAGGCACTTTTAGAATGGACTGCAGCAACAGTTTATTTCTACCATTAATCAGCAGAGCCCCATTTTCTTTAAAAGCAGGGGTTCTGGGTTTTTAGTTGGAGCTGAATTCTGTAGTTCATTTGGTTGCTACAGTGGCACCGAATCATTATATCTCTTGGGATCTGTCTCCCCTTTCCGTCACTCCCTCTTATCGAGTCACAGTGCAGCATATCAGAGCTGGTTCACACTGCCACGCTTCCCCTTCAAGCTTTCCCCACTGTATTTTTCAGCGCAACAGAAGCTCTTGTAATATCATTTGCTTTCCATCAAGCATTGCGCCGCCTGTCAGGAGTTTTGCGGCATGATTTTAACGGCCAACTTTGGAACACGGCTAATCATTATCTCTCTTCACCCGTTTTCATCGTTGAAAAAGTCTGTGGGTGGGCTTCTGCCACCCAGCTCCGTCTGAGCCTGGCTTGCCACAATATAGCTGTCAGATGTCTTTTGTTCTCTACTGAGCATGTAGTCACTGGCGCTGGCAATCATAATGAACGCCCAAAATAGTACAAGCTGGTGCTACAATTTTCCTACCACACAAAGGACCAAAGAAAGTTAATGAAACAATAGTGAATAAAGGCTGGGAAGCTTTTCATGATTTCATCATTGCTGTGATGTTTGCAGCTGTTCTATTGAGCGAAGCCATGGTTTGATAGTCGTGGCTAAAGCAGGGCATCCTACTGGGTACTGGCTCCACCAGCAGGGGGTGCTGTGGTTATTCCACACTTCAGTGTTTTCCCGGTGTGGGTTATACACTCATACCTGTAACACACACACACACAGGACATTCTCAGTTGCACTATGGATACACTGGAATGGAAACTGGTATATTTCATCTCCAGTGTATTTCCATACATGCATAAATACACAAGCTTCTGTTTAATCACCAGATTCAAGGATTCCCCACGAAACATCCTTTTTACTATCTGTTTCCCGAAATCCTTTCAGGCTACATGTAGATGTTTGATTCCACATTTATTCATTCTTTTCTTTATCTATTTTCTGGTTGTTTACTCACAGCAGATAATAATCAGTCTGAGATTTTCTTTTTCATCCCGAAACTCATGTGTCTTCCTTCTGAGATGCAGTAGTAATGCAGACGTTCCTCAGAGTGGCTTCAGGTTATATTTGTAGCTTGTGTAATATGATCCGGCATGAGGCTTGTTAGTAGTCTGCTACGTTCAGGGCTCCTGGGTGCTTGTTGCGCTCTGGTTTGCTTACTGGGCATCTTCTGTGTGTGTTCTGTTCTGCAGCTGGACATTTTATGCAACGAAGAAATCCTAGGCAAGGACCATACGCTCAAATTTGTGGTGGTTACAAGATGGAGATTCAAGGTAAATATTTTTTGTCCACTGAGTGGTTGAGGTAATGTGAAGAAAGAGCACATTTAATTGTTTGGCATGTTCAGGGGTGCAAGAGTGTTGCTGGATTATCCCTAATCCACCAACGCTGTTGAATTCTCAAATCTGATTGGTCAGGAGGTTTTAAAGGCTTAATTCTTTATAACAGCATCTCTGACAGTAATTCTGGCTATAATTCACCTCTCAGGTGAATTATCTAATAGCTTATCATTTCTTATAACAGGTGGACACTCCTAATAATAAACTATTTAAAATCTGTAGTATTTATCAAAGATTGTCAATTATATGACACATTTTTTTAAGGAAACTTCTATTAAACATTCCGGAAAGGAGTAAGGGTTAGTAAGATCTCTACGTTTAGGAAAGTCAGGTTTGCGCTATCTGGTTTCTCAGTAACATGAAAAGCTGCGCTCTTCAATAGACAGAAAAAGAGAGATGCCCGTGAGGGAACGACTTTTGATAGCAGCTACATTGTGAGTGATAAAAGGAACAAGCTTGTTTCCTGGACGTTCTATAACATTTATTAATGACTCTGATACCCAGGATATCAGTATCAGTCTGATACTCAGCATCAGTAGTGGATTGGACATCTTTGGGGGAAAAAAAACATAAAATAACATGGGTATTGATATTGGCTGATACTCAGAGTTTAAGTATAAAAGATTGTCAGCTGCAGTATAAGAGGAATAAAACACGTCAGAACGTGTTATTACTGGAAATGAAGACTTGGTGCTAGTTGGTTAATTTCCTGTAAAAGTATATTTGACGTTTTTATGGTATGAGCTTTTTAATTATCTGTTGGATTGTTGCCATTAAGAGCATCTGATGTTTCATATTCAGAATAATCTGTTATTCAGAGAAAATGTAAAATGTACGTTTCTTCTGCAGTCCACTGCCATAAGCACTAAGCATACTGTAAACACCCACACTGAGCAAATATTCCCCTTTCTCATGTGCCCTTTCCTACACTGTAGCTGTAATTAGAGGTATAACCTTTAAAGAGCAGTGTCAGAAAAGAAGCTGAAGAATGGCATCACACACTGCCCCTGTTGACCTTCCACTCACTTCAATCATAGCTCTCTCTCTCTGTGTGTTTGTGTGTGTGTGTTTCAGAAATCACCCCTCCTCCTGCATTACAGACCCAAGATGGATTTGCTGTAGTTGGACAGGACGGTTGTTTTGGCCCAGGACTGCGCAGCGCACTATTTATGCAGAGACTATCAACGCCACACACACCAAACACACACCGGTCCCACGAGTCAGTCCTGACACGAGCCAGCAAACAACCAATACCAACTCACTTAATGCTACTGCGGTGATTCAGCCAAGCCAAACAGCTGCAGGCGTTCCTTCTACTCATCACCCGCTATGTCCTCGATATGTGAAAAAAAACAAAAACAAGAGAAAGCATATATTTATACTTTTGTACAGAAGAGAGACACGGACCCAAGACGCTACCGGTGCTCTGTTTACACACCAACAACAAACAAAAGGGGTGAAGGTTTTATATTGCGACCACGGCTCACGCCGCCGCACAGTGTGTGCACTCCTGAGTGGGGGTCCTGTCACACTGCTCACTGCGGAGAAACTTCTTCACTGCCCACTCACTCGTTCAGGTCTCATCAGTCTCGGGAGCACAGAAAATACAACTATATGACAAAAGACATTGTTCCTAATACGTTTGAGTTGTGAATTGTCCCAGAGCATTCCCCCCCCCCCCTTTATTGCTTCACCGAACGTGGAATTGTGAATAGACAAAATTTTGTGTAGTAATTTATGTTCAATTTACAAGTATTGTACATAGAAATTGTTACAATGCAAGAGAGATAAAAAAAAAAAAAAAACCTGATAGATGAAATGTAAGAGTGAGCGAGAGTGCGAGTGCAAGACAGAGATTGACTGACAGACTGTTCTGAACACGGATTTTAATGGAATGATTCGAGGAAACCAAATTTACACCAGTTTTCCACCTAAACACAGAGAAGATACAGCGCTTTGCGTAAATATTCACCCCCCCCCCCTCACAACCGGAATGTTTCCACATTTTGTAGTGTAACAACCTGGAAATGTAATGGAGTCTCCATATGGGTTATATGTCGCTAATCTGCACAAAATAATCCATAAGATTGAAATGGGAGGAAAAAACTTTATATAGTTTCCAAAATGACTTACCAATAAAGAGCATAAACGAACCGATTGCTTAAATATTCACCTCCTGTTTCTATCATAAGTTCCCGGGGCCATCCGATCCCAAATCATGGATATTAAATAAACCCTGTTTCTGGAAGGCCTCAAAGAATGTTAAAGAAAATACTCAGCATCATGAGCTTGTAGAGTTAGCAAAATAATGTTATGTTAAAAAAAAAAAAGAATCAGCATTTTGGTTATTAAATTAAATCTTTGCACAGAGCACCGTTATAATTTTATAAATATTGTCACAAACTCTTTTTTTTTTATATCTATTTTTTTTTTTTTGTCAATTCATGATCCTAAATAAGTCCAGGTTGTATTGCTAAAAAATGTAGAATGATTAAGGGGGGGTGAATACTTTTGTAAGACAATGCATTTTTTTTCTTGCTTCGATGCCAAACACATCCTAGTTTGTTTTTATTATTATTATTATTATTATTATTATTATTATTATTATTATTATTATATTTGAGGTGCAAAATTGGTGTTAATTGTTTTTCTTCCCCCTCAAACATTCTTTTAAATGGTCAGATGTGTGAATATATAGGGACATAAAGACTATTTGCATAGTGAGATTCCTTATCAGAATGTGTCCTTTATCAGAGGGGATGGTACCTTTATCTCACTGAACACACAAACTTGTTTTCCCCTTGTGTGATCGAAGGGGGGTGTTTAGTGTCGGTGTGGGGATAATGGCAGTGATTATAAATTGGAAAGCAGTTGTGAAATGACAAAGTGCTTTTAAACCATTCTCCCAAGTTATTCATTTGCCATCGCGGAGTTATTAATGTCGTCTAATGATGGATCGTTAACTTAAGGCATATTAGTCATGCAAAATATCACACTCTTCAAATGAACAAACTGCCTGCATTAAAAGAAAGAAAGAAACAGTAGCTTGTATTCGGAGGGCAAGCGTGTACTGTTTTGAAGTGTGTTTAAATACACTAGGCGATACATTTCTATAGGGTTTGTGTCTGGACACGGACGTGGACATGATGCAGCGCAGAAGACTGTATCTGTATCTTAGCATCCGTCCCTGAGGTTCCCCCACACCACACCCAGTCTTAGAACCATATATGCAATACATAGGCTTTATTATATGTTTAGCAGAAGCGGATTTTAAGCATTTTAGGTTTCCACAGAAGCTTTAGTAGCCCACTCCTCTACAGAAAGAATGTAATCCATATGAGTATCCATCTGTACAGTTCACCTCTTGTGTTCTGCCACTTTTAGTGCCAAAGGCTCAAAAACACCCTTCAGGCTTCATGTTTATTCTGTATGGCAAGCTGTGTGAAAGGCAAAATGGAGAGATCATAAAGGAAAAAAAAAAGAAAGAAAGAAAAGTATTTAATAATCGGAAATTGCCGTTTTGTCAACCATTTGTGTTTTCAGAAATTAACAATTCTTATTTTTTTAAAAAACCGGGAGCCCTCTTTTAAGACGCATCGATTCATAATATTTCAGACTTTGCTACAGAAGCTCTTACAAGCGAGGTCTAAAGGGCTCTCTATCAGTACTATCAGTACCGTTTTCCTCTCAGCTATACTCAGTGAAGAAATAAATAACAATCACGTTTTGATATTGAGATTTGATATCTCATTTTTATTAAAAATGTCTCCTTTTTGGAATATATATATATATATATATTGAAAAAAACAAAAACAAAAAAAAAACACCACCTACTCGGTAGACAGGGAATGAAGTGGTAAATAAGAGGTCTTCTAGCTGCTCATTCAAGTGTGTCTACTTTCACACGGGTAAAATGCCAAAACCAGCTTGACCAAATCTCATTTTATTTGGTTCTCAAAGTTACTCCACATCTTGTTCTATGTTGAAGACTAGAGTCTCGCATCAGATCTCCTGCCTGTAATGTGTTTTTATCCTTTCTCTCTGGACGTGCTTACGTTTCTCGATGTCTTATAATGTGAACTATGTCAGTATGTAATGAAGAAATGTTATGCTTTACTGTTTTCTAAAGCACAGGTTCTGCTTATTTTGTATCTTTTAGGTCTTTTATGACCTAGTCCTGTTGAATGGTTCATGAGCAATCCACACCTTAACTACAGCCGTCTCATTTTGGTGATAAGTCATTGTATTATTTACTGGATGAAATCATGAAACCAGGCCAGCAATTCACCGTGAATAGTCCGAAACGGAACAAGCACATGCATTATTATTATTATTATTATTATTATTATTATTATTATTATTTGTATTATTTCATGTACTCATTTACTATTAGATGAGTACTGTTCAGGATTAATGGAAAGTGGTCCGGATGTGTGTTTTTCTTACGTCTCCGTTTCTTCGTGGAGAAGGCCGGTGGTGCTGTCTTTCTTTTGAGCTGATAAATGGTGCTAATGTTTTATACACTTTGTTAAGAAAAAAAAAAAAGAAAGAAAGCGTATGCTTTTGCATTGGAGCAGTGGATGGTAAAAAGAGTCGCTTTTCTGTGTCTGGTGCTCTTGAATTTTGTACAAGCTCATTTCTCCAGGCTGTGTGTGTGGGGGGGGTGGGGTGGGGGGGACAACAACACAAACCCATATGTTCTTTTTTTCTTGTGTTAGTAAAAGCAGAAATATCACGACTGCACCATCCATCCCCATCCATGCAACTAAGAAAAACAGTTTCCGGCAAAGCTTCATTACTCCTAAGCTTTTTCTAAACACAGCTCCACCTGCCTTTTTCAGACCCTGTTGGGGCTGAAGTGCAGAAACTGTTAAGACTGTACAGGCACAAGATTTTTTCTTTTTTGGTTTGTTTTTGTTTTGCATGTGAAAGTGAAAATCTCACACCTGCAGTGTATCTGAGGGAGTGTTAGCTATTCAGGCCTGCATTAAGACATCAGTGCTATACTTGACAGACAGGCTGTAAGAAGATTATGGGAGTGCTCTTCGAATGCCCGGCACTCTGAGGGCCCTGTTTAGAGACCTGGACAGTGCCAAGACGCCTCAGTGCTGGCGTGTGTGGTCTTTTGTTTAGACGCTTCCCTTTTTGGCGATCATACTGGATCGGTCACGATTTAGTGGATTTCTTTTCTTTTTTATTATTATTATTAAAAGCTCAGCAGTTTCAGGTTTTTCTTTTTCATTTCTCATACCTCTGAATGTTCTCACCTTACATTAAGCTGGCCATTAATCCCTCAACCTGCGTGTGCGTTGTTAAACAATTGAGTGAAGAACCTGATAAGGGGAAGGATGGATATTTCAGCAGAGAGAGGCATTGTAAAGCCCTTCACCAGCAAGCCTCTCTGCTAGGACTGCATCCTGAACGTATTGCCATGGTGACACTGATTGAAAGGTGCTAAACGTTTGGTCAGTGATTGCGGGTTGCCAGGTGTTTCAGTTACATGCGTGGCTACACCCATCAGTCTTAACAAGGCACCGACCTCTCCACCTTTTTTAAACCTGGCTTTCTTTAAACATCTTGTTCTATTCTTTCTAATTGCATTAATGACAAGTTTCAGGACCAACCTTGACAGTGGCACCTTCCTATGAGCCATAAATACTGTCCATTGTTTTTTAAATTGTATTTATTTATACTGTAAAAATAATTGACTCTCTGCAGTAGCCTGTTTTTTGATATGTCATGAGATCTGGTGTCCTTTTTTTTTTTGCATTCAGTTATTTGTGTTGTGTTTTTTCTTTTGAACACATACAGGGCTTAAAAAATGAACGTCACATAAAAACTGTCCTTTCTTGTCTTTCTGCATGTAGTCTTACGCCTATAATTCCATTGAAATGATGTGTGTGTTATTGCTCTTTGGCTACAACACTCCTGCTGTAAATCTGATCAGGTTCGACTGCGAGAGTGTCTCATCTTTGCTCGGATGCTTCGTTGTGTTTATGAGGAGGAAAAATGTGCAATATACATCTCTCAGATGGATCCTGGTTTCAGCTCAAGAAACTCCATTGCTTTTTTTTTTCTGTTTCCGTCAGGTGCTCAGGTCACTGAACGAATACTTTCAGTCCTCATCTCACACACATTCTACATTAATGTTTCATTCTCATCAACTTATTCCTTTGGGGGTTAAACTTTGGCACTTAATGTGGTGCCATGTTTCTTTTTGTGTCTTCATTAACTGTATTATGATTATTTATTGCACATGTAATAAGGATGGTTTCCATGGCTACACTTAAAGGAGTCTGAGTTTAAAACTAGGCTGGAGTTTCTTACAATTTTATGGACGCTTTTGTTGAAAAATTTAAAAGTGTGTATTTCATGAATAAATGCCTTAAAAGAACCCAGATCGGAGTCCAGTTTCGATGATTCTTCTGTGCGTGTTCCTGCAGGGGGAAAATACAGAAATCTACCATAACACTGCAGCTTGGAAATCTCTGTGTACTGGCATATCTCATTTCTTAAAACTGAATATTCAGAGGTTCGTCATGTCCGAGATTTTGATCGCTGTTCTGTTTTGATTGTTAGTTTGTAGGATTGTCACGGCACGTGAGCTAGTAAATAAATGAGGCTAATGATTTAGCTAGCTGAAACTAACTCCTAAGTCTTTTATACAGAAGAGCACTTCAAGCAAGACAAAAACCTGGGGCAATATCAATATTTCTCTCTGTTGTGTAGGTATGTTATTAGAAACGACTCTGCATGACTACTCAGTATTTGCAGTAAGCACTAGCCACACGCTGCATTCGAACTTCCTAACAGAAAAGTTCAACTTCCTAAATAATGAATAGCAGAAGAGTGGATTATTTATAAGGAATCCGTGAACACGGTAATCACAAGACCCTGTTTGAACATCTTTTTTTGGATTTGAATTAGCATTAAAAGTACAATGAATACTTTTTTTTAAAGACTTTTTACTAGAATTAATATTAGAATAAATATAGCCCACGTTTATTGAAATTTGATTTACTATTAGAATTGGTTAGGACACCTGACCAATCACATTTACAGCATTTGGCAGACTCCCTTATCCAGAACAATTTTTTACCTCATTTTAAGGGGTTAAGGGCCTTGCTCAGGGGCCCAGGGGTGGACGCTTGGTGGACCTGGGATTTAAACTCACAACCTTCCAATCAGTGGTCTAACACCTTAACTACTAAGCTGCCACATAATCACACCCGTGTTGAACATCTCGTTCCAGATTTAGTCCGTTTCGCATTTGACTTACATTTTAAAAATTATATAGTGGAATTCATTACCAATAGATAACACTGTATTAATATAATTGATATAATGCACTAGAAAGTCTATCCTGTTCTATTCTATCCTGGTGAATTGCTGGAACATTTACAGGTACAACTGCATGTGTGAAAGAAATTACAGTCTACAGATGCAGGCCCACACACACACACAGTTTGAATGGGTCATTGAGGGGTTTACCAAAGTGGAAATGAATTTGCGTGATCTAGAGGGAGGTAATGAGCCTAGCATATGCTCTTTTTCTTCCACTCATTTCTTTTCTGACCATGCCACAATAGCACGGGTCTAATGAAGCAGGGAGAACAAATAGTGCACTTCATTCCTGCTGTGTTATTTGGTTGCTGGGCCAAATGGCCGTGGCATTTCTCTTACTAAACAAACATTGTGACATTGTTAGAAGGAGTGAATGTTGCAACGGTGTCGCTATGATAAACACACAGGCCGAGATCTGAATGCGGCTGTAAACATGCAATAATTAAAGGTTGATGTAATCTGGGGCTGTTTGGTGACATCAGACTCTGATTCATGACTCCGACATTGAGGAACATTTCAGAGGACCAGACTGCAATTCATTTTTATTTCACCTCCATACCTTCCACACATCAAGGCAACTGTATTGTTCTTTTTCTGTTGTGATGTAACACTGATTTAGTTGTAGTGGTGTTACACTGGTGCCAGTGTTTTGGTGGATTTAAACTGAACTTGGGAAATGGTTCTCTCAATATGGAAAAATGAAAGAAAAGATGACTAGTAAATCATTTCCGACAATCCAAAGACAAAGGTGTAAGAAAGGATACCGTATTGGAGTGTACAATATAAACTTGACATTGGCAATATAGTGTGTTATAAGGGACATGTCATCATATTCATAAAATATTATAGCTTTTAGCTAAGCACTTGAAAAAAAAAAAACTTGATCAAGAAGCACATTTAAAGCATTAGGGGTTCGAAATTTACATATTTTAAGTTTTAATATTTGTCTCATAAAGGCTAGATGTATAAATCACTTTTTAAGGATCATTATCGATATGGATTTTCGTGTTTTTGCATTGTGGTGTAAAAACCATTCTTTACTCTCATGTCTAAACAAGTAGACATGCTCCGGGAAACCCTGCTGGAAAAGTATACTGTGACAGGTTCTTAAAATAACTTTAACTCCCAATGTTTATTAGTTTCATTACGTGGTATGATTTTCATACAACTAATCCTTTTTCACCTGAAAATACTCTCACCTGTAGTGTAATTGTGCTGAATAGATCTGAATGACTGATCAAATGCTAGCTGTAGGCTAGGAGTTCTTGAAGAGAGCTGACACTGGATCAGACTTTTATACAATGACAGGTTGGTTACTTAAGCATCAGGTTTGTCCAATCATCATTTGACAGAACAAAGGTAACAGTTCACGGCCAATTAACTTTCATACACAATATTTTGGAGATCTTTTATGTTTTAAATTCTTTTCTTTTTAATTATGATATTGGCAAGTACAACATTAATGCGTTAACTCATACAACCTTTAATAATAATAATAATAATAATAATAATATTGCATGTGTCTTCTCTCACTCATGGATTCATGGTATTTCGCATGGTGTTTATTGCATAATTTAACCACAGCCGGTGTTTGTAAGTAGTGTTTTGAGCACAAAAACTCTGTATTAAGTTGCAGTCCTCTTAGTTCCTTAGTTCCTGCTTCCAGCTGTCAACTCCTTTAAAGCCTATGTGCTTGGATTGCCTTATTCTTGACCTGAAGTCACTGGATAAACAACTCTGGCAACAAAATAAATGTAAGAGTAAAATGGTGAACACCATTTGGGAGTTGAACCTTCACATGCTCACACTACATGCCCAGTTTGAAGTCTTCCCACACCATCCCTCTAATGTCTTCTAGGCCAGACTAAGGCATTTCCTACAGGGAAGATCTGTAGCTTTCACTTGGGCTGAGAAAGTTAGTTCCAGAGATCAAAAGTTTCATCACTGCAGGAGCAGCAAAGCATGACTGCAGTGTCCTCCAGAATGATGGTTCTGACAGTAGCTCATGTCTCACAGCATACAGTATGTGTGTGTAAGTCTTGCAGGGGTGTTTTCTTGAAGGTTTTTGGTGTATAATAGCACAAAAAATAGCTGGAGTAATGTTGCATCATTTGTTCATCGTCTGCCTTCCACACATTAATCTTTGAGCGCCAATATATTCCCGCTTAAATAGTCCTAATTGGCATTATCCAACAAATCAGTGCATATCTGGTTTATACACTGTTAGAAATTAAGGGAACACTTAAATCACACATTGGATCTTGAATGAAATATTCAAGTTAAAAATTTTTTATACCTATATCCATTGTGTAATTTATTGAGAACAAAATGATGTGACAATGGTCAATGGAAACCAAAATAATCAACCCACTGAGGGCTGGATTCAAAATCACACCGGTTTGAATGACTTGCATGAATTTAATCACAGTAACTCAATAATGTAAGTCAGTAGTGTGTATAACCCCCACATGCCTGGACATGCTCCTGATGAGATCGTGAATGGTGTCTTGGGTAATTTCCTCCCAGACCTGGATCAGAGCATCATTGAGCTTCTGGACAGTTTGTTGATGGCTTTAGTTGCTCTGATGAATAACATCCCAGAGGTTCTTAATTGGATTCAGGTCTAGGAAACGTGAGGGCCAGTCAATAGCATCAATGCCTTCATCATCCAGAAACTGCCTACATGCTCTGGCCACAACAAGCTAGGCATTGTCATGCATCAGGAGGAACCCAATGCACCAGTTTAAGGTCTGACAATGGCTCTGAAGATTTAATCCGGGTACCTAACAGTAACGGTACTGTTGGCTGGAATGTGGAAATCTGTGTGTCCTTCTAAGGAAATTCCTTTTCAGACCATCACTGACCCACCGCCAAACCAGTCATATTGAATGATGTTGATGCCAGCATAATGCTCTCCATGGTGTCTCCAGACTCTTTTATGTCTATCACATGTACTTAATGTAAACCTGCTCTCATTTGTGAAGAGACACCAATGGCAGACCAGCTGATTCTGGTGTTCTTTGGCAAATACTAATCAAGCTGCATGATGCTGGGCTGTAAGTACAGGTCCCTCTAGAAGGGGTTTGGCCCTCATGTCACCCTCACTGGGTTCATGCACAACATTAGTCTGCTGGAGGTCATTTTGTAGGATTCTGGTAGTGCCTCTCCTGTTCATCCTTGCATAAAGAAGCAGATACTGGTCCTGCTGCCCGGTTGTTGCCCTTCTACAGGCTTGTCCAGCTATCCTCATGAATCAGCCCATCCCCGGTATCTCCTCCTCCATGCTTCTGAAACTGTGCTGGGAGACACACCAAATCTTGAAACAGCACATATGAATGTACCATCCTGGAAGAGCTGGACTACCTGTGCAACCTCAGATACTGCCTCATGCTTCAAGTAGTGACAAGGACCTCAACAAAACACAAAACTAGAGACAAAGCAGACAGAAAGGAGTTGACAGAAAGGGGGTTGTCTTGCTGTTGCCTCTCCAGTGCATCTGTTAACACTTTTATTTGCACAAAAGCAAATTAAACTGATTCACAATCATGTTTTCTAACTGGACAGACTGATATCCCTGAAGTTTAATTGCCTTGGTGTTACTGTACACTGTATTGATCAAGTGTTTCCTTAATTTTTTGAACAGTGTATTAATAATTGTAGATTGCACCCACATTCTTTGATAGCTTATTAAAAAGCATAGATAAGTGAGATGATATAGATAAGTGAGATGTGTCTCTGTTTAAAGCAAACTCCACCCCAACTGTGGAACTCACACATAATGTCTGAATAGTGTTTAAATTAGGTCACTAGTTACATCTGAATACTGGTTTCATCTTACTAGTTACTATTACTACTATCACGATGTACTATTATCATATGTATATGTAACTGATCAGTTACATTTGTACAGTCATAAATGATATGCAACTTATGAATTATTAATTACATTTATCATTTACGCTTTACTGAGATGTTAGTTATTGTCTGATCTATCCTCACTGCACTCACATAACTCAACTCTGAACACCACAAAAAACCGACGTATTATCTTTCAGCTGTTCCGTTTGTAATGAGGGAAATCCCGAGCTTTTAGGACTAACCGCTGAAATTTTGTGAATGCTGTTCAAATGAGTATATGACAACAACTGAACTGAATTGGTCTGTGTTTATTATTGCTGTAATTACATCCGCCCCAAAGTGTAATGATAAAATAGTGTGTGATTGCATGAGTAATTATAAGATATGAGCCACAGGCTATCACAAGAAGAGCATTCTAAGTGCATTTTCTGGAGCGTTTTCAGATTACGAGCTTCAGGCTAGCCATTTACCACTGCCTATGCTTCATTTGTTTGCCATAAGCCACCTGCTCAATGACCATAAACCTTTTCTGGCTGTCATGAAGCTGTTTAGTAATGAATGCCTTGTGCTCTGCTGTCAAACCAAGCACACCAGACATGGCTTCTTTTTCTCCTTCTTCTTCTTCTTCTTCTTCTTCAGATGATGATGAGTGACTGCGAGCTAAGCAAGCAGCAAATGTCATGCTAATGCTTGCTCCACAGCTGATGCTAGCTCCAGAGCTGGGTTGAAACCAGTGAGTTGCAACAGTCATTTAGTTAGCAGCGGATGCCTATTTGGTAAGCTTGATATTAGAGATAATGCTACTGAACTTTATTTCTCTTTAATACTTTAATACCTGATATTGTTGCCCACACACCTGGTTTTGGGATGTAGATAGTTTACTAGCTTACTGTTGTTACTAGCAATACTTTAGTAGCACTGCAGTAGCTAATCTATTTTAAAAAATAATATATTTTTCAACTCCTTTTTTTCCACCAAGGAGTGTTGTAACAAAAGCTACGCTGCCTTTTCCCTTTTCCACACAACCAAGTGAATTACACAATTCTCAATATGCCAAGTTAAATGTTTCTATTTAGCACAGTATTTGTGTAGGTGCACCTCAGCTTGCACAGACCTGTCTGAAAAGTTGTACCTCAGCATTTAGTTACAGGAACAGAGGATGCTTTCACCTAGTTTGTATTGTTGAAGCAGTGAATTTTACAACATAGGCATCTGTTTTGGTCAAGACAGCTGACTTCAGGTAAGTATTAGCCTAATAGCTTATATTAGCCAATAAGAAATATCAGTCAAATGTTGCAGCAAATGTAGCTCTTAAATGAAGTATTTTCTGTATTACTATCTGTTAACTTTAGCTAGTGGTACAGGTAAGTGATATTAACTGCGTATGAAACATTCATATTAAATAAATAATAGAAACGTGTTTATAAACAGTGAAGCAAGATCGTTGATATGGAATGTATAAAATATCGACATTTTTATTCACAGTTGATTTTACTCGGTTTGACAAAGCAGTTTCTATGTAGTTTTGGAATGTAGCTAGCTATTCTTTGCTAGTTTCTCTGTAGTTTAGATATTTTCAAGCATGAGCAGCTTGTAGCTTGACAAGTTACAGTTGCATAGTAGCTTCCCCAAGACTGCTCCACACACAATACACACCACCAGAGATACAATCACACCTTTATGTGAATCTGTGCCAACACTCTTTTAAAGAAACGTATGCAGTTCACACTATTTATTGCCACATGATGAGGTGAGGGAGGATTCTCTCCAGCAAAAATCTCTGCCAGGTGCTGTTTTGTAGTTGGTTGGCAGGTGCTATGAATAGCGCATGAGGAAATGTATCCTGAGGTTTCTACTCTTCTCTCTTGTGAAGAATTCATGAGGACAATGCTTTGAGATCCCCTCCTTTGTTCCTCCAAACCACATACGCTTACAGCATCGACGGATTTCCGATGCAATCTACACCTCTGTGGTCCTCTGGTGGCGTGTGAGGTTAGTCATGTTGGAGCACGTATCCCTGAAGTATCCTTCAGAAATGTTGAAGGACAAAAAAAAAAAAAAAGAATTTTTATTTCATCCTTGAAACTACTCTAGAAAATGAGTCTGTTTTGGATTATTTTTCAAGATTGGTTTCCTGTGTAGGATTTAAGTGACAAAAAATAAATATTATGGATTTGGATATATTTTATTAGCAAAGTCTTTAATAAAGAGAACACCTAACCCTGGAATTGACAGACTTTCATCTAGCACTTAAACTGATTAATTTCCATATTAAAGCTTTAAAGAATTCATCATACTTTATTACAATCTCTACCTTGTGAGAGGCTAACAACAATGTCATCGGTGTGAATCAGAATAACTTAGCAACAGATATAGTCACATTTATATTCATATTAATTGAATTTCTAGACACATTTATCCAGAGTGGCCTACTGAACTGATTTGCATACTTGGAACACAAATCCACATACTAGTCCACATTGGCTTGAGTTCAAAGATAAGAAGCTAAAGAAGCTAGCACATACATAAGGAAGTAAGTAAAACTATTTGTAAGTGCTTAATGAAGTAGGTTTTCAGTCTGATTGGACTGTTTGGACAGCCAGGACAAGTTCTACCATCTAAAAAATAATGCATAAGAGAAACTTGTTTGTCTTCCTTAGGTCTTAAAGTGACTAGAATTGCGCCCAGTTGTTTGTGAGGTACATGAGGTTTCAGGAAGACCAGGCAGTAGTGAGTTGCTGTATTACTGAAATGACAAGAAACTGAACAAGCACCTGGGTGGCCTTCTTTGAGGGTAATTGTCTAAAGTAGTGTAGTGAAGTAAGTAGGTGTACACGAAGTAATGGTTGCATCATGTAGCGAGAATAATATCTAATAATCCAACAACAAGGTTTTGTATCTTTTCACCTTTTCTGAAGGAGGGAAACATAGCAGCTTAGTCTTGCTGGCATTCAGCCATTATGAGATGTCTGCCAGAAAAGCAGAGATACAAATAATAACCTGGAGTTAGCTTGGAATTTGGACAAGACCACCTCACTCAGACAGTCATGGAGTGGCTGTTTTGGCCCACATGTGAGTTCTGTGGTCTCGTTTGCCTAAATTGAGGCCTGAAATGCAGTAAGGTTTGATTCCAACAGTTGCATGTGTGAAAGGATCCTATATATATATATATATGAAAATAAGAGGACCAAGCACTGAACCTTGAAGGACATCAGTTAGCTGATAAGAATGGACATGAGGATATTACAGTTTGCTGTACTGAAGGCAGAAAATCAAACCAAAAAGGACTGATGGCAGTTTGCCTGATCAAGTAGCATGAAGCTTCTCAGTAGCTACCACACCAACAGTGTCCAGTGCTGGTTTGAAGCCAGACTGGTTGGGATGCTGGAGCTAGTAATTGGTGAGAAACACAGACAACTATATAGCAGTACTGTTCACATATACTCTGGCCACCCACCCACCCACCCACCCACACACACACACACACACACACACACACACAAAACCAAAATGTGAATCAGATCTATGAGAATCCGTGCCAACACTTTTTCAAATTAATGCATGCAGTTGATTTTTCCAGCAAAGCCACTTCTCAGCACACTCACATGTAGTAGCAGTTCTATTAGTCTGACCTTTAAATCAGAATACTGTGAAGACCTTAGGAGAGAAGTTGTCCTGGGGTTTCTCCTGTCCTTGTTGTGATTCATTAGAGTGGTTCATCATTTTTTTGAGCTGAAAATAAATAAATAAATAAATAAATAAATAAATAAATAAATAAATAAATAAATAAAAAAAAACCCTGCCTTCTCCCAAAACCCACACATGCTTACACCACTGATGGAAACGCGATGCAATCTACATGTTTTCTGTCCTCGGATAGTGTGAGGTTAGTCAATCAAGCAATCTCCTCTCTTTTCACAATCTTCTGATCAGTTTCTTTTCACAGACTGCTAAAAAAGAAAAGACATCAGCATTAACACCCAGCTTCAATGTTTGCTGCCATTGATTCTTCCATCTTAATGACTCTTTATTGATTGGTGTGTTTGTGACCCCATCGTGTGACCTGTACATTGTGTCTGTGGTTTGAAATCTCACTGGCTGATCACACCACTTCCATCTTTTTTTTTTCTTTTTCTTTATCACCGCTAATGTATCTGAATCACTGCCATTGTCATTGTTCCTGAAATCTAAGAAGATGAAGACAGTCTAGGGCAATTTATCTAACATACTGGTCCTCAACTATTAGCTGTGCCTGTGGACTGGAGAATGAAAAGCTAAAAGGTTTCACATTCCCTTTGGTTTACAGTATGTGACTAGGAACATATCATTTTCATCTTCTCTCTTGGGAAGTTCTGCCGTTTTGCTTTTGGAGAGACACTCAAAATGCACCCAAGAGCGGAATTCCAGAAAGCTGATAGAAGTCTGTGTGAAAACCTTCAAGACTGGACTACTGAAGGATCTTTGTAGTTGGGGTGACCAAACACTTGAAAAGATGTCTTTAGACTCTCCTGTATTTCACTGAAACCCCTTCGGATAATGACTGAACTTACCCCAGCTGCTGTGCCACTCGATGTGGACAGACGAGTGCAATTGCAGGTTTACTAGTTTTATTAAATCCTGGTGGCAGACAAACCATAAGACTGGCTAATGCTCAGAAATATGAGGCAGCTTAAAGGTCAAGTGATCAGCAAACAGGCATAAAGTAGACAAGGCTAAATCAATAAATAGGAAGCAGACTATGGTCAAACATTAATCAAGACAGATACTAGTGTCTTGGACTCAGACACAATGCTGGAGCGAGTAACAGTAGGTATGTTTACATGCACCTATTTTGGTCAATCTGAACGATCTGATTACAATCTGATTACAGATTCTGATTTTATTCAATCTGATTACAGATTCTGTTTATATGTACCCTAAACATTGCATTCTGATTCAAATGTTCACTTACATGCACATTACATATAACCTGGACAAAACTGTAGAGCATCTGTTGTTGCATTCACACCACTGAACTGTGCATGTGTGCAAGGTGTTTTTGAATCAGATTGAGAAAATAGTCAGATTCCAGCATTTGCATGGCAGTTTTTTTCCTATTTACCGGATTATATCAGATCTCCACCTCTTCTTTGAATCCAGTCAGAATTTCTTTCGGATTGATTGAGGTGTTTAAATGGAGGCAGTTCAATCCAATTGAGCTGTCAATTTGATTACTAATGTATTATATACTAATGTATACTAATATATTATGGACTAATGGATCATTTGGTTGCATGTAAATGTACTGACTGAGAGTCTGAGTTATTTAAAGGGAGCACTGTGATTGTGAGGTGAATGTCATTAGCAATCATAAGTTAATAATCAGAGTCATATTATACAACTTTGGGCATGACAGCCACAGTAATGTAAATATATATATATATATATATATATATATATATATATATATATATATATATATATACAGAACAGCAGTTCCTTCAGACAGTTTCAGTATTCAGAGAAAAACTCTGGAGATGAAAGCATATTTAGAATATTAAAAACAAACCCTTGATTACTTGTATGTATGCCAAAAAGAAAATGCTGTTCTGATTTACAGAAGTAAGAAAAATTGCAACACCATTTTTCCCCACCAGCCAAATTACAGACATGAAAATATTTATCCTCATATTTATATGCCATATTTAGAGGACGCTGAAGGCAGAAGAAACATTATACTTCAGAGGACTACTAGCATAATCAGGACAACACCTACAATAGTTTTAAAATTGAATTGCAAAATCCAATTATATAGTTTAAAAAACATGTTTATCAAATATATAAGTGGAATATAGAACTTCTGAGTTTAGAAAGACCTTCCTCTGAGCACTTTATAAATGAGGTAATAAGTAGCTGCATGTGTAAATACAATACAAAGGAAAGATTCAGTATAAACATCCTCAAGGTCTTTCTTTCACTGTCCTGTTTTCATAGGATTACCGCAGCAGAGCTCGCTCGCCTGTGGCATATCCATTTAAGATTCTGATCAGATAGCTTCTTGGAAAGGAGCTGAAAAGGACTAATAAGTTTCTGAAGGGTAGTGTTGATAGCAAAAAGCAATAGTATTTCGGCTCCCTTAAAGTAATCACAGGCTCGCTGCTATCTTGATTTTGTGGTAGCAACTAACTGAATACACATCTGCTAACTGCATTCCCTTGCTTGATTTTTTTGTTCAAATGTGAATGAGTAAATATATATACAGTACTTCCACTCCCCGCTCTCTCTTCAAGCTCAGTGGAGTCTGGCACAAATGCTTCTCACTGACTGTTTCTTAGGTTGTGTATCGCTAAAATGACACAATCAATGAAGGACTGATTCGAAATAATGATTTTTCCCCTGCTTTTGCAAGAATTCCTGACAGGCAATATGTCTCCATTAAATACTGTCCTCCATTTTCCCCTTTCTAAAGCAGGTTCTATAAATGCTTTTTTTTTTTTGGAATAAATGGCCCATTTTCAGTTTGTCTAGCATGCCTAAGCTAGTACAGAAGAATAGCTCATCTGCTATAATCTCAGAAACCCTCTTATACTTCTCAAGCTAAAGGCACAATATAAGTGGTGATGAGCCTTTTGGATTGCTTGTGTTCTTGCTTCCTGTGTCTCATTTTCTCTCACCCTACCTCTCATCTGGATGTATGAATTTCTCTTTGATGCACTGCAGCTGTGCTCCTCTTAAGACCGCATGAGTCAACAGAACATGAAGAGAGTGTTTGAACCACATGGCAATCTGTCTGCATTGTGGCCTGCGCTGGAAACCGACTCTCTCTGCTTTTCATTTGTAGCATGCTATCCGTAATCTGATTGATAGAGGAAGCACCTAGATGCAGGCTTTCTCTCAGACATCGTACTGCTCGGATGGACAGAAGATGGATTATGATGGCAGACAGAAAACAGGCTCGACGGCTAAGTGCTGACTCCACAGTACCTCCTTACTCTATTCTCACATATAGTCTTTAAGCTGCGCTAGGGTGCCCTTATCTCTGATTCACACAATGACGCCTAGAATAAAAAGCAGAATGTTGGACCAATGAGATTAGAAGCATCCTGCATGGAGGCTATTGTAATCCTGGCTTTATCATAAATAGCTACCATTGAGGCCAGAAAGAAACAAGAGAAAAAAGTGACATCGCAGGTGGGTGATGCTTTCCATTTAACATATTCATTATTTAAATTTGTAGCAACAGAAGAGAAGCCATCACACACACACACACACCTCAGTGCTGCTATTGACAAACACTCTCACACAGAGAAAATCTACAAAAAATGTGCCATTTTTGAAATCCTCCAGAACTGGGAGCCACCCTCATGCCGGAAGATCTAGGGTCCCTGAACAGCAGCGAAATCACATCGCTTTCCAAAAATAAGCACCATGCCCTGATTTGCATAGCATGTCGATGGTACCAGTTGCCCCAGGATCACAGAGCTCGCATACACTCATTCGATGCCACCTCACACTGCACAGTGCTGATGGAGGGGTACATAGAACTATAATTATGGTATCACTGTCCCTTTGGGAAATCTGAAAATCTGGGCCACATTCTGGAATTCATTAGAAAGAGACACGGTATAGTATGATAAAGACTAGTATGATAGTCTTCAGGTCCAGTCATCTGCTAAAGCTGTGCCATGATCTACTAAGCTGTTTCCGCTCTGAGAATAGATATAGAATAGACAACATCCGCATTATATTTTAGTGGGCTTGTTGCTGTAATGCTTCGAAAGATTTGAAATGAATGACAAATTGACCAAACAAGAAATGAATCAGAGAAATTATAGGCAGATGTCATAACAGTAGATGGGTCAAAGACAAAATTTTGTCAACTCCTCTTCTTAAATTATATGAAAGGTATATACTGAATGCACAAAAGACTGAACATGAAGTATATCACCTGTATTTCATTAAAATAATAACATATTTGTAAGTATATAAGTATTTAACCCCCCCCTAGATTTGATAATATATGTCATACACAAAATATTAAAATGATGAGAATAAATGCATAATACATTTTTTTTTTAAAAATATTAAAATAAATAAATTGTGATTGCACAAGTATTATTAGCTCTTTTAGAAAGAGACATGGTCAAATGTTCAGCTGGCTAATATAATACACATTTATTATTCTATTTTACCCCCTAGTACAATAACAGAGACTCTTTTGTTAAATCTTTCAATTAAATTTTGGTCCACAAGATGATTTTAATTTAGATTTCAGATTTATTCATTAGAAGCTTTATTTGGCTTGTAGGACCCTATGTCTGAAATTCTTCACAGTATTCCTGTTGAAGCATTATACACTTATGGCACCTGTTCAGCCTGGTTCATGAGGCACGTTCACCCAGAAGGCTTCTGAAGTAGGCCAAACGTGACTGATTTTAATTCTGAAATAAAATTATACACAGACATTATAATGGACATTTAACACTATTATGAAAATTATGAAAATAATTCAACCTTAAGCCATTTAAAGACTATACTATATATAGTGCTTGTCTGTCTGTGTCACTGTAAGTGAGGCTGCAACAACCTTCTGTGGATGTGTATGAGGTTTTTTTTTTCATTAGTGACAAAAAGAACAAAAATCGGCATAGTTTGTTATGAAAATGTCAGCAAGGTGACATTTATAAATTTCGTATATAACTGCAGTTTTATATGTGATCATGGTTATGAAAACGAGGGTGCCATTCACTTCCCTTCTCCGTTCTGCCCTTCTTTGAGGATGTCTTTACTGAGGAACCTACAGACATCCGCATTTGCATTTTTATTTATACCCACAGAGATGGATCCTATAGTGCTTTGCTGAAGCTTTGCTCCTTTAATCTCTTGGCTTAGCACCAGAAGTTAAGGCATATCTGTTAAAATAAAACATTCCGTGTGTATCACAGTAATCAGCTTCGCCTCTCCCAGATCACTGTGTACATCGCTGATTTTCTCACGTTGCCCAACAGCACAAATGCCTTCAAGAAAAGACAAAACACTGGGCAGGGATGCTTTTTTAAGGATTATAAAAAAAAATAAGGAACTGAGGTGCAAGGTGGTTAGTCAGGAGGCACTTGGTGTCTTTGAGTGTTTAGAAGGAATTAACTAGAACATTGTGATACATATTCATTTTCAGCACACACAATACCAACTAGATTCTCATGTGGGAAAGAATTTGAGCTACAAAATGTTCAGACACAAGTCATGTCCGAGGCTTCCAGGCAGCCTTATGGCCATTGCGTAAGAGCAGTCAGACGAATGGTCATCAGTCATTTTTGACATGCTGCCTCTTCTAAAAAAGCACACTAAGTATGACTGATTTGCTGACGTTATTGCTTTTTTGAGGGAAGATGCTTAATTCTTAATGAACTTGAAACCCTTACAGGGGAGAGAGTAATACTATCCTTCCCATCCAGAAAGGACGGGCAATTTTGCTGTCTAGGACTTTTGGCCATGGATGGCTGTGGCATCATTGGTATTAAACATGGTGAGGGAACCTGTAGAATAAAATGATGTTAAGATTTGCACTGATGGGGTCACCAAGCACATACAGACTGTAAAAACAGACTGAACTATGTTCCATAAAGTTTAATTACTTACTTAGAGTGTCCAGACTTGAAGCAAACTACACACGAAGCCAGGAAGAATAGAATAACTTGCAGAAGTTAAAAAACAGATGTACCATCATGGAAAAGGTGCTAGATCACTGGCTTACAAATATCCACAAGTGTGTTTTGTTTTTGCTTGGCTTGAGTGCCAGGCTTGACTATAGATACCAACTACTAGAAACAAGATGCAGTGTCAGCACAAGTAGGTTCATGTACTTATGTGAAAACAATGATGGACTCAGCTATTTGGAGAACCAGGGGAAATACATTTCACCACTTCAATAGCAGACTTGATGCTTGTCTTCCTTGTGTCTTAAAAGCTGTCAGGTCCAGGTGAGCTATACTTGTCCATGAAAAGGGTATGGTGTGTGGTGCAGGATTTGACAATAGCAATTAGATAAGACGATTTTTGCCTATGTAGTCAAGCATGAGGATTTAATTCCAATGGGAATTCAGGAGCTCCAGGAAAGGAACCAGAAATGCAGCATTGGAGTGACATGGGTGCAATGAACTCGATTAAAGCCAAGTCAGGCTGCTGCATTCTGAATTAGCTGCAAGGACCCAATGGATGATTCAGGATTAGCAGCCAGGGGGAAGTTGTAGTAGAGAAGTTTTAAGATGCTGAAGGACTGAATAAGCATTTGAGTACCCTCTCAAAGAGAAATGGTTGGGTACTTCTGCTGTTGCACAGAAGAAATCTGCATAATATAGATGTGTGAAAAGGGAGAACACCTTGACATTGAGATTTTGCTATGCAGGAAGAAAAAGATATTCATAAAGGTAGCCATGTGAAGATATGACATTACACCAAGAACACCAATGGCTAAAGGTGGCACAGAGGAGTACTGAAGACCAACAGCGATTCTTGAGGGACACCATTAGAGAGAATGGATGGAGCAAATGTGGACGAAAAAAAAGAAGGGTTTTTGAAAGGCATGCCAGTAGTTAGCTGTTGATGTCAGAGAGGACTACTGCAGGCTTTTTCATATAAGTACCACTCAATCAGTCTTAAGTCTTATTTTTGTTATACATGTGATGCATTTCTAATTATATGATATCATAATTAAATAATAAATGTAAAATCCACCAAGACCCCCTTTTCCATTATTCACACATATATGGATTCCTTATATATTTTCTTTTGACTGGAAGCCAGTTTCATATCTCCATAATAGTAACAAGTTAATTTTGGGGTGACTGTAGATTGATAGTGCAGCCAATCTCTGCTTAGCACCTGAGTTCCCTGCTTGGCCAGTGCAATTTCACACTCCCACACACATACACTCTGCTTTCTGTGAAAAGAAAAAAAAAACAAAACAAAACACACATTGCCCAGTTATTGGCTGCAGCATCCAATTGATCTAGAATGAGTCTTTATACTAAGGCAGGGGATTACTCAAAATTCCAACATCTATCTGCACATTCCCCGTTCTCTGCCTGGTGATGTCTCTGTTTTATTTTTATTTTCCTCTTTCCTTCCCTGCTTTCACACTAACATGTTCCTCTCTCTTGATCCCAGTACAGACAGGCGCAGGATCACAAGGGAGACTGAAAGTGTCAAACCTTGTAAGTGTGACAAATTTGCTCAAGAAAATAACTGTTTGCATAAATGTCTTATTTTGTTTCCAGTGGAGATTTTATTTATTAATTCTCAGCCACACTGAGTTGGTCTTACTTAGTCATTTATTAATAATAATAATAATAAGAAGAAGAAGAAGAAGTGGAAGAAGAAGAAAATATAGAAGAAGAAGAGGAGTAATGCCATTATATTATTCACATTACATTTACAGGGATGGAATTGAGATTTATGCCTATTTATCATACCAGACAATGCAGCAATTGGTGTGTGTTTGAAGACGGATAAACCACAATATTGCAACATCAAACATGGAGGATGAGCAACCCTAGCCCTACCTTAGAAAAATGTTTCAAATACAGAAATAAGTCTTGACTATAATTAAAAATAAAGTGTCTCTTTTGACACCTTCGCCATTATCTTTATCTAACTCAAGAAAGCATGCTGAAGTAAGTTTGACTAATTCGCTAACTTTAACTAGCCATATTTAACTAAGGTAACGTGTTTTCTTTGCTAATGCCTGGACTAGCAGTGAATTTATTAGCTTAAACTAACTAGGCAGCAAGTCAGATTCTAGCTAGTGGTACATTTTACATATTGTTTAGTCCCTCTAGCCCATTGATACAAGCCTCCCATGCTGATAGGATATTAGGAAATGCACGAAATATTCAACGTGGAACAGATGTTCTCAGCAAGGCCGGCTGATCGGATTCATGCTTGCCTGTAGAGAACATCGTATCACACTTTCCCTTTTACATCTTCTTTAAACTGCACCCAGCCTTCACAATGACTGATTTTGATTAAAAGAGCTGCCATGTTTCTGAATATATCTGTCTCTGGCATAATTTACTATATCTATATCTAACTCTGGCATCTGATAATTTTACACTAAGAGCCATTAAAGAAAACAGATAAACATACACTTCTTTACTTAATATCAACCTGCACCAAGAAGTATCATCAACGGTGGCATACGGAGCTAGCACGCATCCCTCTTTCTTTATAGCTCCCTCTCTTTTCCTCTACCCACTTTTGAGACCTCCAGGCACTCACGTTGCCAGATGGCACACTCATCTGTGCTACCTCCTCAGCTAAATATTAATATGCTTGTCTCCATTCAATTTTCTTTGTCATCACTAATACCTCCTCAGGTTTCCATCAGTTGGCGCCTGCTAGATCAAACAGAATACTTGCATGCTGATGTGATGAAGTAGATGGAGGTTTATTGGCTTTAAAAAAAGAAAAAAGAAAAAAAAAAGTCAGGTTTATTTTGGGCCATTTCCTCTTCTCTCCCTGCCAAACTTACAGAGTCCAACTGTTCCATCCCCAATTAAAATGATAACAGGTTGTGTGAAAGTTGGTGTAACGTGTAAAGTAATTTATCTATGTTTCTGAATAATGATGACCAATTAGAGGCTCTCTAGAATAACTACACACGGTGATGGATGTGGTATTAGATTGGAGGGCTCGACGGTGAAAAAAATCTGCCTGAGCAAATCATTTTATCATGAGGTCACAAAAATGGCATAATAAGAACGAACTATTAATAAAATAAACTATAGAGGAAGTGATTGACATTTGCGATAAACTATATATAAAACTGGTCAATGAAATAATTAATTCCCCCTGTCATCAATGCAAATAGAGACCAAAACAATCCACATAATCACCTGAAACGACTGTCACTGACAGGCTGCATGAATCTACAGTCTGGGATAGAAAGAAATAAGCCCAGGCCTCTCTCCTTCATAAAACTCTCTCTCTCTCTCTCTCTCTCTCTATATATATATATATATATATATATATATATTAACAAGCATTGGTGGTGCTGTTATACTCTGTTCAATAAAAATCCAAAATACTCCACAAGAAATGTGTTAACAGTCATTAATCTGCTAACTCAATCATATCAGCCTCAGTATGTCGAGTATGTCCTAATCTCTACAGTTCATTTCAGGCCTGGGAACTATGGAGCCACTGTAACAATCTTTTCAGGACCAACATTCACTGGAATTTCCCTTCATTAAAAGAACTAATGAGGAATACCTTGTAACAAAAAAAATAAAAAATATAGCTCATTTGCAATGACATTCTCTCTGTGCTGCCAGTCCCCTGCAGAGTTAAAAATAAAATCCTACTGAATAGGACAGGAGCTACTGTGCTAGGATGATAAGTCATGGCTTTTATTTGCCCACATTTTTCATTAGTCAAGACAAATCTGTTGCTTGCCTGTCATTTCCTGTTCATGTGCAATGTGCCCATATTATTATTCAGCAAATCTGAAATTTTGTGTGGAAACCTAGAAAAATAATGCTGTTAAGGTATGGCTTTAAGTACCCTTCACTACATCTGTGCTCATTCAGGATATATTTTTATTTATTCATTAAATAAAGTAACCCTTTGTCTGTCCCTGGAACACTGCATCTGAGGTGAGGACACACCCTGTAATGGGACACCAGTCCAATGCAGGACACCATGCACACACACATTCACACAAATTTTCACACCTAGGCATGCTTTGGGAGGTGGCAGGAAATTGGAGGAACCAGAGGAAACCCGCATGGACACTGAAAGAACATGGACAGACAGTTCAGCGTGAAGTTGAAGACCCTGGAGCTCAGTGACTGTGCCACTGTGCCAATGCTTGTGATCTGCAATTCACTAATACAACCTGCCCTTCATCTATTTATTTCTATCTAATTTTGTAGAATGAATGCATTTTTAAATACTCTAGGTGCATGTAAGTGTATTTTGGGTTCACTGTGTGCACGTCAAGACTCATTAGAATATGTGTCACACTGGAATATGCACAGTTAAATATGCAAAGATATTCAAGGCTGAGTTCACATCTGCAGAAAGTACGTCACAGCTCATGTAATCGGTAAGAGTGAAGCACCTTGGGAACCTCGCTGACAAAAAACAGCCGAAAACCCAGCTGGGTGAGCTCTTTAAGCAGCATGCAAGATGCATGCACTTTATTTGATTTGGTTTTATTTTTTTTTAAAGATGTTTAGGAATATGCAAATGTGTCACTTATCCCACAGAGCATCATTTTAAAGGATGTTTAGAGATATGCAAATGCACCATTGCTAATTCTGTTAGAAGAGTTTGTGCTGGATTTACTTGCTGGTGTCATTTATGTATAAAAGAAGAAGCTGTTGATGTGAGAATTACAACATAAGAAATCGAATAATAATCCAAATTTCATGCTATCCTAAAATAAACAGTCTGTTGATTTCATCTAAAGACATTGTGTTTTGTTGAAATCATTGGCTGCAATTATTTCACTAATTAACGCAACTCTACAAACAGCTCTACAAGCAACAAGCTAATGTCTACACACTCTACTGAACTGGTAAATCTAGAGCGTTTCTCAGCAATTTGAGTTTAAATTAAGGTATATTAGGAGGAAAATAAGACACAGATATTAAAAAATGCTGATAAACCCACATTCCCTTTTAAAATAATAAAACATACCTTGTTAAACAACACATTCTGGATGCACTCAACTGTTTATGTTGTGCTTATCTCAAATTGCAGGTCTTGTTTTCCCAAAGCTAGTTTTGAAGGAAATGATGATGTATGATTTTTATAATCATCTCACTTCACCAAGTATGAAGAACACACTGAAAATAGAATGTACACAAAAAGTTTTATCGCAACATCGTGTAGGTCTGGCTGAGAAAGCGGCTTGCTGAATGCTCTGAAGTGTGTAGATGGCATAGAAATTACATGGTTTGTGTATGCATGAAGCATTGTAGTTAAAGGCACCAGGCTCAATAAAAACCAACCGCAGCCTATAATAAAGTCACGTAAAAGCAAGCGGCCATTTGAACGTTTGAGGTTTATTGGTTTATTTTATTTGATTTCTGTAATTAGTTGCAGCCTGCAATGGAGAAGGCGTGTGTTTTGTGAAACGAATTTGTTACTGCGGCTATTATTATAATATGAGGCTGTATACAGAGTTAGCAATTCAACTCCAAAAGTTACATCAACGTTTACACTGGGAAAGTTATTCGTGCCCAGAGATGGGTGTTGAAGCTGTCAAGTCAATTTTCTGAACTCGGCTCCCATATTGTCACATATCCAGTTTCTTCAGGAATTAACAGCTGTTGTATGAAATATGATTAAACTCATGGTTTGATTTTCCCATTGGGTTACCTTTAAAACACCCGAGCGACCTAAATTTTGACAACGAGGACACGCCGTCAAATAATTGTGGGTGGCATTAACATCATCAGCATAGCACTATTCTTTGCTTCGGCTTGTTAATGATATCTGATCGGCTCAATCGGTCCACCGAATGACTCACACCTTGCTTCGTTCAAGTGTCTTCTGTTTGTGACGGCCACATCCGTAAGTCTCAGTCGAAGTCCTCACCTCACTCCTAATGATCTGTGTTACTGCTAATGAACAGATTAAGCCCCTCTTCCACCACTGTGATCGATAACAATGTTACAGGTCAGTGTACTGATTCTGCTTGTCCCTATGACAACTGCTAATTAATCACATGGAAGTGGGATTATTGTTATTAGTGTGAGAAGGATGTTTAGAGCCATAAAGGACTCTGTCATGCACAGAATACATAACCTTCCCGACCAATAGATTTCGCCCCTGGTTGACAATTTCACACAGTAAACATGAAGTGACAGGCCGCTTAGCAATGCACTGCTAACATAGCGTAGCCGTTATTACTTGAGCTTGCTTTATTTAATGAGGCTTGCCACCTCTGAACCCTGTGGTTACAGAACACTGAAGCAACGCAACTCAGTGGTTTGTGCATCAGTGTGTGTACTGTAGGTTATATTTAGCTGAACAGTTTGTTAAACGCAAACACATATAGTCTCAGGTGACAAATGAAACAGAAAAGAACATTACGTGAAAGTAAAAAGTATCTTATTAAACTGTTGGGCTTTACTGTGTAGGCCACAAGCCACCAGCTCCAACAGTACTCAACAGCGAGGGCACAGTCTGGTGACTGGAAAATTGCCATAGCATAGGATTTGCATCATTTTCATCTTCCTCATGCTATTCAGAGAGCTCTTTTGCCCTGTGGATAAGGTTAAGGTGACCCTGGAATAAACCACTCTCATCAGAATAGAAACGTTTAATCACAGCATGAAGGTGAAGACTTTAGATTGATTTGCAGTGACTTGCCTCTAAGAGAACAAGTGGAGCCAAACTATAGCAGGAAAATGCCTCCCATATGTCCCATAACATAGATATCGGTTCTTTCATTAATTTCAAATTAATTTGTCACCATTCAGTGTTTGCACAGCATATGGCAGAAACCTGAGTAGTTATTCTGAATGGATTGCAAAAAACACAGCTCTGATTAATTTCTCCAGAAAAGTGGCTTGACAGAGAAGGTATATAAAGCTGAGGGTGTAAGGTATTTCCTGTATTTCCGGGGTACTTTTTCATGAACAGAATATTTATCCACCTCTGTGGAAACATGGCAACCCAGCCCCTCCATTCGTCTTTAAGTGTGGAAGTAATTTCAAAAATACATGGACCTGAGTGATTGATATGTACTGGAATCAAGGTATGATGCAGTTTTAGCAGTTGTTTAGTATGTCATGAAATTTTCTTGCATCTCTGATGGCATACAAACAGAAAAATATATAGATTGTAGTGTTTAGCTCAAGCCTTGTTCAAATAAACCCACACTGTATCCACACTAGGCAGCACTGTTTTATTATAATATAATGCTGGTTTCATATTATGTTATGCTCCCACCTAGGAGTCACACAGGATATATTGTAAAGGCTGCTGTAACATTAGTCATATACATGCAACATTTGGCAGTCTGGGTTTTTCCTCAGTGATTTAATACGGTGTATAAAGAAAAATAAAAACTTATTTAATCCAAGCATCTCTCTGTATTATGCACTTACAGTTCTGGCTTTCTTTACATTTATGATTTGCCTATAACATTTTTTAAAGCCCAATAAGAGCCATCACCATCACCGGTCATATTTAATGAAGGTCAGTATTCATATTGATAATATTTCAAGGAATTACCTGTACATTAGGAAAGTATATAGAAAATATAACAAATATATACAGTATATTGGATATATGGATGAATTTGGATTGGTGGCTCACCAGTATGGCCATTATGAATAAAGTGGGGTATGTGGGGTAAGGCTTTACTATTTTGTTCTTCTTCTTCTTCTTTTTTTTTCTTTTCCATTTTTCATCTTCCCAATATCCTTCAAAGACTATGTTGAGGCAATAACCGCCTACCTACCCTCACTTTTATAATAAGCTGTTTCTTAAGTGTTCTTTGGTTGCTCACCAGTTTTTCGCTGTCTATTAGGATTCTACTTGGCATGTTTTCTGCAAGGGGAAAAAAATTTGTTGTTAGGATTCTTCATAAAACGTTAAGAATTCCCCAGAGGGCCAAACTAAAAAAGCCTTTAAGGTAGTAGATAGAGAGTGCATTCTTACCTGCTGCCATCCCCAAACTAAACCCAAAACCCAACCCTGTCTCAGCAGCAACCTGGCACTATGACAGACAAGACAGAAAGACATCTACATGTTCCCAATATAAGACTAAACACATGACAAACACATTCACTATTTTTCATCCAGAGAAGATTACATTGTCGAAAATATTTCTGTAGACCTCTGTAGGCCTTTTCCAGGTTTGGAAAAGAAAGATTATTATTATGAATGAGCCCCAAGATGGATACACAGCTGAAGGGTTCACAGACTGGGAGGATGGGAAAAGGGGCTAGTGAGGATGAATGGCATGAGAGAAACATCAATCTGTACAGGAAGATCCAAGTCAGAAGTCATTTATATCTCTGGTAGCCCAGTAATAATATAAAAAATACAGAAGGTGCAAACCCACTGGCTCTTGGTCTCAGGCGGATTCTCTGACCAGTGTAAGGTGAATCATAAAAGAAAAGAGTTATGTCATTACAGCAGAGAGGTTATGTTCCGAGTAGAACTCTGTTAGAAAGCTACAATGGCTCAACATCCATTACATTATAATTATTTTAATAATACATTTTTTGAATATATATATATTTTTTCCCTTAGGCTGCTTTCACACCATGTGTCTGTATCAGAGTTAGATTTATTTTGTGGCATCGGCTCTTTCATTTGGTTCGGTTAGTTTCACACTGTACAGATTTTAAAGTGCACTAAACTATTGGTACATTTGGATGTTCTTTGATCAGTCAGGAATTTGTCAGGGGTTTCTTGATGGTGCTACTCATCTGCTGGTCATGTAAGGATGCTTTATTAGAGAAAATGCTCTAATAAATCAAACATCTATGTTCAAGGAATTTACTGCTGTTGTGTTTCAAACAACGCGACGATGATCTTAGTGACATCTCAAGCTGATGCTTACAAAATTACAAACTGACACATTATGATACTTGATTGTAAACAGACAATAAATACAGATTCAACATTAAAAAGTACAACAACAAAATTATAAGCAAAGTGTAACAAGCAAATATTGCACCAACAAACTGGATACAAAAACAAGTATTACAAACTGATGACCAAATCTTGTTGTCACACTATGACCTACACAGTGTATGTATTGACACGTCTTTATTAAAATAGCAAATTTACATTAGACTATTGATCATTTATTCTATTTAATCTGAATTAAAAATCCTTCTCTGTGTCTAGAGAAAGAATAAGTATGTCCAGAGAGACAGATGCATCAAAAACTTATTTTGGAATAACTTGGTTTTAAAAAGTGAATAAAAATATAAATAAAGCCATTTTGATATAATATTTGATATAATATTTTGATATAATATTTGGAAGCAGAACTTTAGCTAGTATCTTATTATCATTGCATAATACAGTTAATGTATTGGCCAGTAAGTGCCACTATGTGTGGGTGTAATAATTGCTGGGATGATGCTGGGAGATACAGTTTTATTGCTGAATCTTTTATAGAACTCAACCATGAAGCCATCTGGCCCATATTATTTACCACTGTTCTTTGGTTTTTATTTTTATTGCATTTCTTATCTTCTAGAGTCATTTAGCCAGGCCTGAATTTATGATACTGAATTATATATATATATATATATATATATATATATATATATATATATATATATATATATATATATATATATATATATATATATATATAAAATCACAGAAGTCTTATCTCTTATCTCTCATTAGACGAAACTATTTACGAAGATTAGACAACAAGTTGTCGAGAAGCATTTCAAATATGGCCGCCACAGACTCCAATTCCCAGCACTCGCACGTTCTCAATAACTGGACATTTCATTTAGCTTACCTGTACCCCATTATGTGTTTGTTTTGCCCCCTTTAAGCTCATTTGTCTTTTATTCTCAGTTTCAGTTGTTGCTAAGCCTTGTATTTTCTGCAGTCTTTTTTTTTTTTTTGGAGCTGGTTTCCCCTTGGATATTGCCCCCGGCTGGTTTTGCCCCCGACTGCAGCTTTAAATACTTTAGATGCATACAGTGCTTCACAGGGGCATGCAAGAAGTTGTAGATTTTTCCATTTAAGAAAGTGACCTTGACCTTTTACTGACATTATTGGTAAAGGAAATAAAGCCTGAGTTCTTGCCAATAACTTATACTTTTACTGGCAGCTGTAACATTTTGGACTCAGGTGATTTTTTGGCCTTGTTCACAGTAAAATGAACTTTTTGTAGTAACCAAGATGGCTGCTTGACATTTCTGAGAAGCCATACATATTGTTTAATAGATCTCTCTAATAGATTGATTCTACCAGCTTTATTGTACTTCACTGACAAATTACATTGCATTGCATTTATATATTTAAAGCACTTTGGACATCACTCTGTATAAAGGTGTCTGTAAATGTAAATGTATCACATACACTATAGTAATTTGACACATACATGTCTGTATGAGTGTGTACAAGCCTGCATTATTCACCTCAGCACATTTTTTTTTTTGTGGCTAGAGACAGGGCGTGAAAGCCCTAAAACACCTCATTCTATTAGATTTGTCTACTGGCACCACACCAGAGGCAGACTAACACTTACACTCCCCAATTACACCAAAGCCAGTAGCTCTCTCCACAGAGCAGCCTAACAGCTCAGCATGGCCTTGGCGTTTGATTGAGACTTGAAGAGTGAAAAGAATGGCCCTCAAGCAATGCCATTCATCTACAGACACACACACACATTCACTCTCCCCAAAACTCTACAGGGTTTTATTTTATTTTTAAGTTTGGCATTAGCTTTTGTTAATTAGAAATGGTTAAAATGGGTTTCTCATAGAGCAGGCACTAAAGTAACAGGCAGCTAGACTACCGTCTTGTTTAAGGTTAATATAATAGAAATTTAAGTTTAAATGAATTGAATATGTTTTCTGTATATCTGTAATAAATCATTATTGTCTTTGCTGTACCAAGTCTTCTACATTCTCATCAAATTACATTACCGGTGCTCAGTTCACATAAACAAAAAGTCTAATTTAAACCCCTGGGAATAACACAGCTGTTAATTAGTGGGTACAGCAAACAGTCACCTATCACGAAACCATCAACAATCTATCATGTATCTGTCATCACACAGCCTTTCAACTAATTGGGCAGTGGTGGCTCAAGTGGTTAAGGCTCCAGGTTGAGGATCGGGGTTCAAGCCCCAGCACCACCAAGCTCCACTGCTGGGCAGTTGAGCAAGGCCCTTAACCCTCCCTGCCCCACGGGCGCTGTATCATAGCTGCCCCTGTGCTCTGACCCCAACTCCCTCAGCTGGAATATGTGAAGAAAAGAATTCCACTGTGCTGTAATGTATGTGTGGCAATAATAAAGTCTTCTTGGCCTCAGTTCTTCTTATTGATAATTCTAAACTATATGTTCATTTTTAGTTGATAATCTATACGCACTCTTTTGACTAGCTGGTTGGCCTTTATTTAAACTAGTCTAGTTTATAGTTCATAATGTTTAGTAGATAACCAGGTCAATCCCAACAGAAATTGTGATATTTTATAGATAACTGTCGATGTATACCTTGTTGAGAATCACTTAAATGGTCTATGGATGGTTTGTAGAATGATCTTTCATATAAGGTTGTCATTATTTTAAATCTAATGGCTAATACCACCAGAGAAGGTCTACTACAAGGTCCAAGGATGCTGCTGGTGAGTTAAAAGATACATGGACGCAGATGAAAGCCTTAGAGAACGACTATGTGGAAACGTTTTTCTCATGGCTGCTTCTGAACTTCTAGTCTTTATATTATTCCCCATGAGATGTGTAGTATTAGAGATATTAGTGCGGGAGCATGGAATGCCTGGTTATGGTTACTATTTCAGATGATGTTAAGAAAATTAATTAAGAAATCAGTGACATGAGACTCTAGCGTTCATACCAAGCATTACTGTAAAGTGATTACTGCATTGTGTTATAAATGACCTGTATGCATGTGATACTCTAAGGAACAAAATGCTAAAAATTCCATGAATCTGGTATGTCATCTCAGGACGTTTTGCCACTTGTGCCTAAATACAGCACCATTTTCATTGGTTAGTTTCACAACAACAGTGAACCAAAAAACAGAAAGACCAGCATTGAAAACAAATACCTTAAAAATCCTGTAGATTTCAGGGACAGACTGGAAGAAGATTAAGAATAAACAAGAAACTGCTCAGGATTCAAAGCACATCTTGTCACCTGCAAAACATGGAAACATGTAAAATACAATATGTGTACTATGGACTACATGAATGTGAAATATTCCAGAGAGAACAGGCACATTTATTAACTTCCCTGCATATTGTTCAAGTGAAACATATACTTCAGAAAAAAAGCATGATCAATTATTCAGTAGATTCAGGCAAATGATGGAAAACAGGGTAGCTGATGCTTCATATTGTGTCAGAAGAACCAAAAACATATTACTTGAAGATCTATTGAGTGTTTTTCTAGGGCAAAAAATAGAATGTTCTTGACAGGACAAATCACACAGTCTGAATCACCCAGTGAGCTTTTCACTGCAGCTTACACAAGTTCATACTAAAACTCCAGCATCACTATACACTGGCCTGTAATGGACATTATTCATTTTCTAAAACTTTAATGTATAAGAGTACCCAGTGTGAAGATTTTCTTCTTTGAGTTTGCACTCTCTTCATTTCTTGTTTTATTCATTCTATCAGTTCTCAAGAATCCAATCAAAGTAGCAATCAAAATTTTAATACCTATCTTTGTAGTAAACATCTTTGTGAAAGGCTAAATGTTACTTACTGAAAAAAACCCATCTCTTTTAGAAACATCCAGATGCTAAATAGCCTATTCTCTTCACAAGAAATGGCCCTATCTTTTTCCCTTAGTGATTTGGCAGGCAGACACAAAGATTGCTGATTATGGAGTTGTTTCATTCCTGATTGAAAGCTTTATTCTCGAAGGTCACACTCTTTATATTGAAGAGAAAACCATTTCTTATCCCCTTGAGGCGAATTATGCTATTTTGTCAAGGGTGCACAAGTAGCTAAAAACGCCTTAAAATAGCCAAATCATATTTGTTTTTGCCTTTAAGATGCAGACATTCTAGTTTCTTTTATGGAATGCAGAATATAGCAAAAACATTACATGGGTAGGATGTTTTGGTGACGTTAAATTCATCCGAATTGCACATATGCTTCACAAGCGTCTTCAAACTGTATATACGTGTAAACTTTAATACAGTACTTTAGTGTGTCTTCTGAAAATGATCACAGTAGCCAAAGTCTACAGAGCGTTCTTTTATAATTGCAGTCCTCTTTAACATCTCAGTGTTAGAGGTAATAATTACTGCTGTGAAGCTTGTGTTTTTCCCACAGCGATCATTATTACCTGCAAATGCAAGTATGAAAGGTGCGTTCAGCACATGAGTAATTATATCTGAAGTATGGAGGGCTCTCTTAAAATAGCCCGGTGTGTGTTTTGTTGAGAGGTGAGCTGGCGCCCATACAATCCACTGCGGATGGTTTTAATGAGCTGTTGTCATTGCATCCCAATAGAACAACGGAGGAAAATATCACCTGACAGGAAGCGTCTGGTGGGGAAAGTTTACACGGGGTCAGAAGTGCAGCAGGTTTCAAACCTGTAGGTGTTATACAAAGTGCTACAACTTTTTCATTTTTCTGTAAAGGTGTCAGTGTGTAAACTGTAAGCATACAACACTATGAAAAACAAGAAAAAGATGTTTGACTGTAAGGATTTCAATAGTCTTCATCCAAGATACTGATACAAGTTTGATTCAGATGCTCGAAACTCTTCTCTCTATCCTGCTACTGTATACGCACCAAAACAGAGAGCAAACTGATCTTTATTATCATATAAATGCAGATAAATATCTTTCCTAATTAGGGAAGGCATGGGCCCCTATTTCAATTCCACATGCTCAGTCTGAAAGCTGAGGCTGGCAGGGGTGTTTGGGTTTATTACAGGAGATTGCTTTCCTGTAAAGAGTTGTCTAGACAGCTTAGCCCTGGGGAGGCCGCATCTGTACCCTAGTTTTACTTTGTTTATGTTTAAATGTTTAGATATTACAACAGCAATATCCACTGCCTGGCTAAAAAAGTCACACACTCTAACATTACACTGGACCACCACTTGCTTTAATTACAGCACACATTCACCATCATTTTTTTTTAAGCTTATGCAAAGCCACAACATTTCTGTCCAGTGCTGCATTAATTTCTCACCAAGATCATGTATTGATGGTGGGACATTTGGATCACTGAATAAAGTCTTCCCAAAGATTCTCAAAGAGGTTAAGGTATGGACTGTATGATGACCAATCCATGTGTGAACTAATTTCTCATGGTCCTTGAACCACTTTTTGACAGTTTGAGCCTAATGAATCCTGGCATTGACATTCTGGAACATGCCTATGTCTTCAGAGAAGAAATAATTGAATTATGGAAAAACTTGCTCCTTCAGTATATTCAGGTTGTCAGCTGACCTACTTTTTTTGCACATACTGTTGCTTAAGCTATACCTGACCAACTGAACCTCAGATCATAACATCAGAGGATCAGGGTTCAAGGGCCAGCACCACCAAGCACCACTGCTGGGCAATTGAGCAAGCCCCTTAACCTTAGCTCCACGGGTGCTGTATCATAGCTGCCCCTGTGCTCTGACCCCAACTTCCTGAGCTGGGACATGCGAAGAAAAGAATTCCACTGTGCTGTAATGTATGTGTGGTGATAATTAAGGCTTCTTGCCCCCAGTTCTTATAAATCAGGTCTTAATAATACGTTGGACAGTTCTTAACCTAATTTTAGTAGTCTCAGCAATCTCCTTAGTTGCTTTCTTTGCTTGCTGCAGGCCAATAATTTGACCCATCTGAAAGAGTAGCATCTTTTCCACAACCACAGGATATTTCTTCCGACATGGTTATTTACGAAACGAGAAACTCCTCACTGCATCACTTAGGGTTAAATAACTTGCTGTCAGCTGAAACATATTAATCACTGCTATAATTATCCATTGGACAGCTCTTATCTATTTGCTTAGTTAAATCCAGGTGGTGACTATTTTTCGGCCAGGCGGTGCATAATCTAATTTTTCCTGAGGTGAGTAGTATGGAAGCATTCCTCTGAGCTTCTCTCCAGCGTTTAGGAGAGTGAAGAGGAGCTATTAAATATAGATGAGATGATTAATGTGTGCGCTCATTATTTTACATGCAAGGGCTTCATTAATTAACCTCCACCCCCACGGCTGTATGTGAGTGGGTGGGTTACAGATGGCACTGGAACCCTCTTAATCCAACTCTCAGTTTGGAGTTTCATGGCAGTGGGACTCGCTCAGACAGTTCCACTTCGATTGCAAGCTGCAAGTTTGCATTGAAAAGAAGTGGGCATGAAAATGATTTAAGACCGACGCAAATGAAAATGCAATCTCTTTTTTTGTCCAAGGTGCGGGCGATGTGTGAGGTTATAAAGCACTTTATGATTCAGCTGCAGCTGTGGTGAGAAGGATTTTTTTTCTAGACAAAGCGGGAATTGTGTCTAAAGGTCCAGATGGCTGCCTATCATTTTTCTACACGCAGCAAAAAGTTCAGCTACATGTTAGCTCAGGGATTTATTACTTAGAAAAATCTGTTCCAACTGCATCTACTCACATTCTTATATAACCGGCTACAACATCGTCAAGACTGATCTCAGATTCACCAGAGCAATGTTCAGCATTTACATTTACAGCAAATAGAGGATGCGCTTATGCAGAGGGAGTCAGAAAAGTGCTTTGTAGTCAGCATCAGGGTTAGTGCACTTCCACTAGTTCACAACACAACTTCCTGTGCGATGAAAATGCAACAGAGGATCAATTTTCTTAGGACAAAACACAACTATCTCTGGTCAATAACCTCTAAGCACATTTCTTCAGAACATCCTCCTGTCTAATCCTCCCCCTCCACCATAATCATCATCATCTGGTATTGCAGCTGCATCAGCAGCCTTTCACAGGGAGGTAAAATTGGCCAAGTGCATCATTTTGTCACAACTCTTACCAGACTCCAATATCCAAACCTAGTGAGAGGCACATGTGCAGTATCATCAAAAACCCCATAAACACCAGCAGCTTCATATTGCTGCCATTTGGCCAGCTAGCAATCATATCCTTAATCTTTCTCCCTCCTAAATCCATAATAAACTGCCTCATCCTCCACAGACGTTCACTTTACTACACAGGTGTCACTGACTTCATCTCTTTAGCTGGAATTACAAGCTGTTCACACAGACTAATGTGTTTTGTTTGTTAACATTTAGTCCCAATTTGCTGTGTTTAACGTCTTAATATGAAGGTTTGAGGTTTTATTTTAGGTTGTTCACATATGCTGAATGAATATGTAAAAATAAATTAAGCTCTGACTTTACTTCATGCTTAGTTATCCTTTTAGGTGCTAGTTTATCCTGATGTAACCAAATACGAAGATATTATTTTGAGTAAACAGATGTTTTTGCCATTTAGTTGTTATTATGCACTAAAGCTGTGCAATGAAACAATGAAATCCTCAGCATGACTTCAGTTTCATGTATGCATCATGCATCATATGTGATGCCCTATAATTATTTTCTTTTCTTAAAAAAAAGGAGACACCTACATTGATTAACTTTAAGAGCTGGTCTCAAATAGACCCGCAAGCCACAATAATCTGCCTTCACTGTGTCTCTAAAATAGCACTGATGGATCTGCTCTGTCATCCTCTCAACCTCCAGGATGAGAGGCTCAAATTAGACCCACATTTAATTTGCTCTTTAGAGAAGGAGAACGCTAAGCATGCATTTATGTCTGACTGTTCGATCCAGTTTCTGAAGTGTTCATAACCGTGGTCCTCTCTACAAAATAATATTTGAGTGTGTGATCAGGACCAGGGTATTATTCAAGTATTATTCACCTGCAGGCATTATCAGGTGATTGTTCATCTCTGATAGATAGATAGATAGATAGATAGATAGATAGATAGATAGATAGATAGATAGATAGATAGATAGATAGATAGATAGATAGATAGATAGATAGATAGATAGATAGATAGATAGATAGATAGGCAGTAACATAAGGTCTGCAGAGAAGGCAATTGTCAGCTAGCATTCTTTAAAATGTGCACATAAATTAGTAGGTAATATGAGGCTGTTCCTTCTGGCTGTCCTCGTCCCTGACGGCTTTTTTCTCTGGTCCAGTTGCCTGTGTGTAATGATATGCAGTTTGCCTTGAAGTGCTGGCATCATGGCGCTGAAGCAGATTATTTTATGTACTGTGAAAGCAAAGCATATGCTGTGTAATTTACATGAAATTAGGTTATCAGATACAGTGCCCCATAGCTTTTCTATAAAATCTGTAAGAAAAAAAAAGAATTAGCTTATTTGCTGTTAGGAGAACCTCACCTCAAGCGGTTTTATTTATTAGCCTGTCTGGGACTTTCGTCCTGATTTGTGAAACGATGTTCTCGGTAAATATGAGGTGTTTAAAGTTTACTGTAGATTTTAGAGCAGGTCAGGATGCCACGTGCTATAGAAAACGAATCAATTCAACTGAGCCATGTTCAATGACTGAATATTATTCGTAATTTTCTATTAATTATGCAATGCTTTGTAATATGACAAATGCACTTATTTTAATCATCTCTATTATATCACATGGGGTCAAAATTCAGTTACTGTTTTGGAAAAGGTTACAAATTACACGCCTTTGCAAAATCATGCACATACAGTACATGTGATGAAAACAACAAAGCATTTTCTAGAATCTATTTGTGTGAATCTATTTATCTCATGCTTTTCCATGAAAAATAAACCTAGAAACTAAATAAACCTATAACCCTAAACTAACCTTAACCTTAATCCTAACCTTAATTCTAACCCTAAGCCTATTATTCGGAGATTAGTGCAACTGGGGTGCCATTTAGACCTGTAACTCTTTTAAAGTACTTTTTAAAAATTTCATTTTCTAAAATAAAAAAAAGTGTGAAGCTATGCCAGGCAACCATTTCATTTTCACAAGGTTTCTGTAATGCCAGTGCCTGCGTCAAAGAATTACTGAATAGACAAGCATCTATACTAATGACATAAAGACTTTGGTGACACATTATTTGTTAATTTAATAATAATAATAATAATAATAATAATAATAATAATAATAATAATAATACGTTGATTTGATTTGATTAAATTTTCTTTAATTAATTCAATTTAATTTTATTTAATTTAAATAGATAATGTGGGTGATGTACAGTATGTGCACTTTCAAAATGGCCTCATCAGTTAATATCACAATATCATTGAAAAAAACATGATAGAAAATGATCTTCCCATGATCTTTAGGAAATCCTGTGACTTGGTCACAGAGTAACAGGTATGAATGAATACTGTGGGATTAAAATACACATTTTTCATAACCCATAATGGATGCGTCATGGAAAAGGATGCGTCAAATCTGAGATGTTAAACAGATTCACACATCAATGCACAAATAGTTCATTTTTCCAAAGTATTTTAATGATTACATTTGAAAGCCAACTGTAGTTACAGTGAGCTGGACTCTGTCTTTGTACTGCAGATAATTTTCACGTTGTACTCTGGGAATTGATCTGATCAGGATTCAGTAGAAAAGGAAAAAGTGAGGCTGGTTGGAAACATTCCCCAGCAGTGTCGACATGCAGAATCATAATTAGAGACAAAAAGGCTAATGATAACGGACTACGACACTTGTTAATGGATTCTCATTAGGACTATTTCTGTTCATGTCTGCGGCTGAGGAAAAAATAATGATAATGGTGCCTTCAGGCCAATCCTTTTGGTCAGAATCAAACATTCTTGGTTGGCCTTTGTGTTTTCCTTTCCCGGTGAAACTCTGAACTTACATGGTCCCTTTGATACAGGCTGCGTGGCCTGATGTGAGTTCGTTCCATCCGCTTGTTATGAGTCCCTTTTGTTCTAAGGGCTAATGTCTATGTGTGTTGCACTATGCTGTGTTGTGTTTGAAGAGTGTTGGGCAAATGTGCTAAGAATTGACACAGTGGTGCAAAAGAATGATGGGCTTGGAGTTTGGATTAGTTATGTGGTGGCTAGATACAATAGTCCTAAGTAATGCAGTGAGAAAATGGCAGATTAGACTTTTGTCACAAATAGCTGAACGGAACAGTGGGTTGTCGGAAAATTGAGAAAATCTAGCATGCGGATTATTGAGGCAGGAAAACCAGTAACCACATCTTGTGCTCTTGCTCTGTATATGTAACTGTCCTTGTCTTGGGAAGACTGTAGAAATGGGAAAGCTGCTGGGCATACAGTATGACGAGTATAGGTGAGCTTTGCTGATTTGGATTCAGCACAGGCTCTCTTCAAGCCTGTCATGCTGGGCAGTGGAATTAAATGTTTGCTGCCCTGGTGGGAAAACTACACAGATCTACAGGCTGGACTTGTCCATGGCTGTGCCTGCAGGGAAGGTTTGCATTGACTGTGGGGTGCCAGTGTGCACCTGAGGACTTGAGGGGAATGAGGATTGTACTGAAAACCTTTTGTTGCTTTGCTTGGAATGAAGTATTTGTTAGTCCAAGAAAAAGCCTGAGCAACATTCAGATCCCTAGTGTGTGGATCCGCACATAGTACAACAAAAGGCTTTGAATTAGAAATATTGATAACATTTTTCTTAAAAGCAGTGTTACACAATGCCATTCAAGAAAACTAGAGTGGGACTGGAAAAGTGGGACAATGGGGACAAAACAAAGCTTGTTCCAACAGTCCAACTCTTCCCCATTTTGAACTAAATTCCAATGGCATTTCATATAATCCAAGTTTGAATGGTACAATCCATTCAAAGCAACCATTCCGACACGGCAAACTCATCCAAGCCCTTAGATTCCTCTTTAATTCCTGTTTATTTTGAACTTCAAGGCAGGAACAACCATTAAACTTTAAACTTTATATTTTATTTTAACAGCACAATGTAGAACTGCAGTCAAAATTCATTCACTCATTCAGTCACTTGCTTGCTGAATTGAAAACAACATTTAACAGCCTGCATCACGTTATACTTTCATGCCTTATTTCTTTCATTCGGTTAGCTTAGTAACTGCTTTATCCTGGTGAATCCAGTGGCTCTTCTAGAAACTCTCCTTTAATGGAATGCCAGTTCAGTCCAAGGCACCCATGCACATACACAATAGAGAAGCCAATAAGGGTACTGGAATTTTAAGTATTTTTTCTATTTAACACATAAAAACCCACTTAAATTTAAGGTTTTACCAAATACGACCTTAAATATGACATTCATTCACTCCAATTGTTATATTAACTCTTTATAAAAGCTGGCACCTGTTAAAATGAGCCTGTTGATATAAATATGTGCAAAATGTATGCCATCAATAGTTTTCTGCCTATATTATTTGCCATTCCAAAACTTAGACTTCATCTAGATTATGTAAGAGCTTCGTTTGAATAACTCACTGATTTGGCAGAAAAAACCACACACAATAGCTCTAAGCTGCATTGAATGAAGTTCAATATTATGTGATTTGGGATTCAGACTGGGATTTGGGATTTGGGGCTCTACCAAACTCAACACTAAATCAGGATGACGAATGAATGGAGCGTGGAGTAATGTGTTATTCCTTTTGCAAAAGTGGCGTATAAATCCTATAATCTGTCCTGGAATCCCAAAACTTTCCACAAGCAAATTGTTTTTCACCGGCCCCCCATTTGTTTTCTGACCAACTGATATCAAAAATCATTTCTAAGATGGTTTGGAACTGTAAGAGGGTTACAAAACACTGATTTGACAGAAGACTGCATGGACTGACTTGTACAAAATTAATAGGTATGGCATTAGTTAGTTGATTTAACAGTGTAAGATAATATTACCTGGCTAGTATAAAGTCACAGCTCTGCCACATGAGTGGACTGATGTATAGTAATGATTGGTAGGTGATCTCAGTCAAAATCCCAGACCAGGACTCACTCTGTAACTATGATTTTATAAAAGTATAAGCCTGCTTTTGAGAGGAGATGTGACTTGAAATGTTCAATTGAAATTCTGTCCTCGTTTCTAGGAGCGTTTATTATTTTTCTGCTCTGACACACTCACTGAATCTGGTAATTAACTGGTGAGGTGAACCAGTATTAGTCAACAGTGACACTTTAATCACAGAAATACTATAAGTTTGTCTTGGCAGAAAAACGAAAAAAAAAAACAAAAAACATTTTTCACAGAGTTTGTTTGATTAACCCACAATCCTGCTGCCCGTTTACTTTGATTTTCACACCTCCTTTGTTTTTGTTTGGTGTACGGTGGTGGACCAGGACCTTCCTAATTATCACCACACACAGTATGGGTGTGTTGTTCATGCTGGCTGACATTTTGATTCAGGAGCAGGAAAGGGAAGGCAATCAGCAACCAGCCTGGAGCATCCAGCAGTGATCGCCATCCATTTGTGACATGTTTATGTCGCTTCCCCACACTGCCATCATGATGCAGGAGCCACTGTTCTGTCAGAAGTGAGCCTCTGCCTTTGCATGCTTCACCGGCTTCTGAAGCATGCTTAAGGACACTGCCTCACAGCAGGCCACTGCTCCCTGTGTGTGCATAGCCTTTAAAAATGTCTGCAAAACAGCAAATTAAACAGAGAGCAAGTTTGCTTGTGTGAGAATAAGTAAGAATAAGCAGTGTTACTTACACATTTGCAACAAATCTCCACCGTAAAGAAACAGAAAATTAAACTTTGAAATTTAGCTTTCTTAGAGAATGGATGCCCGCTGTAACAGCGCCCCTGGGACGAGTTAACAAATATTTCTCAGTTTTCTAGCAAGAGTGTAAAATTAGCTTGCAATGCCTTTTTGTCTCACTTTGACAGAGAGGGCCTTTTTAAACTGAATGGCAATAAAAGCTTGAGGTAATGCAGATGTCATTATTGCCATGATAGTGAAGGTTATGCAATTTGGATGCAATTTTACTCACTGCTGAGTTCAGTAATTGTATAAGAATACGGAGACCGAATGTAGAATACGATACACAAAGCTGAAGAGGATAGTGCTTTCAACGTGTAAAAACATTTGAAGGGGAAAAAATGTAATATGTTGGTAACACTACAATAAACGTACATGAATAATCATGCACAAATACTTAAATGAATAATATTAAAAAGTAAAGCATGTAGGCTATTCATCACAAACTGCTGAAGAGTAACAATAACTATGTTATGGTTCATGCATGAATAATAACCACACTAAATATGTTAGTACATGTTTGTTGGTTAATGTATTAATTAACCAGCACTAATCTCAAACATGCTCTATATGAAAGAATATGAATTAAACATGCATCATTTCAAGTTGTTTATATAAGCAGCAGGATTTAGCAGGCCTTTGATTTACACTGATCTTCCTTATCGAATGTGGAAAGACACACTTATGATAAACACCAATAATTTCATCTCAGCCCATTTTATGCCATTCTTCATACTTTTCTCTTCCAATCCCTCTGTAAAACTAGTACATGCACTGGGTGGATCGGGCCCGGGGATCTGTACCTTTACCCACAAGAATAAAAATAATACTCATTTATTCAGCAGATACTATTATCTTTTAACGTTTTAAACCCAGTCATCTTCCAGTCGTCTTCTATAATAGAGCATGTTTGATTTAGTTTAACTCTGTGTCTTAATACATTAACTAACACACATGTACTAACAACTTAAGTTGGTCGTTATTCACGCATGAATTCATAAGACTCACATCATAGTTAAAGTTAGCTCTTCATTAGTTCCGTTCTTGATTAGTGGATGCTGTAACTTATTAGTTCATATTTAAGCAAGCATTAATTCAGGTATTAGTGCACGTATTATCATTATTCATGTAGTGTTGTAATGACGTGTTACAATGTGCTTATATTGAAATATTTGTCATGTGCTTAGTGATTATTGCCATCACAGTAGGATATTGCTAGTGCAGTTACAATGGGCAATTCCTTAAAAAAAGAAAGAAAGAAAGAAAGAAAGAAAGAAAGAAAGAAAGAAAGAAAGAAAGAAAGAAAGAAAGAACAAAAGCTTCTGTTCTCACCTGGGACTCAAAGTACCAGAATGTAAAGTAGCTGTACGATTTACGGCAGAGTTTCAGCTCAACTAGTTGAGCCTTTGGAATCTCATTTGTTTGAGCAGTGTGTAGAGATGAGGAGGTGAGAGAGCTGGACAGACTAAAGGACTAAACCTCTGTTTCATCACACTCTTTAAGTAGGTGAAGTCCCACCTGTGGCTCTATCAACAGGGATTATAGCATTGTGGCATATAGCAAAAAGTGAAATAATTTTAAACTAGAGAAGTGAACTCATAATTTCATTGCACTGTGTTGATTGTAAAAATTAAATTGCATATGCTGGTGGTTCAGAGTGGGGTTTATCTTTAGCTTCTCAAAAAAAAGACCCACTTGTATTGTTTTATTGTATATTTTTTATGGCCCCTGAACAAACCCATTGTTTGCTCTGGAAGAATTCACTAGAGCACGAGTGGCGGATAATCAAAGGAAATTTGTTTTGTCCTTCATTTGTGGAAGGTAACAAGCTTCATGCCACACTCTTCATCTGGAGCTTGAGTGATGATGCTGGCAGCAGGAAAGCAGAACGCTGTTTCTGTGCTGTTCAATATCACAGGCTGGGTGAGAGGAAGATGTATCAGCTGATATTACTATATTGTCCAAGTGAAGCGAGGATGAATTCATAGCTATCTTCCTCTCTAGTTCAGCAGATAGGACATGAATGACAAACCATGGTAACTAAAATAATAAGAGTACAGTGAGGGAAAAAATTATTTGATCCCCTGCTGATTTTGTACGTTTGCCCCCTGACAAAGAAATGATCAGTCTGTAATTTTAATGGTCGGTGTATTTGAACAGTGAGAGGCAGAATAACAACAAAAAAATCCAGAAAAACGCATTTCAGAAAAGTTCTACATTGATTTGCATTTTAATGAGTGAAATAAGTATTTGCTCCCCTATCAATCAGAAAGATTTCTGGCTCCCAGGTGTCTTTTATACAGGTAATGAGCTGAGATTACAGTAGGAGCACTCTCGGGGAGTGCTCTTCATCTCAGCTTGTTAACTGTATGAAAGACACCTGTCCACAGAAGGAAGCAATCAATCAGATTCCAAACTCTCCATCATGGCCAAGACCAAAGAGCTGTCCACGGATGTCAGGGACAAGATTGTAGACCTACACAAGGCTGGAATGAGCTACAAGACCATCGCCATGCAGCTTGGTGAGAAGGTGACAACAGTTGGTGCGATTATTCCCAAATGGAAGAAACACAAAAGGACTGTCAATCTACCGCGGTCTGGGGCTCCATGCAAGATCTCACCTCATGGAGTTTCAATGATCATGAGAACGGCGAGGAATCAGCCCAGAATTACACTGGAGGATTTTGTCAATGATCTCAAGGCAGCTGGGACCATAGTCACCAAGAAAACAATTGGTAACACACTACGCCGTGAAAGACTGAAATCCAGTAGCACCCACGAGGTCCCCCTGCTAAAGAAAGCACATGTACAGGCTCATCTGAAGTTTGTCAGTGAACATCTGAATGATTCAGAGGAGAACTGGGTGAAAGTGTTGTGGTCAAATGAGACCAAAATCTAGCTCTTTGGCATCAACTCAACTCGCTGTGTTTGGAGGAGGAGGAATGCTGCCTATGACCCCAAGTACACCATCCCCAGGGGAAAGGACAACTGCACTGCATCAAAGGGACGATGGACGGGGCCATGTACCGTTAAATCTTGGATGAGAACCTCCTTCCCTCAGCCAGGGCATTGAAAATGGGTCGTGGATGGATATTCCAGCCTGACAATGACCCAAAACACACGGCCAAGGCAAAAAAGGAGTGGTTCAAAAAGAAGCACATTAAGGTGCTGTAGTGGCCTAGCCAGTCTCATAGAAAATCTGTGGAGGGAGCTGAAGGGTCAGCCACAAAACCTTAATGACTTGGAGAGGATCTGCAAAGAGGAGTGGGCCCAAATTCCTTGAGATGTGAGATATGTGCAAACCTGGTGGCCAACTACAAGAAATGTCTGACGTCTGTGATTGCCAACAAGGGTTTGCCACCAAGTACTAAGTCATGATTTGCAAAGGGGTCAAATACTTATTTCACTCAATAAAATGCAAATCAATGTATAACTTTTTTGAAATGTGTTTTTCTGGATTTTTTTTGTTGTTATTCTGCCTCTCACTGTCCAGATAAACCTACCATTAAAATTACAGACTGATCATTTCTTTGTCAGTGGGCAAACTTACAAAATCAGCAGGGGATCAAATAATTTTTTCCCTCACTGTATATAACATATGCAGTTAAATATGTTTTATAGTTTTATAAACACAATTTGAACTTAAACTAATTGGTAAATCTCATAAAAATTCCAAATATCTTATTTCATTATAAAAATATATATTTCACTGTTGCTGAGGATGGCCCCACATGGACTAATTGGAGATATATGGGACCGCTGTGGATAGAACCATTTAGAGGTTTGAACTGTCGATTTTCTGCTTGGGTCTCCATCATTGAACATTTGATGGCATTGACAGGAAGGAATTAGTGTTAAATCTATAATGAATTCATAAACCGCTCTGATTTATACGTTGCTCAAAAGCTTCTGGTTAAACAAATCCACTTGACTATATACTATAGTAGAAATGACATCATTTCAATGTCACCCAGATGAAGATAGATTCCCTTTTGAGTTTGGCTTCTCTCATGGATTCTTCCTCATATTGTTTCAGGGAGTTTTTCCTTGACACCATTGCCTTTGGCTTGCTCATTAGGATAAATCTGAACTGAATTTTAAACTCAGTCATTTTTATTCTGAATTTTTACATTTCTGTAAATCTGCTTTGAGACAATATCCCTTGTGCTATACAAATACATTTGAATTGAATTTAAATAGAAAATAAGGCTCCATTTCTATTATCTTGCACATCCCCCAGCCTAACTACATAAATGACTAAAAATGAAACTTAAAATAAATCTCAATGTTTTTTGTCATACCCGTTGTTTGTTAATTCAGAATAGTGTATCAGTATCTGGTTACATCGCTAGCATAACATAGTGTGGCTCTGTGACTAAAAGGGACTTTTTCATATTTCCCATAATCAGAACTACAGTTTTATTACTGAAAACAGTCATGAATAAGCTGGTTTTCTTTATTAAATAAACAGCAATGTTAGCTGTTCTGTCAGTAGCATTTATTTAGCCCTCTGGTTTGCTCCATCAGGCTTAGCTTAATGATTTATGCACAGCACAATCTCATACAAAATGCTAATTAGCTCATTAACCAGCAAGCTATCTGTTAGAGACTAATCAGGTTGCAATAACACCAAGTTTATCATACTGTCACTTTTTTGAGACTTTGTCACAATATCTGCATACGCTATGATCCAAAATGACTTGCTCTTTAAAATCTTTTTTTTATTTAAGGAGATCATAAGCAAAAGCACTTTCTATCAAATGTTAGATTATATGCTTGACAAGCCGCCTGCCGAAAACAGTGGCTTGATAGTGAACCATGCATGGGCAAACACATAGTTGGAGGGCAGAAGAAGTGGTACAAGGATGGCCTGAAGGCTTCCTCAAAGACTATGACGTTGATACTGCTAGTCGGGAGGCACTTGTCCTTGTTCACCCAACCAGCAGCAAGATCACCAAAGAATTCATAACCAGACGATTCACTGCAGCAGAGCAGAAATGAGTCATACACAAGCCAGGAACATCAGCCTTCACTAGCACACTCCCATCTCCCAGCCCTGCATGTGAAAGGGCATTCACCCTGGCCATAGCGCAAAGAAACCAGGGTCATCTTTTACTCATTAAGGACAAATGACACGATTATAAACTTAAATTAACAGCAACCTTTGGACACACCTTAGAACAGTTTTAAGTGGAGACTCAAACAAAACTTCTTTTCCAATGCTATTTGTGAAGCTCAGCTACTTTAATTCTCAGTTTGTTATTTAATGATTCATGATAAAGCATGTTATTTAGTAATAATGATAATAAGATGAAATGTAAGTGGATTGTAAATCTGGATCTAATGCCAGGTTTGTCACCTAATGATGATTCTTGCATCATGTTTTTTTAAGATTAGTCACAGATCCTTGAACAAAAACACCACACACTGCACAGTTTTTCATTTTTGCACAATTCATTGTTTAATATGTAAAGACAAAAAAAATATGCATATTCTAAAAGATACTAGAGGCAAGGCCAGAGTATGTTAAATTTCTCTGTAATAGAAAATAAAATTCTTGCATCATGTTGGTCCATATTTCAATATACTAAATGAGTAGAGTGGCCCCAGTGTAACATCTTTATTTTCCTCTGTATTTCATCATCAAATTATTTCTTACACATAGGTTTTCTGGAGTAGCTAGAGATCACACTTGATTTTCTTTATTTTATTATTAGCTCTGAGTCTGCAATTGTAGCAAGGCTACTTTTGTTCTTCTGGTAATTGACCAAGACTTGAACTAATTGCCTCAGAAAGGTGTCGGTCATGGTGTGGGGTGTCATACTGGGATTTCATATTCTTAACACTTTGTTGTTTCACTTCTTCTCCAGACATGTGGCACAAACAGGACACCGGGTTCTCAAAGGCCACAACAAACCTCTGTATCATTAATCCATATACAGCTCTACAGTACCTCTTCTCTTTTAGAAATAGAAATAGAAATATCCTTTATTTGTCACATATACATTACAGCACGGTGAAATTCTTTCTTCGCATATCCCATCCTTGGAGGTTGGGGTCAGAGCACAGGGTCAGCCATGATACGGCGCCCCTGGAGCAGAGAGGGTTAAGGGCCTTGCTCAAGGGCCCAACAGTGGCAACTTGGCAATGAGGAATGTTACATACAATCCTGTTTTTTAAGTTATCAGCAATTTATTGATCAAATTTGAAATACTTCTTTCTTGACTCCACCCCTGCAGGTAAATTCTGTAAATGGAACAATGAGACAATGTAAATAGACACCTATATTTTCTATAGCCATTAGTGTTGACAAATTGGTAGAATTTTTATTCATTTATTGTCAAAAACATGTTCTGTAATGTGCCACATGACCCCCCCCAAAAAAAAAAATATTGTAAGATTTCGGTAGCATTACAACTTGGACCTGATATGGAATTAATAAGGATCATATATCATAAGTTTACACAAAAATAATCCAGAATAATGAAATGAGGTATGAATAAATTTTTGCTAAATAATGACTGTGCTGTCTTTATGGACTTATCATTCAGAGGTTCATAAATAGTCTTGAACAGGTGTGGTGTAAAACAAATGAGCTGAAGAATGGGTTTGGTTGCGGGGCACAATTTGAGACAAACTGAAGCAATCACAATCATCTATAAACAGAAGAATCCCTGCAAGACAACACTATTGCATGAAATACAGCTTGCCAAGAACATCTCCAAATGATGTGCTGTTTTATTGGTGATTTATAAAGCACCGGTGGAGGGAAACAATTTGCTGTGTTGTGAGGCTTGTAAATAGAACCCGACACACCACGGGGAACATTCAGTATATACCTGGATATTTTTAAGCCAAACTCCAAGGATGCTTTCTCGACTCGATTTTCGAAATGAAGTTGAAAGCATGTAAATGGGCCATCAATCACATGCTCTCTTTTTGATGGGGACTTCAAAGTGCATTGTTGTAGCGGTCATTTGTCTCCTCTCTGTCATCTCTCTCCTGATGATACAGGCTCCTGCGTGATATACCTTCTTCGTGGCCTTGATAGCCCGTGACAGCTTTAAAGTTTGCTGATGCACTGTTTCTGTATGCATGGCATGAAGGATTGCAGTGATCGATGGTACATTAGTATTCTGTTCACCGCAGCCTGCTGTGTATTGGTGAGTTAGGGTTCAGAGATACTGTGTATAACCCTGCACACACATAACCGGCTTTGAAAGAGTTTTAGAGTTTGTCTAGTTTCATTTTCTTTAGATATAACATTCTTACATTTATCCAGTGCTTATGGAAGAACTGGTATGCAATATTATTCCAGCTCTGGCAGCATTTCACTGACTTCCTGTTCAGTATAGAATTCACCGTAGTACATTATAACCTAGAATGCATTGTAATGTATCATCATTAGTTTTTAATATTATATTTAGTCTAGCACCTACCTATATGACAGGATCAAATACAAAATGAACACAAAAAGCTCCAGGAGGAAACGCATAAGAAATTGTTGTGAAGCTGCTTTTAGCTATTTTTATCAGAGGCCAAAAAAAATTTATTTCTGCTTTATTGTGGTGTCCATGTACAGAATTGAAGTTCTTTGTCATGTCACACCCCACAGGGGTGCTTAACAGCTCATATGAAAGTAGAAACACTTCAAGAATTTGTAGTTGGTCATAACTACATATACATACTATCATATATTCATAAAAAAAGTTCCAACAAAACAACAACTGTTAGTTTTTTTTCCACACTCATGCTTCTATCTTCTTATTAAATAGTTTCTCTCTGTGATTTAAGCACTAAAATTTTTATCCCAACAGACCCAGTGTCTAAGGGCCAGATGGAGGGTGGTGGCAATAGCATCGTCTTTGGATGATGCAAACTGCATGGTTGGGATGATACGCATGTCTCATGACGAACCTCTTGAAGCACTTCATGATGATGGGTGTGAGAGTGATGGAACGAGTCATTGAGGCATGACACTGAATACTTCTTCGGCACAGGGATGATGGTGGTGGTCTTGAGGCATGCTGGAAAGACAGCGCTGCTCAGGGAGATGTTGAAGATGTCAGTGAAGACACCGACTAGCTGGTCTGCACATTCCCTGAGCACTCTGCCAGGAATGTTGTCTGGTCCAGCTGCTTCCTCTCTGCGTCTTCCTCACATCAGCTGTGCTGAGACAGAGTACCTGGTCTTTGTGGGATGGTCTTCCTTGCTGTCACGTCATTCTGTGCTTTAAACCAAGAATAAAAGTTGTTCAGGGAGGCATCACTGTCACAGGCAGGTGAAGTTGTCCTGTAGTGAGTGATCGCCTGGATGCCCAGCCACATGCGCCGCGTGTTGTCGTTTTTCTGGAAACGGAAATGGTATGTTTGACCAAGCCAGCTTGTTTTTTTTTTAAAAATGCTTTAAGTTACATGTTTTCTAACTCATTACTGGTTGCTTGGTTTCAGCCATGACGTTATAACTTTATCTCAGTGCTGTATTTTCCCTCTCTTTTTTCCATCTGCAGTTGTTCATCAGTTCCTGCCACCTGAAAATGATCTGTAATATTCTCAGACTACAGGCAATCGATATTAAACTGACTGTTTGGTGAAGGTTCATATTCCTCAGCTGCCATTTTTCTTTCTGCTACATGAATTATCCATAATTTATTTAGAAACCAACAAAACAGGGAATGCATGCATGTGTGTGTGTGTGTATCCCAGTGGAGTTTGAGAAAGGTCAAGTTAACAGCAAGCGCTAGAGATGGTTCTGTGAGTGTTGAGTCGAAATGTCCTTTCACATCCAGTTCCTGTACTCTGCCAGCAGACATGAGCGAGAACACCATGATTTCACTTAATAGATGTTATCATGCATGTAATATCAAAATGTGAACATGCTCACACAAGAGATTGTGATTAATTAGTATTTATTTAAAAGACACAATGTTCTCTCTTTTACCTTCTAATTATCATACCAGGAGGGAATCTCGCCTCCAACCCACATACAGAGATATAATTATCTTTTTTTTTTTTTTTTTTTTTTTTGTATTTTACTAAAAGCAGAAAATATTCAGGGTCTGGATATTTGTGGGATGGTATGAATTAGCATTAAACCTTCACATTTAATAGCTAGTCACACATGGTTTCCTAGTGCCCTTCTAAAAGGTTTCGCTACAAGCCTCTGTTGACACGTATAATGGGCCATAAAACATTACATAGAAAGCTGTTGACAGTTCAAAACACACACACACACACACACACAGCTTTAAAGCCTGGTCCTTAGCAACAAGCAACAAGTTTAGACTTGAGTTTTGAACAAAGTAACCTGTTCACTCTGAAAATGTAATGCTGTTACAGCAATGCATGTTGGGAGACCATTAAAATAGTACTGAAACACAGGTTTCAAGGGACCCAGTGGGTTCTTTCAGTTCCTGCCTTTGGCACATTTTGGCACTCTTAAGAAAGTGAATTCTTGTTAGTCATTTTCATCATTTATTAAGTGAGAAAGTGAAATATGGGACACATTCAAGGTTATTCTGAAGAAATGTAATGCAAATGTGTACACTTTAGTACTAAGCTGTGGGAAAAGTGGCATCTATATATAGTGTGTGTGTATTGAATATGTGGTGTGTATGTATATATGTGTATAGTATTTCTGTCTGGACTGCCTTTGCTGTCAGAGCAGCCTCCATTCTTTGTGGCATGGATTCCACAGGGTGTTGGAAACACTCCTTTGACATTCAGTCCATGTTGTCATGATTGCATCACATAATTCGCTGCACATTCATGCTGCAAATCTCCTATTCTTCCACATCTTGAAGGTGCTTTACTGAATACAGATCTGGTGACTGGGAAGGCAATTGAAGTGCACTGAACTCAAAGTTCATGGAACAGTCTGAGACGACTTTGTGACACAGTGTATTATTTTGCTGGAAATAGCCAACATAAGATAAGTAAATAATGGCTATATAGGGATGCACATGCTGAGTAAATATACTCTGTCGCATTAAAACAATTATTGCTTGTTATTAATGGAACCAATTTGTGGCAAGAAAACATTCCCCATCACCTCCACCTGTCTAACTATGAACACAAGGCAGGTTGGATCCATGGATTCATCAAAGTCTGACCCTAATGTATGGTCTGACTCAGCAGCAATCAAGACCAGGTGATGATTTTTCGGGCTTCAACTGTCCAGTTTTGGTGAGTTTGTGACCACTGCAGCCTCAGCTGTCTGTTCTTGGCTGACAGGATTGGATCTAAATGAGATCTTTTTCTGTTGTAGTCCATCTACCTTAAAATTCTGTTGCACATCCTTAGATGCTTTTCTGCTCACCAAGGTGGTAAAGAGTGGTGAGGTACATTTGACTTCCTGTCAACGTGAACCAGTCTGGCCATTTTCCTCTGACCACTTATTAAGAAGTGGTTTCTGCACACAGAGCTGATGTTTAGTTAATGTATTGTGTTTCACACCATTCTGAGAAAACTCTAGAGACTGCTGAATGTGTGAAAATACCTGAAGATCAGCAGTTTCTGAAATACTCAGATATCAGCTGTGATTTCATATGTATTTGTCCTATTGGATCATTGTTTTTGGTTATTGCCAGAATATGAGCTTTTCCCCATTTTGTAATGCTTATAAAAAACTACAAAACCTCAAATCCCAGGAATAGTCAAACAAGACAAACTACCAGACAAACAACAGCAAGAAAGAAAAACAATAAAAGAAAAGACCATACTAAATATAAAAAGAATAAAGTAAACATTTAGATTATCTCTGAGTTAATGGATATTTACAGTGTCCAAGAGGTTCTGGCTCAATGAAAGTGAAATCTGTAGAGAAAGTTTTCTTACGTTTAATTATTCAAATCAAACATATTGTACATTATTATATACAAATTAGATACAGTACTTTCAGCAGCATTGGTTCTATTTAGAAGGTGTTATTTAGAAAACCCGTGACTATCCATCGAGCCTTGAAGAAAGAGTGTGCGTCATAAAATAAATAGAGATTTTAATCACATTATGATTATCGTACCATTTACAAATCCAATGCTCGGCACAAAAAAACTGTTCCAACAAACCTCTCATCGTTTAATTGTGACATTTTAATACGGCTCTGTGTGACACAGAACAAAGGAAGAAAGGAAAAAACACCACATACTGCAGATAAAGAGGCCTAAAATTTGCCTTTGATTCAAACTTGGATGCTAACAGCACCTTGGGCCTTAAACTGCTGGTGATCTATCAAACCTGTGAAATATATAATAACATTGAATTACACTCCGTCAAGTGAATTGCAGTTTGTCTGTGGAATTGAATTACAATGAGCTGAAATGTAAAGAAGGCATGGGGTATTACTTCGATATCGAATTTAATGTGATATTGAGTCTACATCCGACTAATCTGTGTCTGTACGCCAATTACACCAAAGCGAAATGAAACATTTTAGCTCTTTAATCTGGTCATAAACATCTACATCACTTAGGTACGCTGTGTGTTTCATTGAAATAATAACTCTATTTTGTTAGTTAAAGTACTTTCACTCAGATCCTGTTGCCTCGCTCACACACACACACACACACACACACAGAGCCAGCATGAATAATTTAAAAAAGGAACGCTTTGATGTTTCATCAACACTGAGCTGATGATTCCCTCATCACATGTTCCAGAAGCCACACTTTTCCCACATCCAGCTATGGCTTTTGCCTTGATTGACCTTCCTCCTCTCCTCTCTGTGAGTTAGAGTCCCAGTGTACCCCAAAGCTCTGACCTCTTATGTACATGTTATGACACCACGTGCCCTATGTAATAATGGCAGCTCAGGAGAGGTTTATGTTTAATTAGCTGTGACCCCTGAAACCTGACTAGCACTGCTGCACAGGATTAAAGTCCAAAGGAGCTTATTATGTCTAAACAGGTCAAAGTAACACAGTAACACTTTGGTGTAGTCACCTTAACCAGCCATAATCACTTCTTAAAAAGAGCAAACAGAATCCTTACAATCAGCCGTGCAGGACTGAGGCTTTGATAAACGAGTGAAGCCGTGAACTGGTTATAAACCACAAGGCTTTATTTATCCTTTGGTGTACATTAGAGTGAAAAAGTTTACACACCCTTACATGAAAATGACTGCCATTTAATGCAACAAGCCTTTTGATGCAAGTGAGGTTTCTTTCAGTTTTTCACACATTCGTAATTGTATACAGTGAAAAAATAAAAATCTTAATGCATTCTTTTGTTTGTGTTAGATTTTCACAGAAAAGCATTTCCTGTGCTTTGGTGTAATCTATCTATTTATTTCTGAAATATAGTACTTACTCTCAGTCATGTAAATATATTTTTATAATTTTCTCCAGCTCTGTGAACACTCAATACTTTCCCCTTTTGTTGTGGAATAGTAAAAAAATTTTCTGAATCTTACTGACTTTTAACTACTCACCTTAAGTATGGAAGCCCGGTTCCGCCACTTAATGAAAAATAAAAAAAGGTTACTGCGCCTTTTTATCTCACGATTCTGACATTTTTTGCGAGAAAAAAAGTCAGAATTGCGTGATACAAACTCGCAATTCTGACTTTTTTTTCTCGCAAAAAATGTCAGAATCGTGAGATAAAAAGTCGCAATAACCTTTTTTTAAAATTTTTTATTCAGTGGCGGAAACGGGCTTCCATACACTTAAGACTTAAATTACTAATTTATATATTAACTAGAGCATGGTGAGGTTATAGTTTTGGTGTCCATTTTGGTTTCTGTCAGAATTTCTGGTTTCCTCTCACATCCCAAACATTTGCATTTCTTATTTTGACACTTTTCTGCAGGGACCATCGTTATATAAAGGCAATTTTGTTATTCCTGTAAAGCTGCTTTGGTGCAATGTCCATTGTTGAAAGCGCTATACAAATAAAATAAGTTTTGTAACTAATCATTTTTTGCTTAGCAAAACTATTTACTACATTGTAATGATACACATTGAAAATTAAATTATACTGTAATTATTCCTATAACACATTTGCATGGGGATGGTAACTTCTTCTCTAAATTGAATATTTACCATTTAAGAAGAACTGCTTAAAGCCTTAAAGTTTGACCAAGACCCTGAAGCTTTAGAGCTATAAATCAGTCCAGTGTGTACATCCTATTTCATCACTTTTCAGTCACTTACATTCTGGATTTGGTCTCTTTTCTAAATATCTAATTCATGTTGTGTACATGTATTTATTGATTACTTTATGTTGTATAGGATCAAATAAAATTGTCACCCACATATTTCACAGCTAGTTTTAGTATTTATGTAATAGTTTGAATAGTTTTCCAAGTATTAGATACATTTCCGTGTATAGATCCTTTTTTATATAGCAGAACATTTTCAAGGATAAAACGGAATGTTTTGGGGATTTAGTGTAGAGGAGGCTGTGATCATTTTTATAATGAAACAGAATATTAATCAATGTGAATCTGAAGTGAAGTTCAAACTGCAGGAGAAGCAAGACTAAGAAATGAGATGCCAGTAAAGCAGCAGTTACTAGATATGTGGAGAGACCACAATCTTAGACACACACACACACACACAGTCATATACAGTCTGAATAATCTTAATGGATAATTTCACTAACTCGGGTAATAATCATTTAGACTCAGCTGCTGCAATCTTCATTGAGATGCCTCAGTAACTAAATGAAACTCTGTTAACACTTTACACTACAAGACAGTTTTTATAGCACTACATTACACCCACAACTAGTCACGACAACTGACAGAAACCCACATAAACAGGTTTTAAAGTATCAATTGAGATAAACACATTAATCGTAATGTCCAGTTGTTGATCTTTCAGCTGCTCCCCACGTGCATGAGGGGTCGCCACAGCAGACCAACTGGTCACAACAACTTGGCGCAGGTTTTTTACGCCAGATGCCCTTCCTGACACAACTCTCCCATTTTATCCAGGCTTGGGACCAGCACTGCATCCAGTGGCTGGGGTGGGGGCACTGGCTAGGACTCGAACCCGGGCCTTCCCCATGGTAGGTGAGCCACCAGCGCCTCGCTAATCATAATGTCCAGTAATGTCCAGAAATATCATGTTTGTAGATATAAGGTTTATTTTAAAAAGGTTTGCGTGCTATATGTACACACACACGCACATGAATTCATATATATTGTACAACTGTGACTCATCTGGAGGATACTCTGGCCTTGGCACTTCTTATAAAATGGGTACATAGTGAAGATTGTTCATTAAAACAGTATAGCTCTTCTCTAATCCATAAATAATGTTATTCTAATTACTGCTTATGAGATTTTTACAATTTCAAGACACCATAATGATATAGTTAGTTACATTTTCTTTCACCCTAAATGGCAATGAAATTGGTTTTGCTGTTGGAATACTACATAATTTCACATGACTCTTAGACAACAAGATCACACTAAGCTACTAAGTAATATAAGTCTCATATACACTATATAGCTAAAAGTATGTGGACATCTGACATCACTCTCCTATGTGGTTGTTCCTGTTGCCAAAAAGTTGGAAGCACACAACTGTATAGGATGTCTTAAATGCTGTGATAGTACAATTCCCCTTCATTTGAGCTAAGAACTAAAGTGTTCTGCACAGAGCCCTGACCTCAACCCTTCTGAACACCTTTGGGATAAACAGGAAGGCAGACCACCAGCCCTACTCACCCAACATCATTACAAGACCTCACAAATGCTTATGTGGCTGAATGAGTCAATCTCCCCATCCACACTCCAAAATCTAGTAGAAAGACTAGATTAGACCAGAAAAGTGGAGCATATTATAACACTAAAGGGAGAATAAATATAAAATGGGATGTTCAACGAGCACATACAGGGGTGACAATCAGGTGTTCACAAACTTTTGGCCACAGTGTATAAGTAAATTAAATAAAAATCTTTTGTGAGCAATTGCCATTTCATTAAAGTGTTATGCCACCTTAAAATCAAACCTTGACAAGAGCAGTCTTTTTAAATGTTCATGTAGGTTTATATCAGGTTTAGTTTAGCCTTATGAACACCACCACTAAGTAAAGTGTTACCAAATCTCATTTTCCATTTATTTTTTTTTTAATGAAAAGCTTCACATCATGTTCAGTAACATTCCTATATGTTTATATATTTTCCTGAATGTCTTTTCTACACAATAAGTGTAAATCTGAGTACACACACAAACACAAACTCACCCACCTTTCCCATTCTCACAGACATACATCTGTACAGGAAACCTGTGCTCTATAAACTCTGAAAGGCAATAAATGAAACTGTGCAGGTGTTTTCCTTCATCTTTGTTTTCATTTTCCCATGTGTACTAGAGGCCAGAAGAGACAGAATGAGTTCAGTTGCAGTGGCAAAGAATGAAAATAAAGAACTTTTTGTTCCACTTTATTAAAGAGTGTGTGTTGATGCAGAGCTGCATGCAATTAAAAGTTCAGAAACATGACCCTTTGTATATACACAAGTGTTTTTTTGGTTTTTAGGATAATAGAAGTTGAAAACACCCAGGATGCAAGGTATGTGGGTTGGGGGCATGTTTGACCCTCTCAACCACTTCATTAAAAAAATGAAAGACTAAAGAAAGTAAAGGCTTAAGATTTAGAGGAGGTCTTGGAAATTTATTGATTCCTTCATTTGTTCACATCAGCCCAGGATACTTCATGTTCCCCTCTCCTGAGTTCCAAATAGACGCTTCCTGATTACTTTCTTGTCCCCAGCGTAATAAGTCTTTCACATGTATCATGCTTTTGCGAAGTCTTGCCTTACATTAGCTCTTGAATAAGTTCCTTACTTATATTTCAAGAATTTTCTTGATTCTTGGCTACTTTTTGGATTCTACCATTAGTTTTGATATTGTACCTACTGTGTTTGGACCTTTGTGTAGGTTATTGACTCTGACACTGGACTGAGCTTTCATATTGTGAATAAATCTCCTGCACATGGAGTCTCAGAAATCCCCTGTGTCCTGTATTTTACACGTTTATTCACTCATGTCAGGGTTTTGGTAGGTCTGGAGTCAATCCCACAGACACAGAATAAAGGTACAAATCCTACATTTTAATTTGTATAGAACTTTTAACAATGGACATTCACACAAAGCAGCTACATAAATATACAAAATATACATAAATATAATTTCATAATAAATATATAAATTCATCCCGAATGAGAAAGCTAGATTAAAAACATCCTAGGATGATATTGGGAAGAAAACTTGAGAGAAACAAGACTCAAAAGGGAACCCATCCAAACTGTTTATGGCAATTGCAGCCCTAAAGCTATTTGCAGTCCTAAAGCTATTTGTAGTTTTAAGCTATTGTAGCAAACTGTTTACATCAATTGCGCTTCCAATCCATCTTCATGGTTTCTAAGTGGTACCATCCACAGTCATCTCATGTATCTCCAGGCTGTCCCTGGGGGGGTCATCATCAGCACCAGCAAGTTGTTTCCAAGTGATGAGTATAGCAACCAGGAAGTAGGGCATCTGGATGGATCAGGCAGGTCCAGGGAGCAGAGGAGGTCAGGATCACTGGAGTCAACAAAATAAAATTACGAGTACTAAAATATTTAAATAGTACACAATAATAAATGTTTTTCCAGCCATAAAAAGACACAAATGTGTCAGCCTTTACAACCTTGATACTTATTCAATCACCATGCACAGAAATGCTTAATAAGTATCTAGTCAAAAACTGCTTTTTTGTGTGAATTAGCTAGCTAGCTTTGGCTTAATAGTAATTTTAACTGAATCTGAAATTAGGTTACCTGAAGCAAATTACATTATACAGTGACCCTAGGGGAAAAGTTGAGAGCCCTGTTTCAATATTGTGCTTTTTAGAGTATTTTTTTAGTAACACTACATCATTAATTTAACTCCAAACACAAGTGACAGAATTGCTGCTTCAGCAAAGGACTGCTCAATGCATAAGCAGCAGAACCTGCAGTCCCAGCAAGAGACGAATTTCAATTTACTACAAACCACTTAGCACTCATATTTACATTTATTTATTTACTGCACACTGTTTTTTTTGTTTTTGTTTTTTACCCAAAGCGACATATACAGTAAGTGAGGAGGAATCCAATCCATGCACAAGGCTGTTAAACAAGCTGAGTGTAATTCCAGTGCTCAAGGCTTTCCCATCATTTGAAAAAAAAAAAATATATATATATATATATATATATATGTAAGTATAAGATTTCCAGTCCATCTAGCATGAAATGTGCAGTGACACCAAATTCTAACAATTATATTTGCCAATTAAAATGCACCATTCTTCCCTTTTCTGCAGACAAATGTTTATATGAAATACTGTATCATGTGTATTTATAGTAGACACTACAGTGTTATTTCTGTCTATGAAAACTAGGATGAAAATGTTCAGTTACTTTTATTCCATGAAAAAAAATTAAAATTCACTCATGTACCCAAAATCAATGAATAATGTAAATTAAGAATAATCAGACAAAAATGTCAAAACAGTAGACTCACTTGTCTACAAACAACATAAGGCAATTATTGGATTGCCTTAATCATATTGCCTAGTGTTACTTCTCTACTTTCTGTCTAAAATTCTTGAATATACTTCATACAGTTGTCTCTTATATCCAGAACAGCCTCCAGGATTTCCAGTTTGGTTTCAAATTGGCACACTGAACAGAAACTGTCATTTTATCTTTTACTGTTAAAGCTTTATGCCACTAGATCAAGTCTAGTGGTGATGGTATATTCCAGGGGCTCCAATGTCCATATGCTGTAAAAATGAAAGAAAGTCAGGTGCCACCATCAGCGGTTTAGGATCAACCAAGCTATCAAGAGTCCATATCCTCCTTGACATCTCAGCAGCCTTTGACACAATACTCTCTTGTTCCTCCTCACGAGTAACAGAATTAATGGTCCAGCACGGCAGTGGTTTACCTCTTACCTGGAGAAATAGTCTTATCAGGTGACAGTGTGGGGATCCACATCTGCTTCATGTAGACTCTCCAGTAAGCCTCAATGCTGGGTTCTCTTCTGTTATCTTCTATATCTAACTTTCATACCAATGCTATGCTGATGACACAAACTCATCTTCTGCTTTCCTGCCTCAGACAGATGTTTCTACATAAATCTCAGCATACCTAGCAGACATATCATCAGGGATGGATGCTCATCACCTGAAAGTAAATCCCAGTAAGACTGAGCTGATGTATATCTCTAGGGATGCAACCCCACATTAAGATCTTGTAATCTTCCTGGAAAACCCTTGGATCCCACCATCTGGCAACTCACAAAACCGTGGGGTAGTTCTGGACAACTCTCATTCTACATGACATCTGATCCCGGCAACTCATCCATAAAGTAGCTGCAAGATTCGTTTTCTCCTCAATCTTCCCAAGTTTTTGCGTTCCCTGCACTGACTTACTGTATCCGCCTGCATCAGATTCAAAACCCTGAGGCTTGCTTACTAAACCAGAAATGGACCTGCCCGTAAGTAACAAAGGCGTTTATCAGAGCCAGACTATACAATAATCACATGGCTAAACACAATCACTACAATTTATTTTCTAAAACAAAATTGCCTACCAAAATTGACACCGATGTGCTAATTAATGAAATGGTTTATGAGCTAAATAATAACCAATATGACCAGCTCTGTCAACTTTAAAATCCATGCTGTTTCAATTCTATTGCTACAACAGTGTTTTTGATACAGTATAGTCAGTATGAAACCATCTCTCATATAGCATTTTAATCAGATCACTAATTCTCTCTACACTTTCTCTTGCATTTTTACTCTGACAAAAACATAATAAGAGTAGGAGGATGGATATGATAAGATGTCCATGGTGTGCTTTAATTCCTACTTTAATTCCCACCAGTCATTTTTTGTGCAATATTTTAAACAGATTGCCTGATATGTCTTCATTCGCTTAATGAAAGTCACCTTGCCACAAGACTGAACCACATTAACATACTGATGAGACGTTTAATTCCATGTGTACAGCCTAAGTGTTTTTTTTGGTTCATACAGTATGTGATCTAGTGTGTCCAATTTTCCAGCTGCTGTAATATGCTGCACTGATATTAATGAGCTCATGGAAAAACATGCATGCTTTAAAACAGGTCAACATTTTGTGGGTGTGTTACACAGGGCAGGTCAAACTGCTGCATTGCAGCGAGAGATTTCCGAGTCAGCCATTTTGACTCCATCTGCTGCACTAAAACAACTATAGAGCTCGTGTCTTTCCGTGTTCTTCTCATGATTTTCGGTGACCCAGATAGCAATAACTCGCAACGGTTTTCATGAAGCTAAATGCAGAGATAGAAAAAGCAATGGGAAATGACAAAACTGTGGGAGCAACGGTAAACATGTACTGGTGGCAATGACAAGCGAAGATTAAAAATGGGAACAAACATGCAGAAAATAAGAACATTTTCAAGGCCCACCGTGCTTCGATAAACAGGAAGCGGTGAATAAATAGGTTAAATAAAAGATTCAAACTTTGCCTTACAGCCTGAAGCATTATTCTGATCTATGAGTCATACCACTGTGCAGGTCTTTAATTTAGTGTTCGGTGCATCTGTAAAATCAACATGTCTGGTCAAGAAATGTGAATATTATAAGTTAACATATAACAACAACAACAACAACAAGTACTACTACTACTACAACTAATAATAGACAGATAAACAGATAGATAGATAGATAGATAGATAGATAGATAGATAGATAGATAGATAGATAGATAGATAGATAGATAGATAGATAGATAGATAGTACATTTTTCAGCATAATGAAAAATATTGAAATTTAAAGCAGATAAGCCACAAAAGCAGAAGACCACATGAGGTTCTGCTTCAGTCAGCCAAGATACAGAGAGCTTGCTGAAACTGGACCGTTGAAGAAAGAAAGAGTGATTAAGCATCTATTCCTAGATAGATAGATAGATAGATAGATAGATAGATAGATAGATAGATAGATAGATAGATAGATAGATAGATAGATAGATAGATAGATAGATAGATAGATAGATAGATAGACTAAAATCAGGATTAAACTGGTAGATTTGCACTCTCTGCCCATTGCACAGCTGTACTACCAGAACAACAGCAGCAGCAATAACAGCTGTTTGATGTTTAGGAGATATTATACAGACCTTTAATGCAAATGTGCAATATATGAATTCGATATTTCCATCCATCCATTTTCTGTTCTGCTTATTATACACAGGCTCCTGGAGTCTATCCCAAGGGACTTAGATGGGGTGCCAACCCAACACATGACACAATCGCATACACACATGCACCCATTCGCACACAACTGACAATTTAGAGATGCCAATCAGCCTACAAGGCATGTCTTAGAACTGGGTGAGGAAATCAGAATGCCAGGAGGAAACCCCCAGGGAGAACATGCACACACAAGGCAGAGACAGGTATCAAAACCTCAAACCCTGGACGAGTGAGGCAAATGTGATAACTACTAAGCCAAGTGTAAATAGGCAGGTTATTGACAGTCTGTTGTTGGTCTGTCGACTGTTTGTGGAATATCTAAAATCAGACTGTACAACGAGAGTTTTAACAATTTTTTTTGAACCCGAAACCAGCATTTCATTTTACTGGCTCAGTTTCTACCCACACAAAATCATTGGAAATCATTTGGACATATTTCTTGTAATTTAGAAATATAAGTTATATTCCGTGTATGGGCTGGACTCTTGGCACCATACAGCCAAAGCTGATTTATCAGTTGCACTCATACTGATACGACAGTTTCATGAATCACAGATACTGTATCTCTTCTCAGGTCTATGCAACTTTGATTAATCAAGGCCAGCAGATGCTGGTAAGTTTTTCTGTAACCATTTAATGTACAATCATTTTTATAGGTCAGTACAGACTCAAGGTGATCTGTGGCTCTACTGTGTCAGACACAGACTTTGATGGATGACTGGTATTCCTTGGACTAAGCTACAAGGCTTTTGAACGGATGTTAAAGTTGACAGATCTGTCACATGAAGGCTCTCTCAAGTGCAGACAGTCAGAGGATACTGTCAGAACAAAAACTTATAGCTCAACCAACAGGGAACTCCTACTGAAAGTGGAGATCCCTGTTTTAAATCAATCTGATCTGTCCTATTTTGTTCACTGATTAGTCATTTGACCCAACTGATAACAGAGGAAATGGCACAGAAACAGTTTTTCCCAACTGGATTTGATGTTTTAGATCAGACCCTACACTATGGGTAACACTATGGGTACTTATATAATAAAAAAAAGAAAAATAAAACCCCGTTCTGTTGGGGAAACTTTTTAATTGCTGTTTTTTTATGATGAACATTTTTAATGAAGTATCATGAGACTTTAAGGTGAGAATTAAAAACTATAAAAATACAAAGAAAGCTATAAAAGTCAATTTAATCTATGTTAATTGATCCCTGGTGAGTGATAAGAGGAAACTATAATGTACTGTATTAGCTCAAAATCATATACTTTTGGTATGACAGGTAGCGGTCATCTCACTGCTTCAGAGTTCTGGGTTCAATCCTGAGCTTGGGTTCCTGTCTCACACGTTATCCCTTTGTTTGTGTGGATTCCCTTCAGGTTATCGGGTTTTGTCTCACCTTCCAAAAAATACTTTTAGGCAAAATGTCACTAGGTGTGAATGAGTGTGAAAGTGTGTGTAAAGCATGATCAGAATAAAGTACACTGCCCAAAAAATTAAAGAAACACTTTTTAATCAGAGTATAGCATCAAGTCAATTAAACTCCTGGGATATTGATCTGGTCAGTTAAGTAGCAAAGGGGGTTGTTAAGCAGTTTCAGCTGCTTTGGTGTTAATGAAATTAACAACAGCTGCACTAGATGGGCAACAATAAGATGACCCCCAAAACAGGAATGGTTTCAGAGGTGGAGGCCACTGACATTTTTTTCCCTACTCATCTTTTTTGACTGTTTTTCACTAGTTTTGCATTTGGCTAGGATCAGTGTCACTACTGGTAGCATGAGACAATACCTGGACCCTACAGAGACCCTACACAGGCAGTCCAACTCTTCCAGGATGGCACATCAATTAGTGCCATTGCCAGAAGGTTTGCTGTGTCTCAAGAGCATGGAGGAGATTCCAGGAGGCAGGAGACTCTAGGAGAGCTGGACACGGCTGTAAAAGGTCCTTAATCCATCAGCAGAACCGGTATCGGCTCCTTTGTGCAAGAAGGAATAGGATGAGCACTGCCAAGCCATACAAAATGACCTCCAGTAGGCCACTGGTGTGACTGTGTCTCTGACCAAACAATCAGAAACAGACTTCATGAGGGTAGCCTGAGGGCCCAACATCCTCTAGTGGGCCCTGTGCTCACTGCCTGGCACTGTGGAGCTCGATTGGCATTGAACACCAGGTCCACCACTGGCGCCCTGTGCTTTTCACAGATGGGAGCAGGTTCACCCTGAGCACATGTGACAGACGTAAAAGGGTCTGGAGAAACTGTGGAGAACGTTATGCTGCCTGTAACATCGTTCAGCATGACTGCTTTGGCGGTGGGTCAGTGATGGTCTGGGGAGGCATATCCATGGAGGGATGCATAGACATCTATACATCTACAGGCTAGACAATGGCACCCTGACTGCCATTAGGTATCGGGATGAAATCCATGGACCCACTGTCAGACCCTATGCTGGTGCAGTGGATCCTGGGTTCCTTCTGGTGCACAACAACGCCCAGCCTCATGTGGCGAGAGTATGCAGGCAGTTCCTGGAAGATGAAGCCATGATGATACCATTGAATGGCCCCCATGCTCGCCTGACCTAAATCCAATAAATCCACCTCTGGGACATTATGTTTCGGTCCATCCGACGCCACCAGGTTGCACCTCAGACTGTCCAGGAGCTCAGTGATGCCCTGGTCCAGATCTGGGAGGAAATACCCCAGGACACCACACCATCCATTGTCTCATTAGGAGCATGCCCCGATGTTGTCAGGCATGCATATAAGCATGTGGGGGGCCATACAAACTACTAAGTACCATTTGGAGTTGCTGCAGTGAAATTTCAGCAAAATGGACTAGCCTTCTGCATCATTTTTTCACTTTGATTTTGGGGGTGTCTTTAAATTCAGCCCTCTGTAGGTAATTTTCATTTTCATCAAACGATGTGGCATCCTTTCATTCCTAACACATTACCCAGTCCATATCAGAACAGATATCCAGCATGATATTTTCCCCCATTGAGATCTGATGTGTTTTCAAAGTGTTCCTTTAATTTTTTTGAGCAGTATAGTTACTGAAGATAAGTGAATGAAAATACACTTTTAAAAAGCTTCCTTCATCAAGCTTCCATTGGATTATCCCTTGGGAAGATGCTTTAAACTACCACAGAAGGCTTTCAGAAATGTATCCAAGTAGAACCAATTTAGAAAGTCAGAACCATTATCCATCTGATTAACCCTCAAGGAACTCCTTTGTCTAAGAGCGTCCCACAGTTTATCCCCATTTAATGACATTCTCCAACCCATTTAGTTGTATACTGGCCACTTTATTTTGGCCTTCATGCCCAGACTGCATGCTGCCTTAACCTGTAATGTGAACCTAGATTGACTTCCTGGCAGATGCAGGAGTAGGTCAGAGAGAATAATTCTTTCCTATTACTCTTAAATCTCTGAGCTCGAGCATGGAGACAGCTTCCAGTGAGCCAAGCTGCCATCCATCACAATTTCTGTTTTACCTCAATAACTCCTGCTTGCCTCAGTGTTCTTTCCACCTGTGGAGAGTTTGATGATGCATGTCCAGGCCAATAGTTCCTCATTCCTTTGTGTATCCAAAGAAATATGCATCTTAGAAATTATATTAACCCTGTGGCTTTATTGGCTTGCTACTTGGTGTGGCAGAATTCAGGCTTTCAATCAAAAAGAAGATAAAAGTCAGAGGCAAAGTGCTACATGAAAAGGCCACAAAAAAAGTGGAACTGTGTCTCCTTTGATTTTCAGATGGTCCAGATGTTCAGAGAGTGAGAGGTTATTCTGCTGGACTTCTGCTAAGTTAAGTTTATGCTATTTCTCGGGTTTATATTTGCTTCTGGGTTATATACTGTTATACGTGTGGCAACTTGGGAAAACCCTACACATGGACACATTTTAACATTTTCGACTATATATAATTTAGAAAACTTCAGTTTGCCCTGAATGTAACTGTTTTAAATTCTCATTAGCATAAAAGAGAAAATTGTATTTAAAGATTTCACTCCAGTCCCACTGAAAGAAAGCTGACCTCCATTAAAACTGGTCTACTTATGTAAAAACAACATTATTGGCTAATTTTTAAAGAACTCAACATGTAAAAGTTGAAAAAGATTTCTCATGATTAGATGCATCATGGACACCAGTCTCTGTCTCATCACTTAATGTAAAAGTAACTCACAGTGCTTAAACACGAGCCTCATTGTCGTCTCTTTATTTGACTCAACTCTGTTCATCCACATCGGTGGAGAAATAGTCTGGCTGATTATTTCAGTCAGTTCTGTTTTGTTAATTAAATATTTTTTTTTTATTTGGTCATTTAAACATTTTGTCTGCACTCATCTGTACAGACTGTGTAAGTGCTCTACTCTGCTTTGATAATGATGTGGCAATGCAGGAGAGTCTGTATTTGATTACGAACTGAATTGATTAGCCTTCTTTGCCTATGGTGTGTAACTATCCTAAAATATGATCAAATCTTGAGAAAAGCACACTTACCTAGCAAGGTTTTAATCATTTTCAAACAGACCAACCTTATTTACTGCTGTGGTTGTTAAACTAGCTCATTATACAACATAATTTATGCAGGCAGACACCATTACAGTGTTAGAAAGTAGCCTAAGTGCACACATTTATAATGGTAAATATATTTGACTCAGTTGGGATCAAAAGCTTATTTTTTGTCATTTTTAAAAATACAATTTTTTTCAAACTACAGCCATGGTGACATGATTAAATGTGCCGGGGTGTCCTCATATCTGTGCCACCTTCTGGCTCTCCCTTTTGGTTATGCTGTCATAGCAAGTCTTGCCAGAGTCCCTGCTTGCACTTTGCACAAAATGTATATTGTCCTTAACCATTACATGATCACACGTATATGTAAGACTCTCACTCACTCACTCACTCACTCACTCTCTTACTGACTTCCTCACTCACTCACTCTCTCACGTATACACTTACTCACTCACTCACTGACTGACTCATTCACACACTTACTCACTCTCTAACATATACACTTACTTACTCACTCACTCACAGACTCAGTAAGTCAGTCACTCAATCACAGACTCACTCACTCACTAACGCACTCTCTCACATATACACTTACTCACTCACTCACTCACTCTCTCACTGACTTCCTCACTCACTCACTCTCTCACGTATACACTCACTCACTCACTCACGTATACACTTACTGACTTACACACTCACTCACTCACTCACTCACTCACGTATACACTCACTCACTCACTCACTCACTCACTCACTCACTCACGTATACACTTACTGACTTACACACTCACTCACTCACTCACTCACTAACTTACACACACACTCACTCACTCACTCACTCACTCACTTACTTTCACTCTCTATCTCTGGCATCACATGGACAGTTTGGCGATACATAGGGCTGCTGAGGATAGTTCCACTCGGAGACCTTGGAGATGGCTTTGAACTGCTGTTGCTGCAGTCGGTTTTGTGCTCAGATCTCCATCATAAAACATTTAATGCTTTTGACAGAAAGGAATTCATGTTTAAACTATAACGTTGATGCCTATACTTATAAATTTCTTAAAGCTCCTGGTTACCCAATTGCACTTCTCTATATGGTGTACAGTTATAGATAGTAACTTATTTATAATCTCACTCTCGGGTGTCACCCAGGCGAGGATGAATTCCCTTTTGAGTCTGGTTCCTCTCAAGGTTTCGTCCTCATATTGTATCAGGGAACTTTTCCTCACCACGTTCATTTTTATTCTGAATGTATATATTTTTGCGTAAAGCTACTTTCCAACAACGACCATTGTTAAAAGAGCTATACAGAAATCTTAATTGAATGAAATAGTTTTTCCCAGACCACTGCATGTAAACTGCCTTATTCAGTGATATTCCTATTCCCAAGGAAGGCAATTCAATATGAAAATGTCATTGTCTCTTAATGAAACTGGTAATGACACAAAACAATGATAATACATGCATTTCAAAATATATAATAATTACATGTCTGTATGATTTTGCAAATCTAGTCAGCTGACCTGTATGATTGATGTTTTAATATAGCCATCTCAACAGCTGTTCTAAGGAAGCACAAAATAATATTATTACTCAGAGAGATTGTGTATTCTTGTGAGTTCGCTCTCTTCATAATAAAATATATTCCCCAGAACAGTCTCTTTTATGTGTGTACACATATCCTCTTACTTGCTCTCCCTGACCTTTGGGAAAACCAAGACCAACATGCTGTTTATTGCCGTCCTCCCCAGCTCAAAGAGAAAACAAAAAAAACGCTAGACACTTTTAGACCCAGGAAATAATTTGAAAGTACTTTTGTGTGTCTCTTGGAAGCATAGCTGTTGTCTTGATGCTAAGCAATGAGGTTAGAGCTGGGGTAAAAATGCTCTTTCATTTCAAACTCACTTTAATCTCCTCAAACAGATCCAACTATTCAAAGGGGTTTAGGGAATCAAATGACATTTCTATCCCAGGAATGTGTTTTGAATTCTCTACTTTATAAAAGTCTCGAGATGAAAGATATCTGGGTTGCACTTGAAGGAAAGTTTATAAGCAGAAGTGAAATGAAGAATGCATACAGGGACCTGAGAAATACACACAGCCTCGTTTCATATAGCAGTTAGCAGGCATGCTAAGGGCCATGCTCAGGGCGGCTGATGGCACAGCACTAGCACTTACTGCGAGGTCATACTGGAGCGCTTAGTGCACAGTCAGGGGGATTGGCTGAGGCACACAGGACTTGATGAAGATGCAATGTGTCCTCAGCTGCCATATGGAAGTCAAATGACCACCATTTCACAATATCGCTGCTTGGCCACTCTGTTTCAGGTGACCCAAAGTGAACTCATTCCACCAAAGCCTGTGTGGCAGCCAGAGAGGGAAATGAATCAACAAAAGTGGCAGGATTGCTGGTTATTAGTGTCACCACCATTTCCAAGGGAACCACTAGCCTACTTAAAAATGAATGGGCTCTATTCACATCTATTCCACATCTCATTTTTGTTCTGAGATTAAGGGCGCATTGACTTTTAAAGCCTGTTCAGATTCAGGAAAGACATAACTACCTCTTTCTTTTCTTTTTTTTTTAACCATTAATAATAATGTTTTATTTGTTTTCTTTAAATATGTTTTGTCCTTTATCTGATTTGTTCAGCAAAAAAACAGTAAGGCAAAGCAAAGCTAAGGATTATTGTTACACTGTCAGGAGACAATTAGTTTTGATCTTTTGGTTCTATTTCACATCTGTCTGGTAAGCAAATTACTTTTCAGGCAACCCTTGACACCATCTCTTCCATGAATTTCAATTACCCTTCTCAGAATGCGGACTCACATCCCCAGAGTCTAAAACAAATAAGTTTAATATTTTATTCTGTGCTGGCACAGGGAGACACAAGTGCTAGAAGCAGGACTGATTCATTTATCTTGTAAGGGAATTAAGCAAGCATAAGGGCTCACGTTTTGTAATGATCAGCCTCAACTAGGCGAAAGATCATGCGTTTTGTTTTGTTTTTTTCCTCTGTGTTTTTGGAGATAACATTCTGTAGCTCAGTAAATGTTCTCTTACATCTTTTCTCTGTTCATGCCTGTTAGCCATTTGCTGACATTGACTTAATGTAGAACAGCGCTAATTTACATTTAGTCTTTTGACAAAAATACATAAACTCACCAGCTACTTTAATTTATGAACATCTGTACCCCTACTCACTCGTGCAATTATCCAATCAGTCTGTTTCCACTAAGAATAGGAATGTCACTTGGCCTCTTTCCAGTCATCAGCTATACAGTTTTGATGAGCCTGTGCCATCTGAAAGCTTAGATCATTGTTCTAATCTGACAGGAGGGGAACCCGCTGTGGTCTTCTGCTATTTGTCTCAAGGTTCAGTGTGCTGTATGTTCTGAGATGCTTATCTGCTCACCAAAATGGGGTTATATGAATTACTGTAGCCTTCCTGCCAGCTTGAACCAGTCTGGCTATTTTCCCTCTGACCTTTCTCTTCAACAAGGGGATTCCACCCAAAGAGCTGGGCCTCAGTGAATGTTTTTTGCTTTCACACCATTCTGTGTGAAATGACCAGGTGATCAGCAGTTTCTGAACTACTCAAACCAGCCCGTCTGGCACCAGCAACCATGTCACGGTTAAAGTCACTGAGATTTACATTTTCCCCCATTCTGATGTTTGATGTGATCTTTAACTGAAGCTCTTGGTCTGCATTTGCATTCTGTTGTGGATTACGCTCTAGCCACATGATTGTCAGTGAGCAGGGGGTTAGTTAATAGTGGTTAGTTAGTATATAGCACAATGAAAAATGTGAATAAAATATAATACACCTAGTAAATAAGCAAATACAAAAAATAGGTACATATTTTACTCACTCACTTGTTCACTTTAATCTGGGTTTATTTGACAAAAGAACAACTTTCTTTTAGTTTTAGCGTCTATTTCTCAAAATTCCCTTATACATATTTTTAATTTAGTAATTCCCTTACTTTTATCCTTCTTAAATGTAATGCCAAATTTAGCCTCAAATGCACATCATCTTCCTTACATTACCATTCTTCTTCTCCTTATGGATTGTAAATTGGCTTATTGACATTTCTGCAGTGGCTAAAATGAACAAACCTTGGCCAAAAGGCAAATTCTAAGGAAAAATTAATTTGTTCATATATTTTGATTTTTATTCTTGAATTTATTGGTCAAAGTTATACTTTAGTCTTCATTATTAAAAAAGGGATTCTGGTTAACAAAATGAACAATGGTGTAGCATGATAACTGATACTGATGCATGCATTGTGGTACTTCCATGGAGATTCTCTGTGTGTCTCACTTTTTCTGGCTTCACTACAAATTGCATTTGTTCTGATTTTACATGACTTCAGCTTATGGCTGGGATTGAAAACTCATAAACACATAATCCTTATCAGTTAATTGCTAATAGCCTGGTCGTATTCGTTTATTAAGCCTCACATTAACTTTGTAAGAATCATCTGTTGAAAAATTTACAGAGACAGGAATGGCTTTGAGACCCTTTGGTAATTATAATCTGCTATTTATCCTGTAATGTTCAAAAACCTAGAGAGACAGGAGAGACTTTATGACTCTCTTTGATGAAAGATGTTAGGTAAGGTACTAATTCAACAAGTGTTTTTGCAACCTGATTGACAGTATTAGATTTTCGTTTAAAACACAGCTGTGATCTGCTCTGGAAAATGTCTGCACTTTTAAGGTTACTAATGATGTAGCATCAGGGACTAATTTCAGATTTCTTTTTAGTAAGGGAATGTCTGTGAATAAAGGCTCATGTACTTACCAGAATGCAGCGGAAGAAATATGTAAACTTGCAATTATACAGTGAATCAACCCATAACTAATTCAGTGAATCAACTTTTCTAATGTGTTGACTCACCGAACTTACTCATTTATTGAAGTTCATTTTCAGCATATTGGGTCTATAAAGAGTCTTGCATGAAAGGTTTACGCCTTCCTAAAATTCATCATCAGCACCACCTGGGCAACATGGTCTCACATTTGCAAGCATGTTAGCTAATCAGATGCAATGTTCGATCCCAGTGTAATGTTTCTTGCTCATTTCAGTGACTCTGAATCATGTATGATACGACTCGAATCTAGCGAACAAAACCTTTACAAATCATTCTTTTCAAATTCTGTGACAGTGTGAGGGAGCAATCAGTCACACATTTGGACAGCGAGTGCGTCTCTATCAGCAGACATCAGAGCTGAATCATTACAATCTGAAAATCGGGCACCAGTGTTATTCTGTCTCAGTCTCACACTAGGTGTTTGAGGCATGTAAGGACAACGGCTTCATAATTAGGAGTGCGTGAAAGTGTGTCTTTCATAACAAAGAAGTCTCTAAGGAAAAATGATGTGCTTGCTTTAGATGATTGTTTTGCTGCACCAATTACAACAAACAGCAAAAAAAAACACATAATGAAAAATCTCAATTCAATACAATTCTTGTTTATTTATTTTTTTATTGCACTTTTAACTGAACTTTTAAAGCAGTTTATAATTAGAAATATGAATTGGTCTTTCCAGATGCATGTAGTGTATGCTTTTTCATTTTATTTTTTTCCATACAGTTTTAACAATAGTTCCTAAATGTGAATTTATGCTGATGTGAATGTGAATTCAGTCCAACATGTCAAGAGTCACATTTGGCAGCACTTCCTGTTAAACATGGAATGCCACTATCTTGACAATGGACTGGGGATATATTTGACAGTCAAGGCACCATTTGTGTCCCATAAATAAAGCAACAAAAGTGAAGTGTCCTTTATTACAACCTATGAAATGCACACATTTCAGATAAATAACCTGAAGTTTAATAAAGCGCACTTAAAATACATTTCCTTCTGTATCAGTCCACTTTATCATCCTTTTCCATCATACTCATCCATTATTATGTAAACGTCAATTTACACACATCCCTAATTGCTGAACACATTTACCCTGATGATATATTTGAAATTTTTCACAAATCACATGTTAAACAGGAAGTTGAAGTGTTTGAAGATGTTTGAATTCCAGTAGTCTGAATGGTTAAATGCATACTTTCTTCAATTTAATGTTTAGGATGAAGTCTCCAGCAATGCCGCAACATCCTATTCTTGGTAGTACATAAGAGCGGTACGCTGTCTTATTTCCTTTCTTCCTACCGATAATGAGTGATGCCAAGCAACTGAGGGCATCTATTCTAGTATTTATATAACCTTGAGTAGTTTATTTTTACCTGTCTGTTTATTCAACTGCAAAACAGCTGCATATTTAGATGATGATTTGGTGGATTGTGAAGATATTCGCCTTCATCTTCATTTACTGTAGTACAACAGAGCCCTAAAGCACCGGTACAATTGAGCAGTTGATATAGAAACTTTGACTGTATTATTGCTGCCATTGGTCTCTTGTCAGTAGTAAGGAAAGTTCTCTTTCTTTATTTTGCAAGGAAACAGTTGAGAACATTTGTTGTTGCTGAAAGAAGAGTAAGAGCAGATTGTAGTCTGAGCTCAATAAACTTTTTGAAACGTCTATTTTTACAGGAACATGCCATTTCACATGGTAAAAGAACATTGTTTTTGGAAGATTGCACAAAGATGCCAACAGCCTACCTTGTTTTCTTGGCAACTAAATTCAACCAATTATTTAGTTTCAAAGAAAGCTGAAACATTGGGATGCTATGGACAACATTTTTCACCCCTGTCACTGTATCCGTATCACTATATCTTCAAAAGACTGTTGGTGCTACCAAAATGATCTCTGCATGGAAATTATGAAAGCAGTGCAGAAAAGTGCACACAACCTGATGCACATAACCTGAAGTGCACATAACCACATATGACTGATGTTTGTGGCCAGCTAAGTTCACATTATACTGTTTACAATCAGACAGACTATCAATATCTGTGAGTGTCTGTAAGCGAGACTAAGGGTAGTGTGTAAGGGAACCTTCCAAAGGGAGGTTCTATTTCTATGTGACAGATGAGGGAGTTCTCCATCTTCATTTGCCTTATTTTTGTTAATATGAACGTATCATGGGAGAGAAGCTGATCTCATACTAGCACTCATTCCTATTGACATTTGATGCTCATGGGCCAGGCCTTGCCACAGAGGAGTCTGCTGGCTTCCTGCCATCTCTTTGATTGACAGCATGATGTTGATGCAGAGTTTTCTGCCTGATGACTGAACCCTGAAGATCATTGCAGTCCTTCTGTCGCAGTCTTATCCACACACCACAGCCTGCCTACAGTGCCGATTTTCTGCACACTGAGCCTTTATATAATGAAGACCTTAAAGAAAAACCATCATGGCTCCATCCTAGCCCTTATGGTAATTCACATTAAAGCCCATGGCCTAGAGTCTAAGAGAGCTCATACTCAATGGGAGGGAGGGGTGTTATTACTTTCTCCCCTGTCAATCAGAGCAACACTAATCAATCATAGCCATCTGTGATTTCATATATACGGATAAGGGCAAAGTTTATGCATCTACACCAATTACTAAGCTTTAAAATCCAACAGAATTCCAGCTAGGAAGACCACATTCCAATGGCTAACCTAGAAAAATCTTGTTGGATCAAATTCAGATTCACTGTGGAGATTCACCTGTATACCCATTGGAGTTTTTTATGGGAGTCCCTTGAAAATTTCAAGGGAAAGCCCATGGGAATGTTCCCTAAGAACATAATTAAACAACACTGAGCAGCATGCAAATTTAATAAACCAGTTGCTTAATTTGGGCAAAATGAGCGTGTTCTCAGTTTGGCTGGTGTTACTACGGGACTGGATGGCTTGTTGAAGCTGCGTAGATGGGTTATGACAAGGATTGAGTCATTGTGGCAGCAGTGGCAGCTCCCCAGGGACTGAGAATGCTGGTGCTATGGTGCAAAACGACCCCCTACCTCGCGTCATCTCTTCCTGTCTTTGTAAGAACGTGGGTCGGGCAACATATTGAGGGTTGACCTAGAACCTTGTCAAGTCTACAAACACAGACACACACATTTTATATATATGTTTATATAGGTATATAGTGTGTGCTTTATTCCTTACTTGTACAGTAGCATATGGGACAAACACATGGTACCACAACAGGACACAGGGACACTTACATATGAGTGAGTTTTACAACCTTATCTGCTGGCTCCTTCAGGCTATTGATCGGAAACCCATTACAGCTCTGTTTGCAAAAGCATTTCCTCGTTTACTACTCTAGACTCACTAGTAGTCTGGCAGGCTAAGAGACGTGGCACTGGGCTTTGGCTTTTATTGATATCCTGACTAAAGGAGAAATCATCTGTGATCTTGGCATGATTTGATGCAAAATATGTAGGACCTTCCCCAGCCTAAACTATTTCAAAGGCAACTCACTATAATTATTATTCATGCATTCATCTACATAAATCATCACATCTTCTCATATTCATTCTGGTCAGGATTGCAGTGGATCCAAACCCAGTGTTCCTAAGAATCCTGGGAATACACCCAAGAATACATTGGGAATGTCAGTCCATTCACATATACACATTGGAGCAACATGGCATGGTAAACCCCCCCCACTGGCATGTTCTTTGGAGGTGGAAGGAAACCCAAGAACCCAGAACACCACACAGACAGTAGCACAAGCTCAGGATTGAACTGGGGACTACATATTAAATATTTCCAGTAGTTTTCCTATACATTCACCCTAAGAGCTGTTTAATCTAAGCTACAAGAAAACAATTGTCATTGCAAGCTATTAAACTGGGTACACAGATGAACATGCCTATTTTCAACTCTTTCTACAATCCAGAGTCTTCTTGCCAGCAAGAACAATTTGAAAAAGTAAAGCTGGAGATATTGTGTGGCGCACTTTTCCCACTGTACTTAGTATATACTTTATTGATTGGTCAGGAGTGAAATTCAGTTGGGTAACATTTAAACACAAACCACAATACTCCCTTGTGTCTTTGTGCGACTGTGGGCGATTGTGGGCAATATCTGAAATGTAACATTATCAGCCGTACTCATTTCATATAGCAAATTGTATTGCTGGATCTTGTTCTGTGTCAATATTTCTGAAGAGAGAGCCTATCTTCTGAGCTTCTCTCAGCCGAAGGAAGGCAGAGATGCTTGGGAGTCCATTCATTGATCAAACATCATGGCATACTTCTTTGTCTGCTGCCTTACTGAACACTGTGGAGGAGCTGGTGCATAAAATTAAAGAAAGTCAAATTGGTGCTGGTGTAAACTATTGATCAAATCAGCCCTCTGGGAGGCTGGATAGCATGAAAACAAGCAAAATGAAAAGAAGAAATCTTTTTTCTTACACACACCCACACACACCCCCACACACACACCCACACAAACACACAGTTGCATTAGCTGTAGTGTTTCCTGTTTTGATGATAAATGTACTATAGTCAATACACAGGTATGAGTGCTCATTACTATTATAAATGATATGGTTATTATATGATTAAATGGGAACACTATAATTATTATGTGATAAAATGAAATTAGCTCTATTCACAATAAACACTGAATAACATGTCTTACATCTGTTTCATTAGATCTCAAGTAAACAGTGTGCAGTCTCTAATACTACTCAGTTATTAGTAATGTAAAGACTATTAATAGAAACAGAAACAAAATCAAGCTGAGAGTTCTGGTTGTTAAAAGAAATGCTAAATAAATGTTTTGTTACATACCAACAATTACATACAAGATGAAAAGATTATAGCAAGTGCATTACCATAAACCTTGCAGTCAGAGCTGCTGTGATAGAAACCTAAACAAAAATCAGAACTGATCATTCAGTAGAACAGATCTTCAGGTTGAAGGTAAGACTCACTGATTAGAAATGAATATTATGTGAATTAATCATTATCTCTTAGAAAAGAGCTAAGGATGGCTAGCAGTTACGTAGGATGTGCTAGAAGACTCAGGTGCAAATAATGAAATACTCCAGTTATAGAAATTGGCCAGTTATTATCGGTAGTTAACTGAAGTAATGTAAATGTAAATAACAGACACTTCCTTCATAGTTATAGAGACAGTAAAAGTGTTACAGTTTTATCTAAACTTGCATTTAGTGCCAAGACGCATTTCCGTTTTGTAATCGCATTTCCAACAGTGTTGTTTTCATCAGTACAGTAAGACAATTTTACAGTACAGTGAGAGAATGTGTGTCCACTGTAAGGTATTTGAGACTGGCCTGATTAATTCTCAAAGAAAATCCACACATACTGTAATAATTCAATGTATGTGTCTAAAAACTAAAAGCCAGAATCAACTGAAATCTCTATCATTACATACAATATTTACTTACGGAATAGTTTCTGTCAATATCTATTTTCTCGCCTCTGTAGTTGTGTATGAGATTTGTGAATGTATATGCTTTCTCCAGCTTACTAGAGGAGGCTTAGCAAGTATTTCTGATTAATGTCATTGATGTTTATTTGTAGCAGCTCTTGGAGACACTGACTGCATTCCTTTTGTAAAGAAAGAACAGGAAACCCAGAAGTATTAAGAAGAATGAGTCCATTACCTAAAAAACCTGGAGAGTAGTAGTGGCAATGCTTAAAAGGCCACAATTGTGTTGTACACTTCTTTATATTGCTAAATACTATTACTATACTAAATAATATACTTCTCTGTCATGGCAGGCTTTTTTTGAATTTACAACAGGCTCAATGACCTTTATTAAATTTAGAAGAGGTGAGTTTTCTCACTCGACCTTCATATGTCTTTGTAGCAATTGGAAAAAGCATCAGCTTCCTGTCTCTCTTGGGGAATGGCTTTGTCTACCTGAGTGGAACGAACAGCTGAAGGTCACGTTGATGGCTGACTGCCTGGAGGTTTGCAAGTCACTTGGACTCTATAGGCTTAGTTTTGTGCACGCAGTGGAAAAAGCCCCTTTTTGCACCTCTGTCCTATCTATTCCCAGCAGTGTTCGAGTGCCCTGGCTCAGAGACAGAGACAGATATGATATAGAGGGCAAAAGGAGAAAGGAACAAAATAGAAAGAGAGAGAGAGAAAATTAATTCACTCCAGTCTCTCATTCCTCACTAGTAATCCAGTTCATCAAACCTACACCTGAGCTGGAGAGATGGAAGGATGCCCTCACCAGTATCCTAACAATGTACAAAGATGCACTCTTGGGAGTTTGATTGAGAGATCGAGAGATAGGAGATTAATATGTCTTTGGAAGTGTTTACTTGTATCTGCTTGTGTATTTCATTTGATATGCTCACATCTGCCATCACATCTCACCGTTTTGCATTTGTAGTCTAAATGATGAATGAGAAGCTCAGCTCACGATTCATTTTATTGCTTACCAGAACAGTTATCTGACCCAAATTCTTTTGCATGCCAGTTCTTAATGCATCTGTTAGATCAATAAATGGGATATTTGCTGGAAACAAATTAGAAATAGAAAGGGTCCCCTTGGGTTCAGAATTTATAATCAATGCCAATCTTTAGGAAGCCTTTTCATCACATGTCACATTTCGCTGCAGAATTGGGGAAGGAAGCCTCCATATTGATTCAATCACTTGGACATGTCACAATTCAATTACTTTTCCTTGTTCTTCAGTCGCTTTCCATAAGCTTGCTTTGAGAGCTTCTCCCTAGGGAATGGTTGAATTATGCACAGGGCAATAAACTCATTCTCTCTCTAAAGGTGAGCTCTGTCATTAATCTCACTGCTTTGCATTGTTCTGTTGTGATCCGAACGAATACTTAAATCTCCAGATCTGTTACTGTCATCTTAAATATCCCCTCGATAAGAGCTCATCAGGGTATCGGTTGCACTGGCAGTAAGGTTTCTGCTTAATGGTTAAACAGTGAGATACTGCAGGACTGTGAGCTGCAGCAGTCTTTTCATCAAGTCAGTAACTGCTTTGAAGAGTCCCTCACGCCTCGTCTGGCTGCTGGAGCTCTCTGCCTGCTCCGGTTTAGGCTTGTTTCTTTATTCTCCTCCGCTCATGAACTTTTGCTAGCTCTGTGAAGTGTGTGATTAGAAAAAGTGGGTGGCCCTTTCAGAAGTTTCAAAGCGTCTTTCCCCCACACAGTTCACCTCAGTTGTCATCTGTGTGAAGTTCTGCCAGAAAAATCCACACTGGTAGATGTTGCAGAGTGAGTGTTTTGAGTGTGTGTGTGTGTGTGTGTGCACAGTGGGAAAACTAAACAACGTGCTATTAGATCAAGGTCAAAGTTCAAACTGACTGCTTTAGCCTCTCTAGTCCTGGATCAAGTGAGTTTTCTCTTGGCTTGGTGAGTGCTGTGTGGTATATAAAAAAGCTGATGCAGGTGGACATCTTTAATGTTCTGTCTTGCTTATGGTTTTGTTCTATCAGAGACAAACTGACAGTGCAGAACCTCTTACTGTTGAACTCCAGGGTCTGATATAGAATGTATATGATTTAGGGTTTTTTTTGTGTGTGCATTTGTGATGAGTTTAACACTGCAGGTGATAATATAACACCAGTGTCTGCACTTTGCTTGGCTGTGAATATGTCACATCGAAAATTGTATGTGTCTAAATGTGACATATTTGAATAGTTTCTTAGGATTATCCACAGCTGATAATTAACACCATCTTTACGGAAAGTTAGCTGATATATTATTCAGTATTCTGTAGCCCAGCATTGAATATCTCAATCTTAGCTTCCTGGCATCTCATGATTTTATACCACTGTTTTCACTTGCATGCTTTACACAACTAGGTCATACAACCAGTGGGAATTATTAGCCCATTTCATGTGTGCAATTTTACACAGGAATGCAGTTAAAGTTAATTAGGAAGTGGTTATGTGTGAATGCAAGACAGAGTTGAAATCCAGGTAAGATTTATACACCAATCTAGTTCTAGACAAAAAAAAAAAAACTAATACAATCAAAAGGTCATTTCTGGACACCAGGAAAGATGAAGTGACAGCGTTTGAGTCACTGATTAACATTAGCAGATAAAAGCAACAGCAGTAGGATAAGCCTTAAGTCAACAATGATAAATCAAAATGTCTGGAAATTGGAGTGACTCATAAATACTGAAGATAATATCCTTAATCAGATGAAGTAGAATTTAATATCGAATCAACAGCAGACTCTGAGAATGTGGCATGAAGACAAGAGAAGACACAGTTTATAAGCTGAGACTTGCTCTACCTTCATAGAGATGTACAGATATGCTTTATAGTTTCCATCTCATGCTATATTTCGAGGCTGCATGCTGCTGCTGAGAATAGCTCCACCTAGACAGCCCGAAGAAACGTGGAATTGCGGTGGATGATATCACTTAAAAACCATGAAGATGGCTTTGGACTGCAATTGTCACAAACAGTTTTGCATTCAAGTCTTTATCAGTGAACAGATAACTTCAACGAGATAGTCTTCAAGTTGAAACTAGAATGAATTTCCTGGTAATTGCACTTTTTGACCATATAGAAGACAGTTATGGAAGGGAAATGGTTTGTAATCACAATATCCGGTGTCACCCAGATGAGGATGGGTTCCGCAGATCATCTCAGGAAGCTTTTTCTTGTCCTGACCAGCTCTGGATTGTCATTAGGGATAAAGTGATACAAGTGATGCCATTCTGTAAAACTACTTTGTTACATTCTCCATTGTTAAAAGCTGTATACAAATAAAATTGAGTTGAATTGAATACGAATATTCCAGGGTCAAAAAATACTATCAAGCTAAAACAATGGTCCTCCTTTATAGTCTTTTAGTAAAATAATGTATGAATGTAACTATTATTATTTTAGTTTATGTTGGTCATTCAGAGTACAGTGGCATACGACTTTAATTCGTTCTGGAGACGAGTTCTTAAGGAGAAAACTTTACCAATATTACCAATTTCCAAGGGTCAAGGGTCCTCACAGGAACTCATGCCACCAAGCTTGGCCTAAAAATAGAACAGACCACCCACGCCACCAATCTGTCAAGATAAAAAAGTTCATGTAGCTTTCGAACACATGCCGAAAGTAACACTGGTAATGTTTTCCAAACAAGCAAACGGCTCCAGGACGTATGTGCAAGTTCAGTTTGGTTTGTTTCGAAAATGCCGATGTAAATTTCTTGCAAAATTTCAATTCTTAAGGTAAAAATTAATAAAAGTATGCCGAGGTCCCACTGTACTAAATGTGTTGCAAATGCAGCTCATTTACCTGTACTGATGCCCACAAAACTCCATAAATGTCAAGTGCACAGATGGCTGGGAACACAAAATGACTACTAAATGGTGAAATCAAAGAAAGAAAGGCAAAAGTGGAAGTTATTTTTTATTCTCTTTTATGCCAATAACAGGACTTAGTAGTATAACACCACCTGAAAAAATTCGACACAAATGACTGAAAAGGTGAGAGTGTGATTTAAGTGAGGTGAAAAGAAAATGGCGTGACAGGAAAACAGAGGCAAGAGGCTCTACACTGTAACCAGGTGAACATGGGAACCAAGCACATTACACAGGGAAGTGGCTATTTTTAAACGGTATAAAGTGTTTCGGTTGACATGCTAGAAATGTTGAACAGAAGCAAATGGAACCGATTTATGAGACTTTCATCCTGTGAAAAAAATCATACTAGTTTTTTTTTTTATTTTTTATATTCTTTCCCTCAAGTGTGACCTGTACTAAATCATCTGTCAGCTGAGGCCTTTGTTACGGCTTGTGGCTATACGCACACAGACCCGCCCATCCTCCATTTATACAGTGGCATTTCTTTTGCCTTCCCTGAATACATATTTTTTCATATTCTTTAAATAATGCCAAAAATATAAAAGGACTTTGGGTTTCACCAACTTCTCTTGATGGTATTCTTACTACCTGAACTAGTGAACCAGCATGAGGATGTGTTTTTGATACTCTAAAGCTAAAGCTTTAAAATTATATTCTCTATATAAAAGTCAGAAGTGCAAAATATAAGATATGAATTTGAACAACCTTAGGTAGTCTTTTTATGTATAAATTTATATGTTCATGAATATGTAAATGGGATATTCATGAGTGCAAAATGTCTTAGGTAAGTGCTCCTATGAATGATTTCCCAATAAATCCTTTTATATCCAGCTTGATAAATTAGGACCATTGTTAGGGAGCGGACACTACAGAAAGAAAAACAGAAATGTATAATGGGACCTTTATGTGAAAATGTGAAAGTGAAATACAGTTTAAATTCTGTAGGATTGAGAATGTAATGTCCCTTATTTTAAATGCCTCTAACTTTCAGTCAACCTAGCAATGTATCAGCTAACATTGCTCCTAGCTAACTTTAGTGGTGCGTCTGCTAACCTTCATTATCTGCACAAGTGACATTACAAAAATTGCAATATCATGCAATATCACATTTCTGCCAGAGATGTTTTGTTCTGCAGCTTTCATTATTTAAATAAATTAATGAATTAATTCTTTCTAATTATTTTTAGCATATCATCTCAATGGCTAGCATTTCTAGCCTTGTTGCAAGCTTTGTTTCGCAAGAAAAGGAGAGTGCCATCAAAGATGTCACTTCCTCTCTCACTCTTCCTCTTATATATTCTGGGAGTGAGTGAGAGTGGTGTGGTAGCACCGGGATTTCCTCAGTGTGATGTAAGGCACTCTGGCAGCTGTCAGGCGCTCACACAGAGAACAAATGAAATGTGGGAGCTTGCTGCTATAAAATTAATAAGAGACAGGCAGACATTAAAGGCTGAGCAGTGGGCTGTGTGTGGAGGTTGTGCTTCTGGAGTCTTGCCGTAAAATGTCAGTTTTAAATTTCAATTTACATCAAGGAGGGGAACATAATGACCGTAGCATTCGGAACCCCCCCCCCCAAAATATTCATTCTTGCATGGCATGTAATACATCCATTACTACCGTTTACATAGCTGTAACCTTTATGCCCATCAGTTTCCTTTAAAAATTGCAAGGATAGGAAGAGATGTGGCATAATTAATATGATGTCCGTCTCGGTTTTGAGGCAGGACTTGAAATGAGTCCCAGAGTCCCAGGGTTATCGTGTATCGACTTGTAGCCTGGCTCCTCTCGCATGAATGTTTAAACATGTTCTCTCTCTGTTTCTTTGCTCCACAGAGCCAGCTTTGTGCCTCTGGCTAATTTTCCAGCACTGGTGGGCAAACTACAAACCTTTCTTAAGCTAAAGCAGCAAGAGAGCTATTGGAGGAGATGGATGAGCTTGGATGCATGGGTGAAAGCAGTGAATTGGACATCACATGATGAAAATCCGCTTCACCTGATTGTGTGGGGCTTTCATGCATGTTTAACAGACATGCTGAAATTATTTAACAAAGCATGTAAGAAAGTCCATACTAAAAACTTACAACTGACTAAAATGACATAAAATAAAATAAAGATAATGAAGTTTAGCTCGTGGCAACTCAATGGATGGTAATTCTAAAGACAATAAAATAAACAGATAAACCCTACTAATGACTAATGAACTCAAAACTTTCTGAACACTCTGGTTTATTTAGATTTTCCGATTCATCTATTAAACAAAAACAAATATAAGATATGGAAGGTCTACTACATGGAAAAATGTGGATGTTAGCTAGCTAAATAACTCGCTTAAATGATTTTGACTCCATACTCCATTTTCACAGCTGAATAAACTTTTTTTCTAACAGGCTTTTAGCTTGATGGGATGGTGCTAGAATGAGGATATGTTTTTCAATAATAAAACACTATGGTGTTCTGGAGTTGCTCTAGATAAAGGCATCTTTATATGCAACTGTACATACTGTTCCTTCATATGTAAATGCAGTGGCGGGCCATGCATTTCATACCTAGGCCTTCACTGGTGTCCTTCCTGAATTAATCCATCTCTATACCATTATTATGACGCCATGGCAACAGATACTAGTTACTGATTTGAAAATGGCAGACAAACCCTTTCCCCAGCTGGGATAGGCTTGCTAGCTTCAGGGTTGGCCGACCTTTCTTCACGTTCTCCACGATCTCCTTTTCTTGAAAAGTTCACTTTGAAAATGCATTTGTAAGGATGTCTGCGACCAAATCGATTTCTTCTGCTCTGTCAGCCATTGTGAGTTAAAATATATATATTTTATTTGGTTTGTGTGGTTCGCTGCCTCTGATTACTCCAATTATCCAATCAAAGGACGGGAAATTGCCCCAGTGACATCAACTCAAAATCTGATTGGTTAATGTAACAATTTCATTGCCACTTATTTTAAGCTACGGACGCCTGCACTATTGATTCTGAAGGCCTTAAGGCAGATTTCTTTCACCCTGGCAACACATGATGTCAGCCACTGGCTGAAATATGATTGGATAAATACTCTTATCATAAATATACACTACTGGAAGCAGTGCAACCAAGAGAAAAGTTATGAAATGTAGAGAATAGACTATTGGGAATAATTTAATACACATTCATGGAAAAATATATTAAATATATTAAAATGCAAGTCAGTGATTCAGTTTAGGCCAGCAGAGAAGGCCTTGCTGGCCCTGACGGCCCAACAATGCGTAAATGTATACATACTATAGTAAAACTAAACTTCTGTAGGATGTATTATGTATATTTTGTGTTTTTCATAATATCTATAAAGACTAAGACAGAAGTAAACATCTTTAGCTCAGAGTTTAACCAGCAGATATTTTAATCTTCTTCTAATCAACTGATGATAATAGCTTCCAATCTGGAGTTGTGTACAAGTTATTATCGATGCACAAAAATTATTCTAAATATAAAATGAAATACAAGCATGATAATAATGATCAAGATAATTACAGACATTTAATATTAATAAGTCCTCCCACAGTCCAAAAACATGTACATTAGGTTGATTGGTAATTCTAATAGGAGTGAGTTTGAGTGTGTGTGGTTGTCTGTCTATATGTGGCCCTGTGATGGACTGGCGACCTGTCCAGGGTGTACCCCTGCCTTTCGCCCAATGTGTGCTGCGATAGGTTCTAGCAGATCCCTGTGACCCTAATTAGGAATCAAGCGGGTATAGTAGATGAATGAATTAATGAATATTAATAAGTCATGATTACTATCTACAAATGCATTGGATCTTATAGAGCCATTAGACTATGTTTAGACTTATGAAGGGGGAAGAGATGCCAGTGGTTACATTATTCCAGATGAAAACAAATCTAAATTATACTTAATTATTTTCAGTTTATATGTGAAATTTACAACAACATGCCGATGTCATGTGAAAGATACAGAGGTGGATGCAAGTGCAGGTTAGCTCTTGTGTTTCAAAAGACATTGGTAAACAGTTACAATATGTGAAGAAAATACCTTTAACTAGAACAGGCAGGATGTCAGGAGGTCAGCAAAGAGTACAGTGTGGGCAAATTTAAATCCAAGCAACAAGGCAAGTTCGAAGACCTGAAGAGCAAGCTGCAAAAATACAAGGCTTGAGGAGTCAGGTTAAAGACTTCCAGTGAGTGTGAACATGTTGTAGTCTGTGGTAACCATGTTTGTAGGCTGCAGTGTGTTCTGGGAAGTGGGGTTGGATCCCCCCCCAAATCTCTCAGGGTACGAGGTAGGCATATATCTAGACTCTTCTTTGTTCTGGCAGTGAGGTGGTGGAATGAACTTCCTCTAGATGTCTGAACAGCCAATTCACCATTTATAATTACATGTAAGCAACTATAAGAAACTCATGACTCTCATTTTCTTTTCTTTTTATTTAATTAATGAAATAAAAACAAAATAAATCAGTTTGTCATGTTACCAAGAAACCAGAAAATGCAAAAAAATCCTGTAGAGTTTCCTGTAGCCCAAAGCTTACTGTTGCAAAACACTGACACTTGGAGACTTCTTCCATAAATATTAAATATAAATTACCTAAATGAAAGCTTATGTTTATCATATTAATGATTATAACTTTTCTTTGATTAATAAAAATACATAAAAGAAACCCTGACTCTTTATCAGGTTTAGTTAATGGAACATTTTCCATACAAGCCCCTGTGTAGTGCAACTTGTTGCCATAGAAACAGTAATGTATTTGACACATTAGAGAGCATTGATACGTATATACACGTCACTGGGCTTGCTTGCTTTTGTAGAAAAATAATCAACACCAATCAGATAGAGAAATTCAACACCGCTGTGGTATAAAGAATATAATGTGTTCAAATCTTTGCAATAGAATAAACCGGTTTTGGTTTAGCATCAGTGTCTACAAAAACACTTAACAGAAATCAAAGCATGCCATGACATTATCATTCAGTGCCCTAAAGCAAGGCTGCACAATTTAATCAGCTTCACAAGACGAAGGTGGAAAACAAGTGTGAAGGTGCAAACAAGACAAGAGTCCCCCGAGATTCATCTGAACTTTCTAAGAGATCCAATTAAGTGAGAGTGATAAAAAGACAAACACGGGCGGATGATCCTTTGTCTGGTGTTCCGTCTTTACAAAACGCTATTTGCTTGCTGCAGTACCAAGAGAAATAAACCTGAACCCTCCCTTAACTGTTATTGAGATTTGATCATGTTTTTTTGCGCTGAGGCTCAAAGTAAACACAGACTGTATTGCTCTCTAAAGTGGTGAATTGTGCTGAAGTGCTAATCACATCATTCTGTTTTCAAGGAGTTACATGCACAGTTTCTGTGCAGGGAACACCGTAGTGGGCACAGCAAATCCAAAAATAACACAGTGAGTGTAATTGGTTCTCCACAGGGTTCACCACAGCGTGCTTTTTTGCATCCTGAAATACACAAGGATGGTCCAGAGTGAGCCCTAGTCACGAATCCCAGCAGTTAGCATGCTAGCACCAACAGTGGCTTTTACACAACAATGACAACAACAACAACAGCCTTACAAGACCTTAGAAAACCTCACAGGACCAGAAGTGAATTGTCTAAACACCTCCAACACCACAAAAGTTCTGAGAGGTCAATACTTGTAATTCAGCATGCTTCGAAAAGATTGCTTAGCATTCAGATACCTAGCATATTGAACAGTGATTGAAAAAATTGAAGGCTGCTGTGTTTTCCTTCCTGGAAGAAGAAAGCTGATTGCACGGGCCCTGGATGTCAACTATCACAGCATGGACTCAAACTAAAAGTAGAATCATTCTCTTGACTGCTCAGTGGATTATTTACTGAGCACAAAGCAATGTGAACCAGATACCCTGAAAAAACCCCTTTCCCTTCCCTAAGGCTCTGCTGATACTTCATAAGCAAAAGTATTAAAGCTAACCCGCGTAGCCATAATCAGGCAAGTGGTTCTCTACTTTCTTACGACTCTATACAATCTACAGCAGGGCCAAGATGTCCACTACTGACAGTCCCTGTGACTTTACACAAAAGCACTTTAATTATTTTAGCACTTATATCTTCTGTGTCTATTAATAAGCACAAACCTACAAATACAACATGGATCTCGATGTGGTTCACATAACCTTTTGGTTTTGAAATGTAGAAGTAATTAAAATGTGGTTATATTAGCACCAGACATGGAAAAAATAGTCACATGGCCCAGACGTTAGCATGCTAGCAGCAAGTGTGGCTTTCAAAACAACAGCATTTAGACAAGACTTACTGCTAGAAACTAGAAAGTATTGGCATGAACACAGAATAATACTAGAGTTCTGGGAGATCCACCCACTTAAGTCTTGTGGGATTGGTGTTTCAGAAACAGGCTAAGCATAGTCATGAGTGTTTTAGTGTAAAGGGAAAATAAGGAAAATCTTCAACCTGCTTTTTCCATAGCAGTGACGTACAGTGTCAGAGGATCTTTGTATATCCTCTGAAGAGGATGTAGCAGATTTTACTTGGTATCTCCCATGGTAGGCTCCTTTTTAATGTTGTGTTTACCCTGTGAAAGCATAGCCACTACTACACACACACACACACAAACACACACACACACCGGACAAGTATGGATGTGGACACTGAATCCAGTACAGGTTCACTGATGCAAATGGCAAAGCAGGTAAATCCTATGGGCAATTGCATGTGATCAACAAATGGACTAGAACACAAAACTCAATAAACTAAACAAACTGGGTCAAATGCAGAGTTGCGTTATTGACCACAGATTACGAGTGCAAATCCTGCTGATGCTGCAGCTGTCCATGGCTGGGAGTTAAGAGAGCAAAACTGGCTGTAATGTCTCTTATACACTCTCTTCCCTGTCAATCACAGTGACACCAGCCAATCGTGATCATCTGTGAGCTCATGTTTGCAAAAGAAATGTTTTCCCACCAAGTGTTTAGACTTCCTTTTGGTGTAGTATAAGTAACAATTTGAAAAGATGCAGTTAGATCACTGCCTGTGACTTAAAGGAAGCGTCTATGGGAAAATATATTTATTTCAACAGTTTGTCCTGATTTTGGTATAGTACACTATATTTGGGTGTCCATTTGCAAAAATATATAGTAAAATATATAGTATTTGCTGAACTCCCTAGCTCACTAGACCAAGAATCACTATATTGTCTCCATGAGTTGGGACACTAGTAAGGATCCTGACTCACTACATATTAGGTGACTGATGACTCAATTTCTGGTGACATGACAACCTGATCCTGCTCACCTTGTAAATTATCACCACTGACATTTATCAACAACAAGCAGGACCACGACCTTTCTTACATTAGTTCTAATGTTGTTTAAACATTACAGTATGAAAAATACGTTTTGTTTGTTCTGTTACATATCCTTGCGAGGTAATGGATTTTTTAAAGAAAAAAAATCATTAAACACTTCAAACAAACAAACCCAAAAAACAGAACATCAAATCAAGTAAAAAAAAAAGAAAGAAAATCAACATAACTTTGGAGAGAGAGAGAGAGAGAGAGAGAGAGAGAGAGAGCGCTCTTAAAATGGCTGACTCTCTGATCAGTGCCCTGACTACTGAATTAGTGAGCTGACTGAGATACAGCCTTAGTGTTATTAAAGTGTACCATCACAATTACTTGGACTGTTATTTCATGATGGTTTTTGGGCTATTTTTCTACACAAATAAAAATTCTAGCCTGAAGATAAATGAACCCTAAGGCAGTTTATAAGGTTAGAAAAAAATCACCTGTGTCTGGGAAACAAGGTTCAAGTGTATCACTCTGGGACGTGTCTTATGATATTCAGACAGTGCTCTAAGTTTCTAATGAACCCACTTGAGGCTTCAGCACTAAAGAAGATCTGCTAACTCAACTCAAGACAACCTATTTACCTTGAGTTTACTCTGTGTCTGTGCAGATAAATCTCTCTCGAGCACCAGATTGTAAGACGAATAAGCATCTTAGATTTTAAAAAAACAGCAGTGCATAATATGTAATTAGTGTACTGATATGGCTGGGGACTGGATCGGTAGTATAGGCAGGTGTGTATGGTTGAGTCGTCTGTTGAAATCGTGAGTTGAGCATCCAGATGTTTCATCAGCCAGTTGGATAATAATAAGATATCAAAGAGCTCCTGTGGGATAGAGGAGAAGCCCTCCAGCTCTAGCTAAGCTCTTCAGAGTCTTTTTCTCTAGCCTGTCTTGCATACACTAAGCTTAATAACCATGAAAGGCTGAATTACTCAATGCTGTGCCCAATAGTGAACTCTCAGGGAGAGTTACATTTAGAAAGATAGAAAATGAGAGAGAGAGAGAGTCATGTCAGATTCACAGAGTTAACTTCAGTTATTGCTTTTCTATACATGGTTGGCAGTTCCATTTTGCAGCTCAGAGCTTAATCCTAAGATGTACACAGCACGAAGGAGGAAGTAGAGGATTTTCTCTGAGAAATTTGCTTATGGTAAATGGCTAGAGGGGTTATGCAGATGTGTGTTCAGCACAATTAGCTTAAGCTACAGGACCAATAATATGCGCTTATACGACCATTTACAGTACAGCTATGCTAGTCTGCTTTCATTTTATCATTACGGTGCGGCAACAGAAAAAGGAAAAATATTTGCATCACTGGGAAACTCTATGCAGATGCAGGATTTTTGTAAATATCTAGATGTGCCAATTGTCTGTTGCAGTCTATAAACTACATACAACAACCAAGCGAGAGAAATATTGTGCTCATTATTGCACTAAACTGATTAGCAAAGTGCTGACAATGTGGAGTGTTAAGACAGTGTGAAACTTTGTGAAATGTATTTTATATCTTCCCAGTCATAGCCCATAAGTCTCCTTAGTCATATCAGAACAGACTCACTGAGTGTGAGATTTTATATGACCAGTCAGTACAGAATAAATCACTGAGGATTCAGACCTGCTAATTGAGTATCTCTCGAATTGGACTTTTTCAATCTTCCTAGACCTCAATCTCTTTCTCTGGCTAATGTGCTGAAAGGGAAAAAACAGTCCAGCACTGACCCCTGAAATTAAATGGCCCATAATTTCACAGATATGTGCCAGTGCACATCAGAAGGAAATAGTATTTTGTGAGAATGTGGAACATACTATGCCCATATCTGCCCCTAATTTGAGTAGAGTGATCAATTTTAATGATTAATTCCATTACTCTTTCATGTTTGACTACAAATCTCTTTCCAACATGTGTCAATCAATCAAGATATCAGTCATGGTCACCTAAGAAATGGTGTTAACTTTACTGTGAACTTTCTATGATCAATTTTTCATATCTACAATACCATGGCAGTGGCGTTCTTTCTTTCTTTCTTTCTTTCTTTCTTTCTTTCTTTCTTTCTTTCTTTCTTTCTTTCTTTCTTTCTCTTACTTTCTTTCTATCTTTATTTCTTTTAGAGATGGCTGCAAATAGAATAAAATGAAATCTTTGAAAATATCAAAGAAAATTACTATATTGAGCGCTACAAAGCAAAACAACTAATAGAAAATGAAATGTTTAAAACTGCTGTGCAAAGTCAAAGTATGGTTTCTAAGGAAATTGGATTGTTGTTGTTTCAGGCTTCTTGGAAAACAGGCTACAATTCTCTTCAAGTTAAATCCAAGATTGATTATTATTATTATTATTTTTATTTTTAAAATCAGAAACAACAACAAAAAATGTTTTACTTAATATGGTTCAACAGAGAAGTCTCTTTATAAATGCAATTAAATTGTTTATTTTTTAGTTGTTACTCCACAGTTGTAGAGTTTTATCTAAAGATTGTGGTTAAAATGAATTTCCCAGCATAAAGCAATCTCACCGTTCATGTAGCTATGATGCTGTATCCTCTTCTAAGATGCATAGACATCTATATATTCAAATGATCTATAGTCGAAAATATTATAGACACTAAAATGGTCACTCTAGGCATGGCCGGTGTGTTTTTTTCTTTCTTGCCCATTTAAGGTAAGAAAAGGATGACATGGTTTGTAATCTGAAAAGTAAATCTACAACAAAATTATACAGTAAGTCTAAATTCAAGTCATTGTTAAAGAGGTGTATGTCTCCCAAATATCCTGCCACAGGAGTTCTATGGAGAACGCTTGCCGAAATTGACTTTATAGGTCTGCAGGACACCAGTAGAAAGCTTGCTCTCCTGCTGGCAGGTCATTTGGAGAGCCTGAGGAAACTGTCGAGTTTGAAAAGGCCAGCCCTAACTCTGAATGCTAATGAACCTAATATTTTGTCCCCTCTCTCTTTGTTCACCTGCTGTGAGACAGCTATCTGAAGTTGCTGTGAAGAGGACTCTCTAAGATACACTTCAGGACTGAGATGTCACACATGGAAGTAAGGGGATAGGCATTTTTATGCAGTGTGGAAACCGCCACTTTGTGATCACGTTGCTCATATGCGAGCTGTGCAGTTAGGAAAGATGTACCCTTGTGATTCCATCATAGCGGCGCTTTGTGTGCAGTCAAGCAGACAGCGGTTTTCCGCAGCTATTTACTTTCATTAGAGCTTTGAGACCATGGGTAGTTGCTTGCACCAGAGGCACTAGAGCAATGTTTTCCTTTCTGTGAGCTTTCTGATGACACTGTTTATATTGTGCAGTACCTAATAATCTGTGTTCATGGAATAATTAGAGTTTAGAAACAGAAATATGCAGATATATTTTAGATGCAATATAAAAAGCGCATTGTCAGATATGTACCTGAGGCTAGCCAAAGATTATTTATTTACATTTCAGGCATTTGGCAGACACTCATATTCAGAGCAACTTACAATTTATCTATTTTTATGCAACTGAAGAGTTAATCTATTTATCTATTTTTATGCAACTGAAAGTTAAGAACCTTGCTCAGGAGCCCAGTAGTAGCAGATTGGTGGACCTGGGATTCAAGCTCACAACCCTACAATCCTTAAGTCTTTTAAATTCCAGTCCATCGCCTAAATCACTAAACTATCACATCCCAATTTTTTTTGTTTAGTCTGAAATGATAAAATATAAATAAATATAAATATATATGATAAATATAAATGTTTTGAATTCCAAAGGTCAGTACAGTCCAGTGATGTCCAGTCTTATCCGGAGAAGGTCGGTGTGGGTTTCAGGTTTTCATTCCAGCCAAACAGAAGCCACACCTGAGTCTACTGAAAGTCTCTTTTGGGGAGGTGTGTCACACCCTTGTCCACATTCCAGTCCAGTTTTAATGTTAGCCCACTCTCACTCACCTGCCCACTGAATTCACCTGTTTCCTGTTAACTTTGTTCATTTACTTACGTGAATTTACACCAGTTCATTCATCACATTTAATATTAAGGCTTCACCCGACCATGCTGCATTTCAAAGCATTGTTCTCACATTTGTTTTTTCTGCTGTTTGGTGTTTTTCCCTGGCTTTCATTTTGATTCTGATTACCCTGCCTTGCCTGATGTTAAATCTCTGCCTAATTTTGACCATGACATTGTCTGTGATTTGGTTTGTCTCAGCCTCATGATAGTGCTTTTAAAACTGCCATTTTGATTGGGATGAAGAGCCCAAATTACACAAAATAGCAAATAGACACAAAATGTATTCACAGTGAAATGATAAATACAACTGAGGCTGTATATGTACTGAATAATCACTGTACATCAATGTACAATATGAATTGAATGTCAGCATCCTTTTTAGTAATCATACTATAAAACTTCATATTCTTTTTATACACTTTGTTTAATGACTCCCATTTAAATGTAATTATCTTTAAAGCAAATCTACTTCTTATTTCTTTGGAATTTTATTCTGTAAAACCAATTATATTAAGCTGAGTAAGGAGCATGTTCAGACTTTATTCCTCCACCAATAAAATTTCCTATACAGAAACATAACAAAAAAAAAACATATATATATAAAAGTGATGCATTTTTCCACTCAGTTAAATGGAGAAACAGCTTGCCCTTCATTAAATGTCAAAGATACTCACTCTAGGGGTGGTTTGGTGGCACTTGATGAATGTAAGACAGATACTTGTAAAGATTCTGAAGGAATTCTGAGGGAAACATGTCTTCTGACAATATTTTAGTCCAAAACCTGGTTGCCTCTTCCAGAAGGTTATGACTTGTATGTACATCATCTTGTCTTCATCTTCCAGGTAGGAAACTTCTAAATCAGGAAAGAAACCGTATTCGGTACCACAAAATCACTGTTCTTCATCCTGAAGTGTCTCAAATATTGTTAGATGTTACAAGAAGATACTTAGTAGTGTTATTCTCTCCATGTGAAGCTTCACAGAATATTGCTGATCATTTTAAAGTTTGCGGAAACTTTTGTATTGTTTTAAATAGACTGCCAGTCAAAAGGTTATGAACATCCCATATTAACATATTTGGTTGATCTTCTTCAAGAAATTGAATGAGAGAAATTCTTTAGAATAATAAAAATTAATTGACTAATTAACTAGTTAAGACTTCAGTCCAAATCCTGGTTGCCTCTGTCAAGAGGTTGAGACTTTTAAAGGCTAGCTCTGGATCAGTGTAATTGATGACAGTATACAATATGTATATCTTACAGTTTACACTAACACTAATATCCCATGACAAATCTAAGTGTATAAGAGCTGTTACACATTCTGTGTCCCTTTAGAAACTGTGCACAAGGAAGAATTACATAACTAACTATAATGATTTAGGGTTTTTTCCCCTCATTTAATAACCAATTAGTGGATAACTGTAATAAAAAAGAAAAGGTCTGTGTATGTTGTCTTTGAGGTCATAAACATTTGCTAATTCATAAGCCATAGAAAAACAGTTTGTCATACTACCTGGTGCTTGTGCAATCATTTAATATAGCTATAGATCCAGTTAAACAGCTCTCGGTAGTAAATGGCAGGACAGATAACTATAGAGATTACTTTGTAGGCTTCACTATGATGTGAGCTCTAATGTTGGAGCCACAGCACAGTATTAGATGCATTTAGATTAGAAATCATTTGTTAATAAAAAAAAAAAAAGGAGGGGGACACCCCCTTGAATTTCAATGTGAGAGTCAACGCTGCATCGTGGCCGTTACAGACTGTAAGTAGAGGCGCATGATTTACATTTCATTGAAGCTTGCGCTCGAGAATCTCTTTGAAGCACGATTACCAGTTTAATCTTTTAGACAACACCATCCTATCATCATTTGAATGAGACAGTACATTCAGTTCGCAGCCCTTTTCACGTTTATTGAACTGATGCAAACTAAAATAAAAATATGAAACCAAAAAAAAAAAGACTGTCCTCTATCTGATTTTAGGGGGAAAAAAAGTATAAAACATCTGTTTGTTCATGCAGCAGTGATTCTTGCTGAGATTCAGGAACACTGCTTCGCATCTGATTTCCATGCTGGTACAAAGCAGACTCGCTCTGCAGAGCTTGTACTGCAGTGAGACATGCTTCTCAGGGAATCCCACTTTCGAGACCAACTTTTTGAGCACGACACTCGGCCGCTCTGGCAGCAGAGCAGAAACACAGGACCATGAGCAGTTCTATGAAATCACTTTATTCTCAGTGTGTGGTGATTCCATTTTAGGGGGAGTGGTACAGTGTTAAATCAGTCTAAAATGGGCATGCATTGGGGGCTAACAGGTAAAGCGATTAGGAGCACAGGAGACACACAGAAGTATCTTTAACAACCTTGCCTACAGCGCACACAATATGCATGCATACAATTTGCCAACGAAGAGAAACAGAAGAAAAGGAGAGAGGGAGAAGAGATGAGGAAGAGTTTTCTTTTTCCACAGTTACAAAAGAATGCACAAAAAGAGCAACAGAGATTTTTTTTTTCTCGAAAATACAACACCAGAAAGACAGGAACAGGAAGTCACAGACATAAAAACCACAGCAAAAATCGTTTATCTTGTATCAGCACATAGGACACAGGTAAGGACAATGCAGAGAAACAACACACATTTACATTCAAGTCACAAGAATGAAACAGCTCATAATTTTCTGTCAGGCAGTTTTTCAGTGCTGTGAACATCTGAATGAAAAGGACAAGCTGAAGGGTGAGGACTAAAAGCATACAAAGTGTGTGTGTGTGTGTGTTTGTGTGTGTGTTTGTGTGCCTTGAGTTGCAAATATCTGTTGGTTTGGAGTCTGTCACAATGCCATTTGGGTCACTGATTATTAGAGGGAGATCTGAGTGTTTAGCTCTTACGGTGAAATCAGAACCATACTGTTTGATCTTGAATGCAGAAAGAAAAAATAATTACTGAGAATTGTGTTACATTCTGGACAGTAGCTCTGTAACCCTCTATGTAAGTATGGAGACAAACACAAGTATACAGACTTTAGACATTGAAAAAACACAAAGACTCAAAGTAAAATTATAATGCATGACAATGTGGAAATGGAAATAAAAAGAAATTATTCCATATTAAAACATTCTGTCACAAACAAGTCCACTCTTTGGTTTAAGAAAACATAGTCATGGAGAAGATGGGCAGTGTGAGTGGGCGGTGCTGGATGGAGCGTTTCGGGCAGTGTTCCCACTTTATGTTATTAATTATCTCACAGGACACAACATGTGGTCAACAACACAGACTGAAGCTGAAGGCAGTTTATATACATATGAAAATAACACATCGTAAGAGTTGTGCGCTAGTCCTCAGTCTATTGTGTTACACTAATTCCTTGTTTAATGGGAGGATTTTTTATACTGCAATTATTTCAAACAATTAAGCAGCATAACAGCTCACTAGTTTGTTAAAAATGGACTCTACATGATTACTACAGTAAGATCCTATATAATTGTTGCTCTCAGTAGTACATGGCAGGACAGATAGCTATAGAGATTACTTTGTAGGCTTCACTACTATGTGATCTCTAATACTGGAGCCACAGCACAGTATTAGATGCATATGTATTAGATATAATGTCTAATCTAAATGCATCTATGTTTTCAAGCCGCTTAGAAATAAATAAAAAAAACAAATCTGGGAAATCAACCAAGGCCAGATGGAATGTTTGGAATATTTGGAATGTTTTAAGCACTCCAGTGGCAGCTGATAGCTAACTACATTTCTCGAAATTTCACGCACTACACATTTTCATTCGACAAAATTTGAACTGTGTGTGACTTATGATTTCACCTGAATATATATATATAATAGTACATATTTGTGATTTACTGTAACACAAACATCATTGGAATTATTTGTGATGTAAGCATCTTTCCATATATTATACAAAGCCACTAAACTGTTTGTTTTTTTTTTTAGATTCAAAGAAAGCAACACAAAATTTCTATCCATATCGGCAGTCCTTGATATCTGATCTCTCAATAAACGAAGAATTCAGACCAACTCGTTTCCTTCTAATCAGTTAATACAAATACATCACCACAACAACACAGACTGACTGACAACAACGTAAGTAAATAAAGGCGCAAAGGATCTTAAAAACACAGGCTGAGGCGACATTGAAAGCGCACGGCTCAGGAAACCAAACCCAGCTTTAAGCCCACGCTGAAACTCACACTGACAAAAAAATAAAAAATAAAAAGAAATTCTCCGCTCCCTACTTTCTTCTGCAAGATACTTTTTCGCTAGACACGTCTCAAGTCTTTAGTTTGACTGACACTAGTAAGACAACACAGCATCTGTACACTAACATTCTTGAATTAATTATTAAGCTTGAAATACACAACGATGAAGATTGTCTGTTATTGCTGATCTGGGACAAGGTTCCCGTAATTAACCAACGGACACAGGACATCTTCATTCAAAAACAAATATTGCACTGTTGTCACTGTCTGCTCACTTAAAGTGTACGCACAACTGAGTTGTGGGTAGAAACAAATATGTAAACACTGAATAACTATATTCATTATTGTACAGAGATGACAATGAAGATTAAATATATGGATTTATATATATATATATATATATATATATATATATATATATATATATATATATATATATATATATATATATCTTGAGCCCTATTGGTCCAATTGTAGTAGTATGCGCTCAATGTCGCCCTTCGTTTTAACAGTAGGAGCTAAGCTAAACTATTTTGATTCAATATAGCACCTAGCTCTATGCTTTCACTCATTGTGACTACATTAGCATGCCTGAATCCACATCAACACACTTTTTAGAGAGTGGTGGTACAATGAGTTTACACACAAGGGATGTACTGTAGTATTTAAAGGAAGAGCTTTATACGTATATATACGCTAGTATGTATGAGTCAACAAAATCAAAAAACCAGAGTTATTGCCTTAAATATCAATGTATTTCATCTAAAAAGTCAAATGAATATGGTATACAGTGCATTCACAAAATTTCCATGCTTTAAAAAACAAAAAAACGATGATTGTTTTCCCCCCTTGCTTATTTCCATTTCCCAAGACTTCCAGTCATTTACAACCATTCGAAATAATTAAAGGTTATGAGAAATGGTATTATGATGCTTTACATACAATTATACTCCTCTACCACATGAATTTAACAATAATATCTTTAACAGAACAGCAAACTTTAATCAAAAATACGATATGGTTTGGAGGACTTTCTCCAAGTTAGAATTATGGCTTTTACTCTTAGTAATTGTGTATATATTGATATATTCTGGTATTCATATATAGTCTTTTTTATAAGCTATTTACAAACAAAATATGTGGTGCTTGGGTAATTAATGTTGTTCCATCGTCTGAACTCTGCCATTAAATGTGTCTTTAATTTGGACAAGAACATATGTTTGCAATTTTAGTGCACAATTCTAGGCATGGTTTCTGGATCTAACACTCCAAATTAAAGACTTCAGTCATGGCATGTTCATCGAGTCCAGTGAGTTTGGAACTAATGAGTGAGAATAAGGAGTAAGGGGTTGTGGGTGTGGATGTTATGACGTTTATGACAGGTTTAATAACAACACATTTATGACTGTATTACTTCTTATTGAACATGTCTACAAGAGGACCTGGGAGGAACTTCATGACTGTGTCCACAATACTTTCTTCTTCGTCCTCGTCGTCACCGCAGCCAGTGGGCACGGCTTTCTTCGGGCGAGTGAGACTGCCTTCAGACGCCTGCTCCATGGCAGCCTGAGCCTCAGCCTCCTTCTCCTCCTTCTTCTTAATACCATACTAAACATACAACAGACAACAATTAGAACAATTAGTTCTGTCTAAATTCCTTCCTGCTGTTGAAATGTAATATGCCTTATACCAAGGGTTCTTAAATTGTTTGCAGCCAGGGACCCCTTTAGCTTTGAAATAATTAAGTAATCAGATTTATCTTCTGAACATCATCCAACTATTCAATTACTAGTCCCACTCTTTGTATATAGTCAATATTATTTAAGTGTATACAGTATTTTATTAGTTCCAACTTATCAAGTCATTATTTACATGTTACTTGTTTTAAAATTGTTGAGGTTTGGATAAAACCTATTTGATCCAAGTTACCATTTAACTAATACTGTATTTATAAGAAGTCAATAATTCATTCAATAGCTTTGGAAAAAAAAAACACACCCACTGGCTTTGTTTCACAGACCCTTTGTTTGACGACCCCTGGACCCAAGGTTTAAACAACTGTATAACTTGGCAATTGCTTGTCTATAACTGTAAATGCATGATTTCATGCCTGTAACTGTAAGCCCATGACTCTAATCCTGTGACTCTAAGCCCGTGACTCTAAGCCCGTGACTCAAACCCATGGCCGAAGCGTGCAGCTGTATGTCCATGACTATAAGCTCATGATGTTGGCAGACTGCCACTTGGCAAAGCTGCCCAATTCCTCCACTGTTCTGACAATTAGCTTAGTGCTTCCCAGAGATTCATTTAGACTACATGCATTTGTTCATTTAAAATAAATGTTCTGATTAAAATGCTGTGCCAAGTCCTGGCAGGAAAGACCACTTCATTATATATGTGTTTTAAATGACAAATGGTCCACTTGGTCTCCAAGAGTCAGTGGCTCTAAATTAAACCATATTTGTTATGGCTTTCTTTAGGTTTTAGTATTGTTTCCTTTTGGCAGTTTATAGATATAGATTTTTCTAAAAGAATAATATGACAGTTGGGATAAAACATTTAGATAATTAATTTACTTTGCTTGTTTTGAGACAGTTTCATATATATATTAGATATATTAGTTTTTGCTTACATGTAGCATATACAACTGGATTGTAAGGCAAGGGATGGGGATAAATATGTATATTTTCATCTAGGGTGTCTAGCATTTGATGGTTTTAATTATTTTTAATTAATTTATACCTTCTGAAACATTGTATATCCCCAATTGATGTCTTTCTTGATTGCTGTCTGATGACTGTCCCTTGATGCATTAACCATGTATAAAAAGACAAACACCATTCCTGTGTCTCCTCTGTTACGATTTAATCATATTTGATCTGCTCAATGCTCTAATAACTGTTTTACCATTAATATCGTAGATGGATGATCTTTGGCTTTTAAACTCTGGAGGGTAATATTAAAGCACATTCCTGCCAAACCCTTAAGTTCAGCACTCTGGTTCTTCCTCAGTATTTCAGTCACATCTTCAGAAAATGTCGGGATACAGTCAGAATCCTTGTGATAAATTAGACCCATGGGGCGAGCCAAAGAAATGCCTTCCTTTATCCTCTAGATGCACACTACGAGGCTTTGCATATAAATTTATCTGTTCTAATCAAACTCCGTTAGCTCACAGTAGGAAATAATTCACCATTTCATGCTTCCATGCACAGAGTCCATTAGCTCCAAAAACCAACATAACCTAACGAAATCCTCACCATTTAACAACTGCTACTTAGTAATTCCAACAGACGATACACACAGCATTGGGCCAACAAACATTTCAAAGCCTGTTATTGATTTTACACATACACTACCTGCAGCATGCAATAAAGCAGTCACCACACTGGAAAGTGTGTTAATGGGAAGTGAGAAGCCTTGTGTAAAGAGGGCACATCTATTCAAAGTAGGGAGTCTCACTGTTGGCACACAGCGGGAATCCTATTTAGCATTGTAAAAATTGCCTTTTCTTTTTTCAATCTCTTACAGTTTACTGGTCTTACTCTTTTTTTTTCTCTGCTATTTTATTTTTCCTTAATTTTGCAATTGTTTATTGAGTGGCATAAATTTAATACAAGTTACACTATATGGCCAAATATGTGGATAGCTGATGATAACGTCCATACGTTATTCCTCCCTACACAGTTGGAAGCATACAATTGCATTGAATGTCTTTGTATGCTGTAGCACTGCAATTTCCCTTCACTGAAACTAAAGCGTCTGAACCCGTTCCAGCGTGACAATGCCTATGTGCACAAGACTGCTCCATGAAGACATGGTATGCCAAGGGTGGTAGGGAAGAACTCAAGTGTACTGCTCAGAGCCCTGACCTCAACCCCACTGTCTCCTCACCTGACATCACTGTCTGAGCTCACTAAGGCTTTGTGGCTGAATGATCAAATCCCCACAGCCGTGCTTTAAAACGTAATGGAAAGACTTCCCAGAAGAGTGGAGGTTATTATAACAGCAAAGTGGGGCGTTAGGGAGTATAATGTTTAGGAGGCCACAAAAAAACAAACGGTCGTACTTACTTAATATTATATATACATACATATACTTCATTACAAACACTGAATGTGTCTGTCAATGTTATGTTCAGTTGTGTATATGTTTAATTACCTGTATGTGAAATTATGTGTAGTTATTCTAGTATCGTTAATGGAATGAGTGAACAGAGGAGAGCCTGTCTCTGTGTCCATCTCTGAAAAAAGCCTGTGTGGCAGTTTCACAAGGGTAGTCAAGGACAGTCAGTCTGTTTGTCTAAAGCAAAATGCACAGCAAGGCTAAGCTGTCACTTTTCCCCTCTTCTGGATCAACACAAGCCTCCCCAGGTCCTTTCTACCTGATACACAGACTACCACTCAGCGAATATTTGTCTGCTTATCTCAGCACACACCTCTTTTTAGCAGCACAAGCATATCTGTATGTATGAGTAATAATGTGTTGGTAACCTTGAGGCTATCATATAAGATGCTCTATAAATGCTCTATAATATATAATAATATTGTGTGACTCCAGAAGAATTAAATTATCTCAGCTGTAGCCTTAAATAATCCTCACATTATTATATTATGTATAAATTACTTTATAATTATTATCAGATATTTTCAGAGACAGATAATACACTTGTAATGAGTTATCCTACCTTATCCCTGATACCCTGTCGAATTGATTCCCTCTCTGCCTCCATTTTTGCATATTTAGCCTTCCTCTCTTCCTCTTGCTGTCGGAGAGCCTCTTGTCTTTCCTCCTCCTTCTTCTCGGCATCAGGGTCCTTCTCTTCTTTTTCTCCTAGCATTTTGCCCATGTCTTTGGTCGCCCCTAACAAAGGAGAAAAAAAAACTCAGATGAATCAAAGGACTTTAGATGAGTAGATATCACAATGCAATACATCACCCTGTGAATTCTCTTTAACACGATCGGGATGGGGAAAAAAAGAAAATAAATGAGCTACCTCGCTCATTCTGTGTCTTTTATATCCCCCCACTGTGGCCGCTGCTGTCTGTTTCAATGCATCGGTGGGACGGAAGGGACAATGGGTCAGAACAGTACAACATTAACACAGTGAGAGAGATTGCAGGATGTGGACCAGCAGATAATAAGTTCTGATTATCTCAACCATCCATTCATCATAGACGCAGCCAGCGCTTTTTAATGTCCCTGAATGTGCACATTAGCAGCGGCTGTATGTGTTTCAGTCTAGTTCTCTACTGTTGCTTGGACTGCATTAGTGGAACGTCCGGTCTGTACTGGCTGCTGACTGTCTGCACCAAATCGTCTGCCATATTCAGTTCTAAACTCAAAGCTGTATATTGTACATGACAGAAAATTTCTGGATAAATGGAAGCTGTACTTTTCATCCATCACAGATCACAATCAATGTATTTGATGGTTACCATGCACACAGCATAAACCTTTTGAATATAATTTAATCAGCTGATACTAATAACTAACTCATTAAAATAATTCAAAACCAGGTCAAAACAACAATCCACAATTTCTGCCTTCTGTTTTCATAAACGATAATCTAAGCTGATCAGTGTGGCAAGAATGGATTATGAGGAAGAACACGCCTTTTGTTTTAGAAAGCATCTTCATTTTGCATCAGTATTGAAATGGCTGAGATTTTCCTCTGAGATCATCATCAGGTACATCACAGCGGGGTGCAGAAGTCTGCCAGATGTCTTTCAGAATAACAGACCAATACTGTTACAATGCTTTTAGGAGATTTTGAAGTTTTCCAGTCATTTTGATGCTACAAATGTTCAACATTGCAACAGCTGCTAACCAAGAAGGTTAAGATTAGCACATACTTCCTCTGAGGCTCGTGAAGCCAGCCACCATACTGAATTTTTTCCAAATAGGCTGCTCAAGCTGTGCAGCTGAACACTTTTAGAAGAATGTGCTAACTGCCCTCTTCTACACACATAAGCTCACTGATGTTTGTCACTCCGATTAACAGTGAAGAAAGTAATGCCATCCCTCTCTCACCCAGATATCATGGCCTATTTATTAGACACTGAGCCGGATGGATGGTTGTGATACAGAAACATTAAGATTCAACTTTTACTCCTAGGGTGAATCTTTTTCTGTTGTTATTGTTGGAAGATAGTACAAGTGTAATAGGATCAAAACATAAACAATGTCACATTGTCACTAACTCCAAATCATTATGTTTCAGAGCTGCTGCGGGTCAGCGTGGTAATCCTGTAATAATCAGGGTTGATGCAACTGGGTGGGAGTGTTAGTCCTCATTTGTCATACACCTTTCAGATTCATCATCATGTGCCAAATTTAAATCCAGCTATAGTATGCTGATAGATTTAAATGGAGCAACTCCACAACAAGACAATGTGTTGCAGCTGGCTAACATTAGCCATATAGCTTGCGCTTTTGACCCTGTGTTTATGTTCATCAGCACAATTACGCCATGGACTCAATGATCAGTCTGTGATACATGGACACACAGCTTCCAGATCATTAACTTACAGTCCTTAGAGGTCACAGAGCCTTCAGTGTTGTTTTGCTAGCTCAAAGGTAATCTTTTTCTTTTGACTGCTAGCTATGAACATCAATATCGTTTTTAATTCTTATTTAAATTCAGTTTAATTCGTTTTTATTAGAATAGTGCTTTTAACAATGTACAGAAATATAAAAATTACAAATTTTAAAAGTCAATTTATATTTATCCCCAAATAAGCAAGCCAGAGGCAAGGAAAAACTATATGGCAAACTTTGAGAGAAACCAGACCCTAAAGAGAATTCTTCCTCATCTGGGTGACACAAGAGAGTGTGATTATACAGCTGTATATAGTCAAGTGGAGTTGTGTAACCAGGAGTTTTTGAGGAGCTTATAAATCAGCATAATTTCTGAATTTATTATAGATGTAACACTAATTCCTTCCTGTCTGTCTAATATTAAGGAGACAATAATAGTACTTGGGTCATACCCTACTGCATTCCACTGAAAATTGTGTGTTAGTAGCTAGACATAATATTTAGTATAGAGTATGGAGTTTGGGACATTCTAGAACATTCTTTTGTTCTGCAGTCTTTTTCTTTTAGTAGCTTGAAATGTCTTTTTTCCTCAACTGTGGTGCTTCACTGTACACCATAGGATAGCTTATAAATATCTATAGATTTTCATATTTAAAGTGTATGCTGGAAAATATGCATTGAGAAAACTTCAAATACGTCCAAATACGTTTTGCTTGTCAAACCAGGCACAGTAATCTCCCTGGAGATCTCCCTATACTTTATATTAAAAAAGGTAAGGTCTAGCTAGAATGTTTCACCAAGCAATTCAATTCAACTCAGTTCAATTCAATTTGAATAGCTCTTTTAAAAAATATGCATTGTCATAGAGCGGCATTTCGATCGGTTACGAGCCAGCCAGAGACAACAGTGGCAAGGCAACTTGAGACTCTAAAAAAGGAACCCATCTACTTCTGGCCGACATCGAACAGTGGGATAATAAATCATTACAGTTTACAGTTGCAGCAAACATTCAAGGGCTGATCAATGTAGATTTATTCAGGCACCTCGTAAAAAAAAGCAAGTGTTCCGACAGAGTCAGGACATATGCACTTTAATATAATATAATATATTATTTATATATTATTATTTATTTTATTATATATTATTTATATTATTATATTATATTATATTATATTATATTATATTATATTATATTATAATATAATATAATATAATATAATATAATATAATATAATATAATATAATATAATATAATATAATATAGCTGCATTTCAATGAGGGATGTGTTTATTATTTCATATCCACTGCCATTTTTAATCACTGTAATGAACAACTAGTGAAACTATAACAACTTCAGATGGTGTATGTTTAATGGAATTACAATGTGATTACTGTGTTCCATATAGCACACTGGTGCCTGTATTATTCTGATCAATAACTGGACAAGAGACACCATTACTCTATTAGAAATGATTTTGTTCTTGAGAGACAGTACAGTTACAAATACAGACGCCTCTTTCACAATCAAATTCCTCAACATTGTTCCCTTTACCAATGTCAAATGATTTCAAATTCTTTATATCGTTGAGCTGTTGAATTCTCCAATCTGATTGGTCAGAATGGGTTTGAATGATTTTCTATAGCAGCACGGCTCTGACAGTATGCCCAGAAATGTGCTCATGATAATACTTTATTGTTTCTATAGTAACACCATGTACAGTGATCTATATGTGTGTAAGTGTTCATATGGTGAAGTTTTCTGTAAGGAAATGTCTTTGGAGGCGTCTCTTGTGTCAGAGCTTTATAACAGTCAGTTGTTGAGCTGTAACTATAAATTTTTAAAGTACAGACATGGGAAAGTCTCTAGGACAGAGGACTTGGTGGTTTCTTAGTAACATGGCAAGCTGTGTTTTTTTTCTTATTATTATCAGGAGAGAAAAAAGAGAGGATTGTGAGAGAATGGCTGTATCTGTTATAACAAGTGATAATGGGAACTATTGCATGGATGTTCAACAACATTAAGCATAACTATAAATGGATCAAATGTGTGTCATTCTTTAGTTAGTTTGAAAATTGGTGTGTTGTAAGTGCTAACTTTGAGACATAACGGCATTGTAAAATACATTTACAAGGACTGAAATATTGTGTTACGCAAGATAAAAGCTTGAAAGTGCTGGATCAATGCTGAAAACCCATGGGCCATGATGACTATGAGAAAATTTCAAAAAGATTGTAATATATGTACATATTTCATATTCTGTCAGCAATTGGAGCAGTTAGGCACAAATAGAAACATCCTCAAATCCTGAGTGACACCGTATTGGGTTGTTTTCTTAAGTTATTGAATTTTTGTCATGAGTAGCATCCTGAACGCTGTAAGCAACCTCTGGGTCTGAAATGCCGATATTCATTGGAACGTATTCCCTGTGGTCCACATATTGCCTGAGGAGAGTCAACATATGAAGCGTTGCTTGGATAATCCTGCATCATAGGAATTTTGCACCCATGTATGATGAGCAGAATAATGAAGCCTGCAGTCAAACCATTTAAGTGTCCTGTAATTATAGACTTACTGGTAGTGTAGACCATTAAATTCCCAGATTAGTGTTCAGTTATTCAAGTGGAGCTACTATAAATTGTGTGGTAACTATATCGGAATGGACCTGACAGGAAAGGTGGAACCTTCCTGGAAGTTTCCAGGAAGGTTCCAGCTTTGCTGAAAAATATAATTTATACATTCATTTTGCTCTTGCCAAGCTTTGTCAGACGACCAAACAAACTTGACTTGGTTAATGAGAAACTTACTTCACAAACATAAACCAAGTATGTGTGTTTCTACACCAATCTGTGTGTGTGTGTGTGTGTGTGGGTGGGTGTGTGTGTGTGCTGTTCGCAATACATCTCTGCGCTTACTTGCATTACTGATGATTACATTCGCACTGCAGTTTTCTCCTGTCTGAGCTCCTACGTGTTTCATTATCTGTTTTTAATTAAGGCTGTTTTCTCCTGCATCGCTATCTCTCCGCCGTGCAGCGCTGCTAATCTGAGCTCTTAAGGCTAATTAGCTCAAGTGATCGTGACAGAGTTGCCATGCCGCCAAGTGAGACAGCTGTGTCCCAGAAGCCTTTGCGACATTACAGTGGAGATCTGTGCTGCCAACTGTGCAGGAACTCAGCAAGCGGTTCAGCCAGGCACAGTAAGATCACCCTGTGATCTGTTTATAGCAAGCCGCTAGCTGGCTTGAACCTAAAAAGCCTGGGACTGCTTTGCTAACTGTACTGCAGTTAATACAGAGGGGAGAATGCTTTGTTTTGGTTTTTTAATGTGTTCAGAGAAATTAATTTGTGTGCATAGATTTGAAAGAGTTATAACTGATAGTAATTTTGCTTAATTATTTATAAGAAATGGAGGAAACTATCTTCCAAAATCCAAAAGTTATGCTGAACATGTGACAGGCAAGAATTATTGCATCATAAAAACAATAAGAGCCAGGTTTTAATATGCCAGTGCAGGCCATGCAGCACAGATTTTTCAATTCTGCACATTCATAGAATAGAGAAAACTACAGCTTCGCATATTATACTTAATCAGTGTCAGAGCATATAGCTGGACTTATATGGACTGGTAATATATCTACATTTTATTGCAATTAAATATGTTTATTATAACATAGCTGCCACTAGCACTGTAATGTAAAACTTGTGAAAGTATAAAAACTACAGTCGCCACATGTTTTATAGCATTGCAGAGCTGTTACTGCGGTTTATGCTGCATGGTTTTTCCTTGTATTAGATAGACCATGCATTATAATACAGCCCGAATACCCTGTGATAGACACCTGGTTCCATGCAACCCTGTGTAGGATAAACAGTACATAATATGGATGGATGGTTATAATAATTACAAACAAATAATTAAAATGATTTGTTTGTCTAGATAGTACAGTGACAAGTACTGAAAATACTGCACTACATCAGATAAAGGCTGGGTAACATTATACCGGTTCAATATACTAAACCCCCAGGCCATGTTTTATGCATAAAAAAGTGCTTCTTGGGTACTGTATTATTATTTTTATATGTGGAGCCACCATAATGAGCAATCTTCCATTCATTCATCGTAAATAACCTCTTTATCCTGGTCAGGGTTGCAGTAGATCTGAAGCCTATGTCTATAATACAGGAGGAAAACCGGGGACTTCACCCCAAGGAGGCACATCAGTCCATCTCAGAGCACACAATTATTCCGTAAATTTGTTGTTTAAACAGCCAATTGCCTAAAAAGACTCCAAGTCTTATATGCTTTTCATACAATTCCCTTTAACAGATTTAAATTCTTTGAATTGACTGGTTTGCATGTGTAGAATGATTTTCTATAACAGCACGGCTCTGACAGTATGTCCAGTAATGTGTTCATGCTAATGCTTTATTGTTTCTATAGTAACAATTTGCCCAGGGATTTCCATGGTGGACACTCCACATGAACAGACCTGTAAAATGTGTGACATTGTTGATATGTTGATGTTTATTTAACATTTTTGGAAGGAGTCTCAAGTGTCAGCACTTTATAACAGTCTGAGATAGAACTGTAACTTTTCTGTGATTTTTTAAGACAGATGACATCTTAATTACATGACAGGCTGTTTTTTGCATTATTAACTTCGAGAGAGAAGAAAGAAAGGCTTCTAGGAGAATGACAGCATTTAATATAATAACTATAAATGTGTACTATGTCTGTCATTCTTTGATTTAACGGGAAATTAGGAAACTAATGTGTTTTAAATGGAATAAAACAATTTGGGACATGCTGTTATTTAAAAATGATCAACTTTGGGGTGGTAATTGTAATTCTTCTTCATGTCTGGCTGCACCACACCAAACAACCATTGCATATGCCCCATTGCATATGATTCTGCACATAACAATCTTCTATACCAACTGAGTTGAACTCTCAGTCATTAGAAGGCTTTCTATATTCTAAGTCTAAGTTAGAACTATGGAGCAGCATTTGTATTGTCAAACTTCAAGGGTGTTCTCTACAAGCTGATGCAGGTCTGTCATTCAAGACTCTAAAACAGCTAGATGAGAGAAAGAGATGCACCATTTTGAAAAAGCTCTGACCGTGACTTAAAATGGCCTGCATTATGCAAAAAAGCTGCAGTGTATGTGTGACAGTGTGAGAGAGGATGAAAGTGAGAAAGTGATGGAACTAGTATGCTCAATGGCTTGCATGTCCTTGAGCCTTTGTGTGTGTATGTGTGTGTTTGCGTGTGTGTGTGTGTGTGTGTGTATGCCCTCCCAGTGTGAGAGTGTGGGTGGAGGAGAACAAACTGTGCCACTCTGTGTGAGCATGTGTGAGAGAGCAAGAAAAAAGTGTGCAAGAAATGTATGCATTGGTGAACACTTCTTCGCGTGCAAATGTGCGCATGCATCCCAAGAATGTGTGTCAGCAGGACTGTGGGTCTGTGTGTGTGTGTGTGAGGGAAGGTCATGGCTAAGCGCTGAAGGACACTGAAAGGTGCAGCGGAATCCCTGTGGAGCTGAGACATGCATGTGGAGCTGCGGGAGAAGCTCAAGGACTCTGTGTTCTATCTCTTCCATCTGTCATTTAGTGACACCTGCTCTAGGAGCAAAGCCCAGTGCCCCACCTTGCCTCCCACCAAGACATCAACTTCCCTCTCTGTAGAAAATAAACCATACAGAAACCTACAGCCTGCGGCATGCCCATGTTTTATACACTGTACAAATATAAGTGAGTTGATCTTTCGACTTGCTGTATTACATCATCGATATAAATCCTTTGAAAGTTTTAAGACGCATTAAAATAGATCAGACAGGTCACAGCTTTTCTTATGACCTAATTTGCAGGAAATCACTTAGAATAATGTCCATCTTCCAGTATACTATATTTAGTTAGTTGTTTGCTAATTCCTTTCTAGTTTTTTCCGAACAAACATTGTTATACTAACACCCTCGCATCACATCACCAGTGGATGATCATGCTTGGAGGAGAGCCCTAGCCATCCTAGATAAGTTTAAGTATAGCTTGACAGATATAACACAATGTATGCGTAATACTGGTTAATATCCATCAACATCTGATAGCCTTAAACAAATCTTACCATATAACAAGATGCTTATAATATAAACGCAGGTCATAAATAACATCTATCTTACAAAATGAAAGATGTTCCTGCTTCATTCAGGTTCCAGGATGCCCCCAATACGTTATTTTGTTGGGTTCCAGGATAAAGGATATCTTTTCCACCACCCACAGAACCATCCAAGAATATCTTCTTACTGCTCTAGAAATACGACCAATAAGTACAAGTGCAGAATGTCCTTTCATTGTCAGATGGTAAGATGAATTTCTTTCATTGTCATAACTGTAGTCAATTCATATATAGAACTTGTCACAATACCACATTTCTAGCACTTTTAGCAAAGTAAACTTTTAGCCCCTTGTTAGCTAGTTTTGCTGTATGTCCTCGATTCGTGTTGAGGCAGGAAAAACTTTGGCACTATGAGAAAGAGAACTTCTTACTACCTGACTCTTGTTGAGTATGGTGTGTTTCAGGTGATCACCAAGTGTTAAAAGACAGTGAGGCGTAGTGAGAGAGCTGACCAGCAGAATGTGCCTTTATAAGTGTTTTTATATGAACAGAGAGACTAGACTACATATACTGAAGCCAATCTTACTAAATCTCTCCAGAGGAAACGGGATGAAATGGCATGAGCTATGTCATGGAAGATTTTCTTTGCTATTATCATCCCCAGCCTAGACACAAAGTGCAGGTAATATGGAAGTGATGGCAGGGCCTGGAATTATTACATCTCTGATGGTGTGCATCATTTAACTCCCTGCTCTCTAGTAGACAGGGGTGGAGGGTGGTCTGTGTAGCCACTGCAGGATTTTCTATGTGTAATAAAGCACATATTATTTACATTCTATGATTATTCACTTGAACATGAATGTTTTGTTTAGTTATTTAAAATTCACTGACGAGCTTAAGAGTAACAGTGAAAGAATGGGGTAAATCCTAAAAATAGAAATAGTTAGCTGAACTATGCAAAGGCAAATATCCTCAAAAGAAACAATTTTAAATAAAGGTATAATCTGGAATATGAATGTTTACTAATGTTATGATGAGGTTTGAGGCAAGGATAGAGCTTGGACATTTTTAAACAGCTTCACTTAATAAAATCTGACCACACTGCCATTCACATGTGCAAATGTCATGAGACATTTCTAGTTCATTAAAGAAAAGTTAATGCATGAAGAGCATTATCCTCTACTATAAACTAGAGCAACATATAATTACTAAATACTTTCTGCTTCTGTTTATTAATTTTATTGTTTTATTATTAAAATTCTTGTAGACATTACAATAAAAAAAAAAACTTAAATTCAGCAACATAACTCAAACAAACAATACTGAATATAAATGTGAAATGTCTTCATATAGTGAAAACACTAGAAAAAGGAAAGAGTCTGTGTTTTGTTTGAGACTAAATATATTGTGCTCGGTACTTATATATTTTTCCGCTTTTGGATAAGCGTGAATATTGAATATTGAATTTTGAGGAGTGCTGTACTTCTCTCTCTTGAATTTGCAAGCACTAAAGCTCCTGAACCAGTAGACATGATCGTAAGTAATCAGTCACACCACACTAGGCAAGTCAATTTCATTACTCGTACTCATTGCACGATCCTTTTTTTAAGCCATGTTTTATGCCTGCTGTCGGTTCCTGGCTTTAGAGATAAGGATGCTCGAAAGCCATGTGTGCAGAAAGTGCTACAGTCACGCCTAGGACAGGATGGTACACTTGGTTGGGTACCAAAAATCGTGCAGGGCCTCGGTCGACACTTACAGCCCATTTACAGCTCATATGACACTGGGCGTGTGGGAAGATGACAACAAGGCAGAAACTACCTGTGGTTAAGAAACATTTCAGGTAATACGGAATTAAAGCAAATTCAGAATGCTGTCATTCACGCCCCCCCCCCCCCCCCGATTGCCCTTTACTTCACTGGTGGTAGAGTGAAATATTTTGAGCAACCGATGGAGATGAAAGAGAATAAGAGAGGAGTTATTGAGGGGCCTGGCAGGTGAAGCCCATTTTAGATTCAGCTGAAATATTCACATATGCTGCGTCAGTCTAGGTGAGGACACACTGATCATTAGCGCACAGTACAAATTCACATGTTCTACACAAAAGTGTTCAGGTAGCTGCGTAAAACCTTTATAATAATGTATATCATTTATCTGGAGAGATCTAAAGCATCTTATTCTCTTTTTTCAAAAGAATGTCAGAGTATCATTTGCACCTTATTTCAGAGCTCAAGCACAAAACGGTATTGTGGTCAACTAACGCTAATAATGGGAAGAGGGGAAAAAAAACGTCTTTATAGAAAAAGAAGCCAGAATGATTAATGCAAAATAGCAGCTATAATAAAAGAGGAGTGTATGCAATGACTTAGACAGATGGAGGGAAAAAATTCACAGCAGTCTTGCAATCTTTTATACCATAGCTTATCAGCTGGTGGGCTATGGTCTGGATGCAGACCCAACAAATGGAGCTTTTAGCAAATTGAAAGAACTGAATGGAAAATTTGTAATAGTTCAGAAACTTTCTTTAAACACTGCAGCATGTCCTCTATTGCAGCTTACCCAATCACGTTAATTTGTGCAAATGATTTACCTGTGGGCTGCTCATCTATACAGGAAGGAGTTTAAAATTAAGGAGGCGACAACATGGCTTGTTAAAAACAAAAGTTATTATTATTTAAAAAATAAATAAAATAGTACTATTCATAATAATGAGTTTGGAAAATGATCAACGCTGCAAAATATTAAATCTGACCAAGTGATAACATCTTGAATCTAGTCAAATGTGTTATTTATTATTAATGCAGTATTATTTATTATGTCTTGTTATAATATTATAATAAACCTAATAGAAGATCAGTAAGTCTATTTCTAGGCATAATTTTACCATTTTTAAGGTCTATTACCTTTTCTTAGTCTTGTAGTGTATTGAAGGTTTATACAAAAAAGTAAATATTATGTTTTGGGATAATAAGTTGATAAAGTATTACATTGTTATAGGAGGAAACACTAGACCTACTAGATCATTCTGACTGTATTCAAGATATTTCATTTGCTAAGATGTATTATTTATGCAGTGAATTTTCCTCAGCTTTGAATAAAATTACTAAATATAAATACCAGCAGCATTTCCAAGCATCAAACTGCATCATAGACCAGTGTCTTTTCAAAAAAACTGTCAAATACTTTACACATAGTACTACAGACTGCTAGGTATTTTGTAAAAATGTAAAAAAAAAAAATATTTTCCTGAATAATTTGATGTTTCCTAATGATAATAAACCTCATAGAGGGAATACAAAGAGATAATCCGTTTCCATTTGCATACTGTGCACATGCTCCCATGCCCTCTATTATGTATTCACCTGTCACATAGCAATCTGATTTTGCAGGGGTCATCCCGATGGAACTGGCCTTTAATGGCTCTCTTAAACGGCTGCCTGCAAAGTTGATTTAACTTAAAAATGCTGATTAGCCATTAGGCTCAATTACAAATTACATAGTGCATGTTTGGATTGTCTGGTGCTGTAATTGTCGTTCTCTCTCACAATTAAACCACAACATTGTCTACTAGGTTATTTGCATTCTACTGAATTGCCTTGATTATTTTGTTCTCATTTTCAAGATTTTCTTTTCGAGCTCAGATATTTACTTGGACGCTTGACCTTTAGTTTGTTATTTTGTTATTCATTCCAAAGCACATTGTTCAATATCTACAATGTGATTGTCAGGAATGTAAGGTTTAGATGCAGTGGGTTAAAATCCTGAATAAGGCGAGAGAAGAGTGTTTGGCCTATCATCTGGAGATCATGAGTTTGAATCCAGATGATGCTACATCCATCCATGGCTAGGTGCCCAAGAGAGCAAAATTGGCTCTGAGCACAGAGGGGTGGCAAACCCCTATCACTCACAGTGACATTAGCCAATTATGGGCATCTGTGAGCTCATGCATGCATAAGGGGACGGGCTGCACTTTTTATTACCCTATAGACATAAAATAGGCAGTTACACTATACAATGAAACAAGGTTCAGCAGCTACAACTATTATGCTAATACCATCATACTCGTCATCAATAACCAGCCTAGTTAAGTTTCTGAAATAATTCTATACAACTGCATGCATAACTGTATTGCATTCTGGGAGTGCAATGTCTGCTGCCTTGACTACTTCAGTACTGAATTTCTCATTATTTCTGGAATTTCTGGAAAGGTGTTATTGAAAAAATAAGCTCTTACACGTTTGTTTTTAGAAGCTAACAGAAGAATTTAACTCATGCTGAGATTCTTTCCCACTTCAATCTGTGCAAGCAGTGACATCAGAGCAGAGCACAAGCGCATGAATCATAAAAATAGAGCACCAACTAACGAATTAACACCAGAATCACTATATGCAAATGAAATCTTAACAGTTTACAGTTTAGGCATATTTAAGATGTTGCCAAGTGACCCGCACGAAGACAGATTTACTTTTGCCAAAACCTTACTTGTTTTAGATTCTATACATTAGACTTCAGTTTATCAGTTCATACCACTGATGCAGTTCTACTGCTGATGGTAGTTCTTAAATATGATTATAGTGCAATCCACACTGTTTTATGCTGGAATGCTACGTATGATGAAGGCTGTATAGCTGTACAGTTTTTGATTGGCATTTGATAAAATTCCATTTTCCTCTTGACTGGATTGCTGTCAACTTGCACTGCTGCATTTTTCTCTGCCATGGGAGTGCTGAAAGGTCAGACAGACTTTTGTATGTCCATTTCTAAACGTTTTTCTGAAAGCATATTAGCATATAGTTTAAGCACTGGCTAGACCAATTGATGTATAAATGTATTTTATGTGGAAATATGTCTTGTTCTTTCGTATGTTAAAAGCATCTAAATGCTTCCTGAATTCACGGGCATGTAGAAATGTCTCTTTGTTTGAACTTGTTGGATGTCGGTGGTCCACATGAATTATTTTCTGAATTGTTGATACACCTGGGATGCCACAGAAACCAGAGTTATGACATTAGGGAATTAAATTCACATAACCTCAAACCAGAAATCAAAACAAGACATACATCCTAGATTCTTTCTCTTTGGCTGACGCGATGCTTGTATTTTTTTCTTGTAACCTGAGACACAGCACAGACATCCTACAATGTCTGCGACAATGGTGGCTCACCAGAGCGCTGTCTGTCTTCTCTTGCAAAATCACTCTCGGCGTCCTCCATGTGACTCCCAGGAGTTGGCCATCAATCACACAGTCAATCTGATTCCACAGATAACTAACATCATTATTCAAATGGGGCTCACCCACATTCTCCTCACCCTCCACTCCAGTTTGGAGAAATCTGTTTGGCTTCACTTAATCACACAATCTGTGAAAACCCATTTCAGGGCAATCCTATTCCCAGCATGAGGCTCCTAAGGGGTCAGAGCTGCACTGCTGGGGATTTCCTGCATATCTTATTGGAATTCTATATTTAAATGCCGTCTCTCTAGTGGTTAAAATCCCGAAGATTTTTTCTTAACCCATCCTTTTAAATGCATCTGTCACAGCCAGGTAGAGCTATCACTGTTGTTGAGTGAAAAATCACCCATGGCTTCAGAGAGGTTTGTTCAGGCCAAGGACAACATGGTTCTCTTGAAGGATTCCCACAGGTAGCTAAGGAGGTTTTTTATTTCTATTTATTTATTTATTTATTTATTTATTTATTTATTTATTTATTTATTTATTTATTTATTTATTTATTATTCCAAATGCCTGACTACTTTGATCTAATTTTGTAATGAAGGGGAAAATTGATGCTGTTAGAAAACAAGTCCATTCCAAGGTAAATCCTTGATTCTTGATTGATCTCTTACATATTTTTATTTTAATGACAGTTTTAGATAGCCATGTCACAATAAGGAATGACCACACACATTTCAGTACTGGCTCAGTCTTGTTTTAGCTGAGACACCAAGCCTGACATTCAGGGGCATTTATCTTGCTGGATCCCTTATTGTACAGGTGACAACACCTTTATAGTCTTTTTATTTGTAAACGGTAACCTCATAGCTCCACTGCTGATTCTGCCTGTTGGTCCAGTAATACCATAACCTCCTTTCACATCTGCTGTGCAAAAATACTCCCAACCCTCCTTTTTGAGTTGGAGTGTTCAGTCACTGGCTGAGGTGACTGAATGCAAATAACACACTTCAAAATTGACAGTCTCAGCCACTTCACACAGGACAGACTGGAGCACTTCAGAAATAATAGATTGGGAATTTCAAGACTTACAGACTGGAACACATTTTTTTCATCCATTTTTAATGGAGAAATTACTACATTGAAACAAACACATTTAGAAACAGATGTACTGAGTCATTTCTTAGATGCAAATACAGAGTATACTTTATTAAATATAATATAGCATTTCTGAATTTTGGTGTATGAATTTAGCCATTGAAACCTCTAAATGGCTGCAGTGAGATTAGCGGCAGGCCTCATTGTGGAAATTACAACAGCTGGAACTGAGCCTAATTTGCCGGTCATGGTGAATGGAGGCTTACATGCATCTATGACTTACAATTATGACACCAGTGAAGGGACACCATGCAGAAAGTGTTGATCAAAAACACTAAACACTAAAAGCTTTCATATTCCACACAGATTTGCTAAGAATAATAAATAATAATGGTAATAAACCGCACCATTTAAACCTGTGTTTGTTACAGAGCAAATAGAGAATCAAATTCCATAGTGACTGCAAAACTAGGGGGCTGGAATTCAGCACAGTTTGGTGTTTATCTAGCTGAGCCACTGCTCTTTCAGCAAAGTCTATCAACATCTGTGGCCCAAATTGTACATGACCCAAAGGATGCTTCCCAGTACTCTAACTGATTACCTCTTTGCTTTCTAGATGCTCCATCTTAAAACCCATGACCTGAAAATTGACCAAAGTCTGCCATCTATAAGAACATATCAATTCTCTAAATTCTCAAATGGAATCCAGGAGTAAACAGAGAGAAGCACTAACTGAGCCAGAATAAACTCAGGCTTTCTCAGATGACATCTTTTATTTTTGTCGTTATTTGCATAGTATAAAGACTTCATAAAAAAGTCCAACAATGAGAAAATAATTTCTAACCCCCTATATGAGAATCTACTGTAGGTTAAAACCAATACATGCCAATTGAGTTTGTAATCATGTGTTGTGTGTATATGCAGACTTTAGGCCCAGTGACAGACAACACTGCTATGCTACAAGTCATAAATAAGTAATGTCACTAGGAGACAGTGGACAGACCACTAACATATACATACAAAATCTCATTAAATCAACTTTCACAACTCCAAACAATTCTGTAGCAAATAATAATTACTCCTTTAAAATAAGCATTTAAAAATTGCAATTTGACATATTATGCTCATTATACTGATTGTATTTTAAAATTTTGCACTTATATAGCTTTCATAGAGTTGTCATTGCACCAAGTGGTCAATAATGCAAATACAACAAGCACAAATAGGGGCCCACTGGGACAGGAGTCATGCTACCCCATGCTGGTGGAGGAGCAGCAGACAACACAGTTAATGACAGGGTTGCCAGATTGGACAAGTTCAGTCCCCTAATAGTATTTACTAATGTTATGAAGCAAATAATTTGAATTATATCTAATCAATTTCTGCAAAAAGGCAAAGTATATATCTTGCAACAATTGTGAGAAGTACAAGAGGATTATGGAGTGGATAATGTCCGTACATCAGAAATGTGTGACCTTGTTCCCTAAGGCTAAGAAAAGTCTCTTTCTTTTCCAATGACAAACATGTTTGGAATAGTTTCAGGTTAGGTATAGTTTTGAGATCAGCCGTCCTGGAAAATTTGGTAATACCTGCTTAATGATGTTTATAAAAGTAAAGAAAGAATTATGAAAATGAAAATCACCCTTAAGGCTGTATCATATCGTGATTTACAGTGCGACAGTGTTGAGATAACAGTGCTCTCAAGATGCCATGATAAAAAATGTGACCAAGGATTTCATCAGCTAATATCATAATAATAGTGTACTTCTACGAGAGGCTCAAACCTTGTACACATATAGGTTCTCAGACCATTAAAAGCTAGAAGAATCCTACGACAGAAGGTTTTTTATTTCAGAACCTTTTTACTGTTAACAGAACCATTATCAGCCAGCCTGAAAACCGAACAAGTCAAGTTTAAAAAATAGTGTGGGGTTTTAGCTACTAATTCTTTCATGCTTCCATTTTTAACAGCCTTTTTATGCTAAACTGAGGAAAAATTCATTTTTATCATTTCTAATAATTTATGAATGAAAGGGTTAATATTAAAGCAGTGTTAAACACTGGTTAGTTTCAGACCGCAAATCAAACTATTCTACAGACTGAATCCACTTTCATTTACAGCCTGAATGTTTCTTTTTTTTTTTTTTTTATCTTTTTCTGGGGAAACTTTTAAGCATTTAAAGGATTTACAGTATGTAGAACAGCTGTAAATGTAAAACCTCTTTCGAAAGTTAATAACACTTAACTACAGACAGATTGTAGAAAAAAGCATAATATTCAAATGCGTGACATTTTTTACCAGTCCTTGCTCTTCTTCAGCTGGCACCATCACCATAAAAAAACCCCGCAGATGTTAAAAAATATGTCAGAAACACACTGACAGAGCTGGCACTTGTTATGATTTATTTGTAGTGCCTTGCCATTAAGGAAGGTTGAGAATTGAGGTTACTCACACATTTCTGAGCTGTTTGCTGTTTGCGGGCTATAGGTTAAAAATTGTTTTAAAAAAAAAAATATATATATATATATATATATATATATATATATATATATTTCTTTTATATGTGCTTTTTTTCTTGTGAAGTGATGTGTTTTTAAGATTTATTTTTTTCTCTAAACGTATGCCTTGACTTGAACAACCCTTGTTAAACTGTATTCATGATATGCTTTGAAATGCTAAACCATTTATAAGGAATCAGCAATTCAGCATAACACTGAACATGATCAAATCATCAGAAAAAGGAGTAGAATTTTTAGATAAACATTAGGGGTTTGTGCAGCATTAAATTGCAGCATTTGCTGAAGATAAAGTCATCAAAGGTTTGATCTGCTGTAATTGATCCAACCACTTGTATCAGTCTGCCATGCTGTATTAATATCAAACACGTCACACCCCGTAGTCTGGGCTTTCCTGCTACACTGCTCACTGAACCATACACTCAACCATACTGCGGTTGTTCATGATATCTATAGCTGCACCACTCATAGCATGTAAGATGTGGTGTGTGTATACATACTGCCTTTGCCCCGTTCCATTACATAAGACATTACTAAAAACACATCTGACAGAAGCTACTCACTTGGAAAATTAACCTTTTATAGCCAAGAGGAGGGTGGCTCAGACTCTCCAGGGCTTTCTAAGCTTTGTTCAAAAAGGTTCAGTGTGATTGCATATGTGCCAGCTGTTGGTTTATCTTCCTGTCAGCCAGTGAATGAACATTATAAATACAGCATGCTTCGAAAATAGCCATTAACTACAGAGATGGATTAGTGTAACTGGCATATTGGGATAGGTAATGAGTGCTATTTGAGAGGAATGCTGTGAAAAAGAACAACAACAATGAAATGAGACATTTTGAAATCACACAATATAGATAAGAGAATTTGAAGTCACGCTTGAATCAAACACCTCTGCCTTATCACGAAGTGCTCAGTTGCAGAGAACGTACAACTTTGATTTCGGTATGAACTTTTTAACTCGTGACAAGACACACTATCTCCTTTAAGATCCTGCCCATGAAAGAGCAGGCGCTAATTAATCAGCCTGATTGCATCCTCCCAGCATTTCTCCTCAATCGCAGTCATTAGTCATTAACGGTTCTAAGCACATACTATCCCAAATGAATTCCTTCATGCCTCCCTTCAAAACTCAGTGTTTCTCTTGTACTCTCATTAGCACAGCCCAGCATGACACCAATACAACTTGGAGTAGGGCCTCAGAATGACATAAGCATGTTATGTGCCTGGGTCACATGATCGTGATTTTGAAATGTATTTATTTATTTTTTTAAATAAAAAAAGGCTTTTCGAGGCTTCGCTTATTCTGACATGTTGACACGGTGAATCTTGTTTTACGCTGCAACGGAGTGAAGTATCCTTTGAAGAATTAATCATCTTGTAGGGATTTTTTAGTGCCATAAATCACTAGGTGCAGTCAACAAATATGTTCAGAATGCATGCATGTGTAACAAAAGCAATTACCTCCAAAAATTTGATATACTATGTGAAAAGCAGGCGAAAAATGTTGCAACCTCTAATGAACACTAAATTTTGCACCCTACACTGACTCCTGTCATGCTAGACAGAGTGCCTTAACCTTTGTTATTTTGTGTCTGTCCTTTCTCAGATAACAGATGATTTGCATAAAACTTATCAGATTGTTTAGTCTTCTATTTATGAAAGGATAAAGCCTCTGACCTGTGGTGTCAGTGCGATGGAAGGGGAAAAAAATTCTAACCTTTCCTTTCAACCATCCATCGTTAGCGAGACAATGGTTTCTATGTCAGCCCTCATTTAGAGCCATTACAGTGCTCTCGCCGTGCATTAGCCTCAAATGGGGCGCTAATTACATGCTGAGAGTCTTGCTGGTCTTGTTTCCTCTCCCACTGTCTATCGTGACTTAAATAACAGCGTCTGACATTAATGTTGGCCCTTCTTGCTTTCTTTTAAGAAGCCCCCAGTTTAACGGTTTCTGCTCTCCTGCCTCAATGTTCTCTAAGTGATGCCTTTGTGGAATGAAATGCTGAATATTTGTGAACAAATTTTCCTTACGTATGTGCCTTTCGTCTGTGTCGCCATGCATGACGTTCAAATTGTCCACCTGCAGTAAAGGTTGATTACAATTGATTTTGCTCTCGCTGTTAATCTCCTCACATCTGTCTTTCTTTCTCTCCCTCTCCCTCTGATTGCTCGTTTATCATACCCGACAAGATTATCAAGTGGGGAAGAAACTGTAAGTGAAGTAATGGCCTATCTCCCAAACCCAGGAAAGAGGTTTTGGTCTAGTGCCTTTTGCCTTCAGCTTTCCTAACAGAGAAAGAGGGTATGGATGAGTCAGATATGCAGGACTACTGTTGTCAAGACAAAGGCAACCTATCGATTTCTGATCTTTGGTCGAGCAGATAATTGCTGCATTTACCACCGAAAGGGGGTTCTGTAGGTTCTTGATGGCATCTATCGCTTTGGTCGCTTTCAAATGAGGTCCCTTGTGAAAAAAAAGTCTATTATAATGATTCTTACCGTACCAATGTATATTTTAAGAGAAGTAAATTAAATGCCATGTTTACTTTTGATAAACTAACATGTTAAACAGGTGAAATACAGTAAATGTTATAATAACTTATAAATCTATGAGTTTACTTTCAAACCTTGTAACTAGTCAATTTATGTAATAAGCTAATAAGTGGTGCAGCTGGAAAATATTTAGTTTAAGGTTTAACGATCATTTGATCATATGATTGAATCACAGCAATCACTGTGTACTAATAGTATTTCCATATGAAACTGTTTTTGTCTGGCCCAGATCAATTTGAAGAAAATTGAGTGTGGTATATAAAGTATACAGTATATTAAGTAGTGAAAATATATGCATACTTTTATAAACACTTACTGGACACCTGGACACTTGCTCATCCATGCAATTTTCCAGTCAATCGATAAAGCAGCAACAGTGTATTGCATAAAATTGTCCATATACAGAGCCCAGCGTTTAAGTTGTCATGTTCCCATCAAACACCAAAATGTAAAACGGGAGGAAAATATGACCTGACTGACCGTGGCATTGTTGTGGTGTCAGACGGGCTGGTCTGAGTCTTTCAGAACCCACAGACCTCCTTGGTTTTTTATATACAATAATGCAAAACAACAACAAGAACAACCAAAAAATAATACAGTGCGAAGCAGTTCTGTTGGTGCTAACATCTTATGTTTGAGAGTACCATCTGACCCAACTGGTTCAAACTGAAGGAAGTCTGATTTTAACTCATAAACCCTCTCTTTTCATCTGTGGTGAGCAGAAAAGCATCCCACAGAATGTTAAATCTTGAGGTGTAAGTGCTTCAACCAAGACCAGTTTTATTCCTGTCAGACATGAACAGGACTGGCTGGGCTAATTTACTTGGGCAAAGGTTAATAGAAACTGGGCAGCTGAAGCTTGGAAAAGACTGCTAATAAATAGCCTGTGCTAGCAAAAGTTTCACCAATCTGATTCCAAGTCTATAAATAATAAAACATTTTAGTTTGACCTAATCTGCGGGATCGTATCCTGTAACTGAACAGTAAATTACACTTTATTTTGGTTACTTCATTTTTTTCGTAATAGTGTCTTTTCAATTACAAGAATATTTATGACTTCTGCTTATGACTGAAACCAAGAATATTTATTTGAGCAAATATTTATTGTATTTGTAATCATGCCAACCGACCAGCTGGAGCCACGATTGACTGTTTTGGTTTAGCAATTTTGTCCTCAAATAACACAGAAGACCCAATTACAAAATGGCCATAGTGATTGTATCAGGTCAGTGACTCAGAGAGGAGTATTTTTGTTTTGGGTTTTTTTCTTCATGGTTTAGCCATTTATTTCAAGGGCACTTGATGTCTAATGTTCAATTTTTACTGATAGGAAAATACATCCGCAGTAATGTTGCATAAATATTTGCAGACACAGACAGGAAAAGAGACTCATTCTTCTATCAAACTGACAGATAAACCCCTGTCAAGGATAACTGTTTACCTTATGCTATAACGCAAACATTTAAAAAGAAAAAGAAAAAAGCCTGATATTTTCAAGTGAGGAAAAAGAGCTTTTCATTCCACTATGTTCAAAAGATGCTTTTTCCCATCAATGAAAGTAGGAAATCTAAATATGTAAAGAGTTTAAAAGGCTAGTTATTTAACTAAAAGTCAAAATAGTGTGAAAGGAAAGAAAGACTTTGATGTCCTTAGTCTTCAGTAATGGGTTGACCTATTTGTGTAGAAGGAGGTTCCTCTTTTAGGCCCTCTTTAGGGACTGCCGTAAAGTGATGGTAGATCAACAGAGGTCCTTCTGATCGCCCACATCCTTTGCGTAGGTACTGCTACTGAAAGCGCACAGCACCACAAAGACATTCACCTCACAAAAACCCCTCCATTATAGCAGCCAGGAGGAGGTGGAGGTTTACTTTTCCTCATCAAAGTAAGTTCTAAAGGTCATTCAAGTGGAAGGATGTAGGAGTGAAACTTGATTTTTTTTTTTTATTATTTATTCTACCTCTCAAGAACATGTTGCTAGTTGTATATACTACACATTTCTTGCTAGTACAATGTATTACTATAGTTATACAGCTTATGTAAACAATACATATTCACAGACCTGTAGTATTTATTTCAATTTGTTTATATGTAAAACACCTAGAACTACAAGACACTGCACCGTCCCAGCAAGGTTTTGCCAATTTCATCTGCCAAAAAAAACATGCAGCTGAAAAGAATCGGATAAGCCAGTGATCAAAATCAGCTCCTTCTTTGTCCTATTTAATGTCTTTCCCTTCTTCAGGATATTACCATTTTCACAAGGTGGAAAAGGAATCTCCCCTCAACAGATGGCAAGTGACGCAGCCTTCTGACAATCATAGTGGAGGCCAGAGGCCAGGGGCAATGCTGAGAGCCAATACTCCTCTCACTGCACCAAGCTGCGTGCACATGGCCATGCCACCATACCCTGGTAATGGAGGTCCTGGAGGCAACATATAACCACTACTACATATTCGACTCCAGCCAGTTGTCTTTCATTCGCTTGAGTTGCGCTCAGAGAGTCCCACAGTGCACCATATGGAGAACATGTAAAATGTTCTGAAAGTGAGTTTGCATGTATAAGAAAAAAAAAAGCATGCCAACTTCTTCCCAGAAGATTTGATAGAGCTGAATGTATATAGTTTCAAATAATTGTTCAAAATTCCATATTTTCTTTAAGATAATTTCTTGTCTGTATTTAAGAGCTGCTGGATGTGGACTTTTAACAATGGACATTGTCTTAAAGCAGCTTTACAGAAGCACAGAAACATAAAAAAAATGATAAAGTTTAAAGTTATGTTACTATTTTTCCCTAATGAGCAAGCCTGTGGCAATGGTGGCAAGGAAAAACTACCTGAGATGATATGAGGAAGAAACTTTGAGAGGAACCAGGCTCAGAAGGGAACCCATCCTCATCTGGGTGACACTGGACAATAAATAACGTAAATGTAAATCCCAACCAAGCAACCAAGAGCTTTTGAGGAACTAATAGGCCAGTTTACTAGAAACTTTCCTAGTTCACTAATTCCTTTCTGACGAAACCTGACTGAGGCAACAGCAGTTCAAAAGATGGTGTAATAGTCTCCAAGTGGTTCTATCCACAGCAGTCCCCTGGAACACAGGCTGTCCATGCAGATCTATCCCCATCAGCAGTGAGCACCACCAAGTGACGAGACTCCAACCAGGGCTAAAGCACCTGGATGGATCAGGCTGGACCGGGAAGAAGAAGTGGTCACTTTGGAATCTCAGAACACTGGGAGCTCGGGAGTGGGACGTAAAGACCAGCTATAGTGATCATGTACGCAAGTAGTAGGGCTTGTGTAGATTCATCAACTTAAATCAGTGCACAACCGAACCACACAATAGCCTTAAGATTTTCCTTCACTGAAATGAAGAGGCCCAAACCTGTTCCAGCATGACAATGCAGCTGTGCACAAAACAAAGTATCTTAAAGACATGGTTTACCAAGGTTAAAGTGGAAGCACTTTAGTGGTTTGCACTCATCGACAACATTGATCACTTGCAGAACGAATTAGAAAACTGACTGTTCAGCAGTCCTCCTCATTTAGCATCAGTGGCTGAATTCACTACTACTCTTGTAGCTAAATGAACACAAATGCCCACAGCTACACTCCAAAAGCCTCCCCAAAAGAGCAGAGGTTATAACAACAACAAGGGAATCTAAATCTGGAATGGGATGTTCAAATGCACATATAGTGTGTGATTAGTCAAGTGTCCTCAAACATTTGGCCATATAGAGCATCTGTGTCAGTAATGTGCCCAACACCACATGTGTAAATCTTTGTTATTACTATGATGCTATGTACACGTAAAAACATGTATGTCTAGGTGGTACAGGGCTCAGTGGATAGCATTGTCACCCCACAGCTTTTACTGTGTCTCTGTGTTTTTTATCATGTTCCCCTCAGTTCAGTTTTGGTTTTCTCCAGTTTCCTTCCGCATTTACAAAAACATGCCATTAGGTGGACTGGCTATTCTCTGTCTGAATGTGCAAGTCCTTCAATCCCACTGGGCTTCATATCCACTGTGACCTGCACCTGGATAAAGAGGTCACTGAAAATGAATGAATAAACTAGTAAACTCTCACTATCTTTCTCTTTCTTGTCTATGCTTTGTTGCGTGAAGAGCATGGAGAGGAAATTGAAACGCAATACTGAATTGCATTTCATTGACTCACAATACTGAACCATATTGAACTGATTAATAATTCTGCATCACAGACTGAATTGAATCACAAAATTGAATAGAACTTGTCACATATGGTATTGTGCTCTGCATTGTATCAATCTCTACAGCTGTAAATTGTATCATATTAGATCACAGGATGCTGTTATTGTTTTTACACCGGATCACTGGCTGTGTTTAGGAATGTTTATCGTATTTAATTCGAAAGGAGAGATACCTATCCCTATTAAATAGAGTAATGGATATTCTTGAAAGCTAAAACTATTTAGCTGCCTGACTTACAATGTTCATTAATGATAGATTCAGGAAGGCCAGGAAGAGAACTATATCTGTGGAATGCAATTACTGGTCAGGTGCAAGAGCACAAACGCTGTGAAGTTATCGATGGTTACCTGTTGAGAGGAAAAGCGAATTCAAATTAACAAATGGCCACTTTCACAGAGGGGAGGCACCTCCATTACTTGTAAGAAGGCTGTAAACCCATCTGTATGGAAATCAGAGAATGGAAATAGGTGCAATAAATTGCATAATAAATTGCATGACCTTGAGCCGCAGACAGGCCAGGCCTGCCATGGCACACATACAAATGCACCACCCCTCTTACATACACATAATCAATCAATCTTTCACATCCAAGTCATTCATCAAGACTACTACACTAGTACCAAATAGTGTAGACCTCCTCCGGTGATCTTCGTTAGCATGAATGCTGGATCTCTGTGAAGACAATCAAAAGAGAAAAACAAGGCAGTACCTGGAGCTGTACTAACCTAAAGAGTACAGCTCTCACCTTTCTGGTCTGCAAGAGGCTGTGAACTGCCAGAGAGAAACAGATAGGGAAAGAGGGAAAAGTGCCCAGGCCTGCCAGATCTGCATACTGCCTAGCCAGCCATTTTGGACACATGTCAAGGGCGTGTGATAGAACAGCCAAAAGAGCTCATTTCCGATGCCAGTTATTGAAGCAGTTATCTCTAAAGGACACAGGGCACCTAACCGAGGACCCAAATGCTGAAGGGGGAACATTGTGGTTACCTAATTGCTGATGTCATTAACCTATTTTTGTACTTTGAAGTTCCTTTATGTAACTGGTGCATCACATGCTTCTTTCATTTGGTTAGATTTCATGTACTATTATATATTTTGATCCCAATATAAGGTTCTTTTTGCTATTTTGGTTGAAGCAGTGGAATGTACTTTATTTTCATTTGTTCAAGCCAGCCACCCCAGATAGGACACATATCTAGACAATGTTGGCACAATCTGTCAAAATGTCAGCAAAATAATGTTGTTTTTTTTTTTTTAAGGATGACTGTAGTCAGTGATGAGTTACCTAGATAAACAACGACCCCAGAAAGAAGGTTAATCGTGTGAGCAAAGTTGTGTGAAAGGAATTCGAGTGAATCTGCTTATCACATGGTGAGAGTGGAGATTAAATACATAATAAGCAAGACGGAACACTTTCATATTAACACTGATGGGATTAAATCACAAATTATGCTTAAGGGTGGCTGAAAAAAAAAGTCACGTCGTGCCAATGTCTTCCCAATTAGGAAAAAAGGTCAATCCAATGTCGCTGGGAGGGAAATCATGTGTGCCATATTAGCATATGAGTGCTATCAGGAATAGTGCTGAATCAATAGGCAACACCCGTTTTTAGTACATTTTTATTGATAATATTAATAATGCTAGTCATGAATATTAGCTAAAAGCTCTAAAAAAAGTGTGTGAAGGAAGGACACATTCTAGATAATGATATTGGCTAGCATAATACATCATATAACATTTTAGCTAATGTTTATCTAGCTGCACCAACTACACTACCACTGCTTTACTCAGGTAGCTAAAAATGACAAAGTTTGCATGTAATGTTAGCAGCTAGGTAATATCCAAAAAACAAACAGCTATGGAAGATAAGGTGACCTGCTGCTTCGTAAGTCACACTGGGTATTATTTAATGTTTATGTTGATTTCTCTCCAACTCCGAGGTACAAGATCTCTTCACCTAGATACATCCCATAATACTAAAGTTATGAAATAATGTTTTGTGTCTGCATCTATTTTTATAAAAGAATTTCTCAAAATTAGGTCACACTTGCAGAAGTGTGACTGTGCAGCTAAAACTGTTGGACTATTGGACTCCATCACTGAAAGCTTGTGTGTGTGTGTGTGTGTGTGTGTGCATCCTAATCATAGGCAAGGTGAACAGCACCCTCATCTCACTAACCACTGTGGGAGCTAATCATTACCCAAGCCGAGTGTTACTTTATTGATTGTCCTCTTAAAGGGTTTTGTCGGAAGGACAGTGAAGTCAAGCTTTACCCTTAACTACAGAAAGGTCAAGTCTAAATGGGACTGCAGAGATGACAAGGAGGATGCAGGATAGTATCATTAGACATGCACAAAATACGACTTATATATTAACAAATGGTTAACTAGCTAGCATGGATTTGCTAACTTCATAGTCACTAAGGGGCCTTCTCGTGCACTAAAATCATACTATCTATAGTCTACTTTCTCAAGCCCATAAACATACATTGATCAAAGGGCAGGCTTTGTAGATATGATGCTGTTTGGTTACCTTTATTCATAGGCTTGTATGGGGATGTAACCTGATTCTAGTGGGAAAACATACCCGAGAATCAAACAATGTGAAGACAGCAAGTATACAAGCTGTATCTATTTAAAGCTAGTAGATTAGATGTGTCTACTTTAGAAAGATTGTTTTTATCATACTATTTTCAGACTGATGATATTTTCTAGGATTTTGCTAACTTTTTTTAATGCATTTGACATCAGCTGAGTTAAAAAATAAACCCTCTAACGCTTTGTTTAATAACAACCTACACACTGGGACTTCCACATAAACGAGTTGTGTCAGGTTAAATTGCCAGGAGAGAGAAGACAGAGGAGGAGTGAGGAAGTGCACTAGTGGCAAGGCCAAATTCAGCACTCAGTAGTGCACATTAATGGCTACAGTGTGATGAGTTATCTAACCTTGCAGTGTGTGTGTGTGTGTGTGTGTGTGTGTGTGTGTAAATCAGTGTCTCAATAGGATTAAAGGATCTCGTAATTACTAACTGCCTGTATGTAAATACCTGGTGAAAAAGCGTATTATTTTAGAGCAATTTATTCGTCATTTATCTTAGTAAGAACATGAACACATCCTGGTCAGACTTTAGACGGATTCGGTGTCTATTATGGGAACACTGTGCTTTAGGCTGTGCTTCATCATGCACACGTGCTTGACACACTTGGGGCAGCTTAGAGTAGTGAATGGATGAGTCCTGTGTTCTGCACCCTATACTTGAGGAAATGATGACACCAGGATACACTGCCACAAGAAGACAACCTAGTGGATAGCGTGCAATGGTCAGGGCAAAAGTTCCTCCGGGAAACCCAGGGTCCAGGACATCAATTTGACATGTGACACCTACCCAAGCATCGTTGCAGACCAGGTTCACCTCTTGAAGGCTGTGGTATTTCTGGCAGCAGTGGCCTTCTTCAGCAGGATAATTCAGCTCAGGAATGCTTTGAGGAATAGAATAAATAGTTGATGGTGTCTAGCCTCTAAATTCCCCCAAACTCTATTCAATCAAGCATCTGTTGGATGTGCTCTTACAAGAAGTCGGACCTGAAGCAGAACGGATAAAGGGCCTTCTGATAATGTCTTGCTGCCAGAAACTACAGGGCACCTTCAGAGTCCAAGTCTGAGTGAGTCAGTGTTGTTAACGGCACACGGAGGACCAACAGCGTGTTAGGCAGGAGGTCATAATGTTGTCAGAGTTTCTGCTAGAAATGTAGAGTTTCCAGGAGGAGTTTTTGGTGCAGATGATGGTCTCCAGAAAATGTGCAGTTTACCAGACAAATGAGTATCAATCCAGACAAATGTTAATTACTGCTGCTGCAAGAACCACTGACAGTTTGGCTATACAAGAATGACAGCAAGAATAATCAATGTTTTAATTAATTATTTTTGCATACAGTCAACATTTAAATAAACATAAATAAAAATAGTCAATAGGCCCATGAATGCAACAAAACGTATCACTAACTAAAGAAATAGTAGCTTATGACAGTGCTGCTTTATTTACATTTCATCTTTGTTTTAAGTAGATAGAAATGTTTTTAAAGTGGGACACAAATGTTACGGTGCTTTGCATATTCTCAAATATACAACCATTCTGCTTATTTGCAGCTGGAACAGGATCATATGTCTACATGACCGGAGCATTTTCCTCACTGTCTCAATTAGAAACACTTAAACATTTAAAGGTCTCCTGCTTTGCCAGTGTTTCTTTAACCATGTGATTGTACAGAGAACAATTACCACTAAATCTTACCAGATCTTTCACAAGAAAGATGAAATTTGAGTAACAGGAATTTGAATAATATATCTGAATTTTTTGTTTACATCAGCAGAAAGTTCTGTCTATAAGATCATCCAGAGTGTCACAGTATTTTTGATTTACTAGGAAACAATGGTTCCACACCAGTAGCTATATGAGATAGAGGCTAGAGCAGGTAATGATATCTGTGGCATTCATCAGTGGGGTTGCGCTGGAACACCTACATTTAAACAGTGACTATATCATGAATATATATACAGCTCTAGAAAAAATAAGAGACCACTGCTCAATCTCCCGATTTGAACCCTATTGAAAACCTCTGGAATGTCATCATGAGGAAGATGGATGGTCACAAACCATCAAGCAAAGCTGAGCTGTTTGCTTTTTTGCAGAAAGAGTGGTATAAAGTTCCCCCACAGCAATGTGAAAAACTGATGGAGAGCATGGAGCCAAAACGCATGCAAATCGGGGTTATTCCACCAAATACTGATTTCTTAATGTTATTTAGCCAAAGCATTAACACAATTTGTTTACAGATTATTTGCATTGTGTTTTGTTTGAGTTATTAATGCTCTGCAAATACTGCATGATCTTGGGTTATTTTGATGTGTTGTCATTTCCTTTAAATATACACTCTAAATAACAATAGTTCTATTTTGAATTTAGGAGAAATATTGTCAGCAGTTCACAAAAAATGAAACAAAAACTGTTCATCTCACCAATACATGTACACCTTTAAGAAAAAAACATAAGACACTGATTATTTTGCAGTGGTCTCTTATTTCTTTCCAGATGTGTGTGTGTGTGTGTGTGTGTGTGTGTGTGTGTGTGGACACCTGTGTATTACAAACATGTAAGTTCTTCAACCCAGGGCCTGCAGCCTGTAGCCTGGGCAACGACATGTGGGATATACAGCTGCCAACCCTGCTAATGTGTGTGTGTGTGTGTGTGTATGTGTTTGTGTGTGTGTGTGTGTGTGTGAGTGAATAAATGCATGAGAAACAGAGAGCAAAAATATATTCTGGTCTGCCCCTAGCAAATCCAGCCGACAGGAGGAGATAGTGAGCACACAACATACTGTCCTGACACACATTTCAAAGCAAGTGTAATTCTTGGTGTGTGTGTGTGTGTGTATCAGAGTGTATGTGTGCGTGTAGTATATTTGCACATTTTTAATTTCACCACTCATTAACTTCCGCACTCATTTCTATGCTCATTTTCACTCCCTCCTTTTTGATCACTTTCTCTCTGTTTCTTTTCATCCCTGTGTCTCCCTCTCTCCTTCTGTCCTTTCCCCTTCTGCCAGCAGAATGTACAAACCTCTCTTCCTTTTTCCCTTGCTACCCATATCCCATATTTCACTCTGTATAAAAAAGTGTCTTTCTCCTTGTCTGACTTACTGTCCAATATGCTACGTCATTCACCTACAATATTAAGCTCTCGAGCTGCACAGACTCACGTTTCAACTAAAAGCAGGACTGTTATAGGATTTGCTGATCTAATTTCTCATAATGGTGCCGTGATTGATTTTTATTGCTTCACTGGTCATAGTCATAACTCAATATCCACTACCAAGCCCCTCCCTTACTGAAGAGATCTCCACCTGGTATCACTGCATCCGCACATTGATTTCTATCCCCCAGGGTGCACGCTGCAGGGACAAGCTTGCTTATGGATCATCTGGTTGAACAGTTAAAAATCTTGCCTGCTCAGCATCAGTGATCAGTCCTTTTCGATCAATAGCGTATCAGCTTTCGCACAGCCTAGCCGTGATTTTTGATCCACAGGGCTTTCTGGCAGAATTAGATGCACCCTGTTGATGTGGCTCTGCTAGACAACATGAATAGCATGAATGCTTGATTTGAACCAGGACGACTGATGTTTATTAAGGTGATGTTAATGCTATTATAGAGAGCCTTTGTTCTGTTGCTTATACGTTTAAAATCATAAAGGTATACTCCCCCCCCCCACTCCACTGCAGTTCCATTCGTTTTAATTCAGTTCCACTCGTGTGAATCTTCTAATTATATTTGATTAGTTTGTCCATGAGCAGTGACTCTCTGCTAATCTAGCCATGACCTAGCGAGGGTTTGAGAGCTCTGGTTGGCGTGATCGTGAAGCAATGAAGCAATGGTGATTCAGCGTGCGGGCCATCGGTAATGAATCTGTCACTTCAGCTGCCATCACTTCACTGCAGCTCCACTTGACCCAGCATATGATCTTTAATGCTGACAGGAAGTGGTGGCTGCAGCATAATGACACTGAGAGCAAAGGAGAGAGAGAGCACAAATCACATAGATCTCCTGGTGCAGAAAAAAGCAGTGAGTAAATTCTCTTCAAGGGTTGTGTTCTGCTTGAAGCATCTTTGGGAGTTCCACTGTGATCTAAGGAGTTGAATAAAAACCTTTGATATGTTTGGGATTTGCTGTGACTGTTATGAAAAATAATAGAATGGTTCTCATTTGGAGCAGGTTGAGATTAAACTCGTGTTGTCCCTCACGGTGTCAGCAAAAGTGGTTTAGGATCCAAGTTAGTGATGAAAAGTTTGTGAGTTTGAATCCCAGGAAGGCCAGAGAACCACTGTTGATTCTTTAACAAAGGCCTTGATTGCATCCTCTCTCAACTGTGGCGCCGTTAATTTGAGTTTTTTACGCCCATGCCACATACTAAATACACCCATGAGACATTTTTGACTCACTACCTGTGTAGAAACCAAATGTTCCTGTAATGGTCCACATGATTTGTCATGCTGTGCTTCCTTTGTTATTAAACAAGCTTGTTTAATAAGGACAGGAGAGTGAAAAAAAAGGTAAACAAAAGGCAAGTGTAAGATGGTCCTTGTGTGGAATATTGTGTGAGGCTTGCTTTTCACCAGTTTGGTCCAATATTTTTGCTACTCAGATATAATACATACTCTGGACGAAGAACTAAAAAGGTTCCTGGAACTGAAATCAACTTTCTGTTTTTCCAGTGAAAGGTTCCAAAAAAGTTTCTGATTTCCTGAAATCTGAGATCTTCTAAAGAAGTGTCTTTCCATGCCTATGACACAGACACAGCCTCTTGATCTTCTTTATACAACACATCAGTGCTACAGATGAGTCCCGAGGTGTCCATATTTATAGGACGTCTGTCTAAACCACTGAATTTAGAGAGCCATTAAGTGGACACAAGTCCCCTGGTTTGGATGGACAGAGGATTTTTTTGGAATTTTTTTTTGGAACAAGTATCCTGCCATTTCATTGTATACAAACATGCTACTGTGCAAAACAAGTGAAAAGACACCTTGTAGACATCTTCCCTGTTCTATTTCAGGGTTGGGCTGCATTATCAAGACTTGAGTGTTTGAATTGTATCTGAAATGTCTTGCACACGGAAAGTGAAAATGGCATGTTTGTCAGCTTCTGTCTATTCACGAGTCCGGATTTGGTCTGCGAGCGCTCGTGCATGCCTGTAGCACATGCTACATGTCAGCCTCATTAGCACTGTGGGTCTGCTATGCTTTTTCCACTTCACAGGGTTAGAATCAGTGTGAAAAAGAGACAGTATGGGGAAGACAAAGCCAGAGATGAGTGAATGTTTGGAGGTGTGTTTGTGTGTGTGTGTGTGTGTTGGTGGAGGTGGGGGGTGGATACTCTGGGGAGTAAATGCGCTACGGTCTCTGCTATCAATGTGCTCACTTTACAGAATAAAGAGTACTGTAGGTCAGTCAGAGGGAAAGAAATAAAGGTTGGAGAATTTTTTCCAGAGAATAAATGTTTGTTTAAACATTTATATTATTTAACAGCAGGGTAAATGCATCTGTGCATGAAAAAGAGTATTAGGATTGCTGACGTCTGCTTTGCTCCTGATTCTGCAATCATGCTCTGGAGATTTTTTCCCTCATGAATGTGATTGTGCCCCTACAGTGGCGCCTTGGTGGAGTAAAGTGCAGATAGTGTCTCCACTGGCTGACCTTGGGCCTCTAAATCTCTTTCAGAGACAGGCCCATTATTTCCCCTCAGCCCGGGTTTTATTATCTAATGCAGGTCGGGACTGCCCAGTGGCTGCTATATGGAAATTGCCTGTGTGTTGATTTACTGGACTGGTCAAAAGGATGGACCGTAAAGAGATGAAGAAAGGCTCCTTTTATGTGACCTTTTTTTCTTTTGTCAATGAATGCATTTTCTCATTTATTTATTTACTGAAATACATGCATTTATTTATTTATTTATTTATTTATTTATTTATTTATTTATTTATTTATTTATTTATTTATTTATTTGAAGGGAGCAAAAGGCATTGCACGTACATGACTATAAAAATAAAGAATAGCGCAATCTATCCCGAGACACTCCTTTACTGTTTGTGAAAAACAAGTCAGAGTAACAGGGCTGGTGCTTTAGACGTCGGCACAGCTCTACTTTCTCAAGCGGTTATTTTTTCCCCCACACTGTTCTGTTGCTTTCACTCATTTCCTTTATTACCAGAGCTGTGTACTGGACCTGACTGACACGCTGCCATCCCCAGCAGTGGGTTAATGACATGGATCTCATTAACACCCACCCTTTCTTTTTTTTCTTTTCTTTTTTTTTTTTAAGTCAACCACTGTGTTTTCAAAAATCCATTAAAACAAAACCAGCTTGTGTCAGCCTCTATTAAAGCAGGTAGCAAAATCCATGGCAGAGTAGTTGCCTTCTTTAGCAACCGATGGTTAAATTGTTGTAGTAACGGCAAGAAGATTAATCAACCTTACAGTCTACCCTTTTAAGATTTAGTGTTTGGTATACTCCAATCTTTTTAATTTTCCCATAATCATTAAATTACTGACATCATTATTATGCATTCCCACTTTTTTTTATCAGACAAGTGCAGTAATTTACCATGAAATTAATTTAATGCCTATTTGTATCTTTATTAAATTTTCAAAACAGCAAAAAAAAAAAATACACAATATCTTTTAGCAAGCCCCATGCACTTAAAAATACAGACACAGACCCACTTACTTGTTCAGATGACCTCAGAACAAAATTTCTACTTTTTTATATTGAAAAGGGAAAAAAAGCATCTATAAAGTAAAGCAACACTTATTTCAATTCCATCTGCCCACACAAATCAAGCAGTGCAGTGAAGCTTCGGGTCATATTGGATTTCATTAAAATGGAGAGTTGGTCATGAGTAAATCTGCATTTTACACCAGAATTTTACAAAGAGCTTAGTCTGTTCTCTGAAGTATCCCCGTGGGACTGTGTGTGACTATTACGCGCCCTCATGTCTGGAAAAACACGACTGTGGGGAACTTACCTCCCAACGCTTGCTTCATAACAAAATTCATCTTGATGGCTTTTGATTCCTATGTCCTTCACAGTCAGATGTTACATTTACTTCAAGCTTCTTATGTTGTCCCTTTTCACCAGCTCTATGAAACACACACACACGCACGCACACACACACACACAGGCTAGGTAAAGCGAGAGCTCTCTCTCATAGCTGTAGCACCGTATGAAATTTGACAGCAACCGAACAACAGAAACTATACTTTCTTTGCTTTGGGGTATTATTTTATTATTTCTGATTTCCTATTATCTCTATCTCACCACTGAAGAAACTCTGCGCTAGGAAAGATCAACTTGTCAACAACAGGATGACCTATGAAGGTCATTAAAGGTCAATGCAGCAGATGAGGTTAAGAAAAAGTGTGATCCATTATAAATTATATTTAAACTGTTTTCCAACTTATGACAAGTGGTATCAGCCCACGGCATGGTAGATGCTTTTCTGTCATATTTGAAGAACACTGAGGATTGCATGACACTGCAGCCTAAATGTCGACCCGTACCTTTTCCAAAAGACGTGCATCCTTAAAAACTAGTAAGATTTTTTTCAAATGTATACATGAACAACACAAGCCAGTGGAGAGCCTCAGGGGAACGTACTGGTTAGAAGTGATCCCATAAACTGTGTTAAACATGTTAACTTTCCCTAATCTGGTAGAAAAAACGACAGCTATTACTCAGCCTTGCATGTCTTCATAGAGCTTTAGATGGACTCTAATGCATCTCTGAGCTCACTATCGATGTGTGTATCTGTGCGCTATTATCCTCTGAAACGCTTGCATACTCAATGATGCCCCAGTTCTTTGCTGCTGTCCCTGTACTTGATATGCGAGGGGGAAAACACCACAGAATCACTTCCTTGTTGGTGAATATTTCAGCACCATTGCTGCTGGAGAGCTCCGGTCCGTCCCACTCCACCGGGCAAAGCCAAACGCCTCGCCACACACACACACACACACACACACACACACAGAGAGAGAGAGAGAGAGAGAGAGAGAGAGAGAGAGAGAGAGAGGTCATAATTACCTGTCCGGTGAATTCAGATCTCCCCGACACACGACGATCCTCCTCCAAGTGAAGTTCAGGTGTACTAGCAGTGCGGGATTCTCAACTGCAAGTCCCTAGCATCTCCGACTTCCGGGTAAAGGAAAGAAAGGACGTCCTTGCTTTCACAGGCAGTGAGTGTGCGTGTGAGTGTGAGAGAGAGTGTGTATGTATGTGTGTGTTTAGGAGAAGGGAAGCGCAGCTGCCGCGGATGGAGGAACTCACTGAAACGTCCCACACGCTATGTGAGCGGAGAGAGAGAGAGAGAGAGAGAGAGAGAGCAATGATTAACACCGCCTAGTCTTGGGGCGCCCTTCCTCCCTGCTCTCCTCTCCTCTGCTTTCCTCTCCTCTCCTTTTCCGTCCCTCCCTCCCTCACTCCATCCCTCTTTCCCTCCCTCCCTCCGCGCACGCTCTCTCCGGAGCAGAACTGATAGTGCACCTTCTTAAGGTCACCTCGGTGTCTCTTTCTGTATTACTGCTTAGACGCGCTCTCGCCGCTGCTCGCGCGAGGAATCGAGATGCACTTGTCATTGTGTCCGATTGTTTATTTTGGGCACTGGGATATATGGGGTAATGCAATTAAATTGAGACTTGCTTATGAGGATGTGATGAGACTCAGAGATGCGGTTTCTCCTCGGCTTGTCCTTGGAGCGCGCGGGGTTTCGCGCCGAAGAGATTGGTCACGCGCTCTATCTCACGATAGCTGCGTCCCAAACCGCATACTGCCGCACTAAATTGCCTACTATGCCTAAACAGCACGCTGCTGACTGCAATATGCGGTTCTGGCATGGATCCAGTGCGTGCATATGCTTATCCCGGTTGCTTAGCAGAGCACGAGCACTGATATTCTGTCGCTTGATATTTTAGAGAGTGATTCTGCTGAAAGCTGAAGCAGTATCCTATATACCCATATATATATATATATATATATATATATATATATATATATATATATATATATATATATATATATATATATATATATATATGCACGTATGTATGGTGTGGGTACACACACAGAACCATATACAGCATAGGTCCACTTTATTGACTTTAGGACTTCAATTGACTCTAGGTTTTCTAACTTAAAGCAGGTTTTGCAGCCAGGGAGCACTTTAACGATAAAATACACACACCAGCCACTTTTAATAGGAACACTTGTACCCCTGCCATTCATGTGGCAGCAGCACAATAGCACAATACACAAGTCAAGAGCTTCTGTGAATGTTCACATCAAACATCCGAATAAGGGAAAAATGTAATCTCAGTGACTTTGACCATGGCATGGTTGTTGCTGTCAGATGGGCTGGTTTGAGTATTTCAGCAACAGCTCTGCTGGCAGTAGTGCCTTGACAATGAGAACAGATGAGCACAGAATTCAAATAACCATTTTTTTTGTATCCATGGTGAGTAGAAAAGCATCCCAGTCCACAGCACTTAAAACCCTGATGCAGATGGACTACAATATCAGAAAAACCCATCATATAGCCAGGAAGAGGACTCTGAGGTTAAAGTGGGCACAGACTCACCCAAGCTGAAGATTGGAAAAACACTGCCTAGTCATCTTTCAGTCTTTACCTGCCCAGTTTTGGTTAAATTTATACAAACACAGCACATTAAGTGCTGACATTATTCATAAGCTATTTGTTTTTGAGTCATGAGCCAAATAATGTTTTAAGAAATCAATAAGAAATATAATAGGACTGATAATAGTGGGTAGTGTTTCCCCCCACTATAAATCAGTTACATTTTAAAAAACCACAGACCCCCTGTTTATGCTTCATGGACCCCTGATAGTGCTCGGAATGCCGGAGAACCACTGGATCACAATAGACTATAAGAAAGTATTATTTGTACAAGTTCTCAGCATTATAGTGACACTGACTAATATGTAGTGCTGGTATAAGTGTATCTGACTCAGCAACATTGTTGGGATTTGTAAACACTATGTATTCTTACAGCCTCTTTATTACACACCTGCCTTTATTCAGGTGTGAAATTTAGAACAAGAAGCTATATGCACATTTTCTGTTGGTCTTTGTTGGTATCAGTTTGAATCCACAGTACCACTGGTTGCAAAGAATGATCTGTCCATCACCATGATATGAAAAAAAACAAACATTTTTGGCATTCTGAATGGATCCTGTATTTCTATAAGCTGTTTTTTTTTCCAAATTATCAATGATCCCTGGTTCCTCTTCCCACCATTCCCTATAAGCCTTGAAGATTGTTGTATGAAAATCCCAAGAGAACATCCATCAATGTGAACCAGTACACATTGTGCCAAACATCATGCCAAAGTCATTAAGCTGATACAAGAAATGACGGTGAAGGTGGGGAATTAGCTAACCTAATTTACTGGGAATTCATTTTAAACCTAATACACGATTACCATAGATTACCTAGTTGGCTGTCTCAAATTACCAGATGTGGACATCTGTTGGTTTCATCATGTCTCCCATGAGCACCTCATCTACATTTTTCCTTGCTGATATGATTTTATCCATTTCAGACTTAATGCATATTTCTTTGATATTTTTTAACCTTTATCTATGCAGGGTTTGGTTAGAAATTCAAGGTAAACAAACCCAAAGGGCAACCAGACAAGATTAGGCAGGGACTAAACTGAGAAAGAAAGGTTAAACCAGGATGTTGTATGCACAGGCTTTGCAACCTCACCAGCGATAATCTAACAGCAGGATTTTGTAATGAACTAAGGTTTGTGGTGTGTATTTTACAGGCTGCTTTGTGATTGAGAACAGGTGTGTTGAGTAATTTGAGAGCTAAAAGCAAGGCTGCAGGCCATATGATGAAGCACATGTGTTTTCCATCAGAGCAGACAGTGATGTTACATGTGCATCTGTGTAAAATGTATCATTACTAAATTTGATCTACTAATGATAAAGGTCTTTATTACTCAGGTTTTTTTTTTTTTTTTAATATTATGCGGTTTTGATATACAGCTGAATCCTTTCTGAAAACTCTCTGAAAACTATTACAATCTCTGATTAACCCCAGCTAAACATAACCATAATTATTACACCTTAATTCTATCTTCGTGATTTAGATGTTCGCTTCTATAAAGTTTACTCTATAAATAATACATTTACTAATGTAAACATCTCCATCTAACCCTAAAGATTTAAAATTACAGGGACTGAGTAGCTTCATGACAAACCCAGTGATTTTCTTCATCTCTGTACGTGTAATAAGGGATCTGCTTGTCCTTATTGTTTCTTTTTTTGTCTCTAAATGAGTTCTCAGACACAGCTACACATGTCTATAGCAAGTAACTCTTTAAAGTCTCAGCTAAAACTGAGCAATATTCAGATATATTAAGATAATTTAGTAACTATAGAGAAACTAATGGGACTGTCGTTATGAATGTATGAAGTGAGGAATGCACATCTGGGTTAATCAATCTAAATGACATTACTGGAGGTTTTGGTTGCCTAAGGGACCGGGGACAAATTATGGAAGTACGTCATGAAGGTATTTATCTGTATTTTTCCTTGGTGTCCATTTGCTGTAGCAGAATGTATGTAAATGCCAGAGGTCATCGAGACTCACTCTTTTTTATTACGTTAGCAATTTGTACAGCTTTGTTTTCAAATGCACCTTTTGTCCTAATACCAGGCGTGAAGATGATTTATGTATCAGAGAGCAAAGCTTGGTAATAAACTCGGATTATGAAGTGGAGTGGGTGGAATTTCTGAGCTGACATTTGGAAATATTTCAGCCACACTTGTTGTCTCCAACTAAGCCTGAGCCCACATAAAAACAACAATGGCCAGGACTGAGAGTGCCAACCCTGAGAGAACACAAGAAGAACATGATATTAGGGCGGATGATGTTAGCGATGATGATGTGAGGTTCATTATGAAACGCAAGCTGTTTCTACATAAGCGATGGTAGAACCATTGGGAATAATGATTCTTAGAGTTATCTGTTTTTGCCAAATCTTATACAAGAGGGTTTTTTTTTTTTGTAAAAGTTTACTTAAAGGAGTGTTCATAAGTTAAGTATCTGATCTAAACCAACATAAACTTTTTCAATTTTCTTAACTGTTTAAAGACTATTTTTTATTTTATTTTATGGTTCATTTGATATAATTACGAAGTCACATAACTATTATGTGGTATTTGATGTCTTAAGCACTTTCTGGCCTGATGTACATTAGCATGTTGTAGCTCAATGTCTATGAAAAGTCTAAGAGAAGTTAGCTAAAAAAAAAAAAGTATTATAATATAGTCCAATACCAACAAACGCTGGTTTTGGATAAATATTCAAGTGGATAAAACACTATGGTTAGGTTTGGAAATAATGATAGTAATAATGAAACCCTTACACTCCAGTGCATCATTTAAGAAATGTTACATAGGTATATCTTGAAGCATAAAATGGAAAAAAATTAGCTTTAAGATTTTATAGATGATTTAAATGAAATGTTCTTGTTGATCTGGTCAAAATCTTTAAAATGCAGAAATTCATGCTTAACTAACACTTGTGCTTAGCAATAAGCCTTATAGCACTTGATTCTCTCGTGCACAGTTTTTGTTCATGATCATACATAAAAGATACATAGTGCAGCTCTGAGGTTAAAAATGGCCCAGTGTAGCTGTTGAAATGTACCATTGTGTTACCAGCATGCTTTGGTTTGCATTACGATCATTAACAATGCTTTAAGGTCAATAAAGTAGCTATCAGACTCTCCTGGGTGTGTGTTTTAAAGCGCAGCAGCTATAGCTGTAAGCTTACTTTTATGTCTGAGTCTTAGACAGCTAAAGGACCAACCCGGGTTTACAATAAACATCAGAATAATCCCAAGCCTTAAATCTGGTTAAATTATGAACTGCTGGAAACCAAGCCTCCCACACAGTGTGGTTTATGGCAAGTAATTGAGTTTCAGCTCTGTAAGAGGAAATGAAAGAAAGAAAGAAAGAAAGAAAGAAAGAAAGAAAGAAAGAAAGAAAGAAAGAAAGAAGGCATTAGGTGGAAGAGGAGAGAGTAAGGGAACAGTTTGAATAATGGTTGTTCTCTCTTATCTAATAATTAAAAAAAAAAAAATTACTCACAGCCTTCCAATCTAAATATGAAAGCCTGTTAATCCATGCCTCCCCCCCCCCATTTCTATGCTTTGTTGCTTTGTCTCCTGTGTGTCCTCATTTATACCAAAATTAGAACCCAAATGCAATTTTTGTGAATTATTATGGATCCCCATCGACACACGCAGAACAAATCCTCTGACAGAACAGTGAACACCGTTATAATGTTCTTACATAGGAAAGAAATTGAAGGACTAAAGAACATCAAACAGCAAGTAAGCAAACAAGCACAAGCAGACACACACTCTAGAATGTGATTAGGTTTAGGGGCCAATGAACTGTATCTTCTCTCCATAAACATGCCACTCCATTTGTACACATTTCTTCACTCCACTCAGTTGGGAGGGTAAAAGGAGTTTGGATCCAAAATCACAACTCCAAGATCGTTTTAGAGAATAAGGAATAAGGCAAAGCAGTGCTTGTTTCCTCTGCGCTTTTCCTGCGCCCTGAGGAAGCATTCCTTCACCTGCTGTGCTTCCTCACTAATGGATACGTTTCTTATTTCACTCCGCAAACCCATTCTGCCTCCAGGTGAGAACTACGCCTGTGTGATAGAGACAAAATTGCTGCTGCTCGATTACAATGTATTTTAAGTTTCATTAAGTCACATAACACCATGGTGTTAAAAAAAGGTTATAATAAAAAAGGTTTATAATGTCCTGCTAACTGATGTCCATAAGCATGCATATTTTGTTGCCACCACCATGGTTTGAGATACGTTCTGCTGCCACTTTAATAAAATCATACACCTGCATATTCATGCAATTATCCCATTATCACTGTTATGCAGTGCTTAACATCATGTAGTTATAAGTCAAGCATTTGAGTTAATGATCATTCACTGCACAGGTGAAGTGAAGTTTGTTTTTGAACTGTCCAGTTTTAGTGAACCTGCACCCACTATAATCTCAGGTGGCTTTCACACTGGCAGTTTAGTCTGAAACAGAGAACAGAGCACAGCTTGCATGAATCATGTGAAAGCTGTCAGGTGGATCCGGAAGTGCAGTGTGATACTGAACCTGAAACTACCTTTAGGAAGTGGTGTGAGTTCATTTGCACTGGAACTGTGCCACAATTCCTGTGAATATGAACACAACTTGTACTTGGGTCCAAACTTGTTCAGGAAGTAAATTGGCCGACGATGACATCATTAGTTTCCACAACAAACGTGCACCATGAATGGCAGTGGAACATTGTAGGTTGCAGAAGAGGTGACGTGCCCTGCTGATTATAATAATAGCACCAAAATAATAATAATAATAATAATAATAATAAAAACATGTTCTCCATACACTTTTGTGATGATGTAAGATGAACAGAATTTCACTGGGGTTCAAAAGAATCAGACAATTCTGAAACCAGACAAGTGCATCAGGAACAATTACTCTTAGATTTGGAGCACAGCAACCTCCACAGGTTTCTGTTCTTGACTGACAGGAGTGGAACCTTTTGTTGTGTTCAGCTGTTGTAGCCCATTCACATCAAGGCTTGCCGTGCTACACATTCTGAGTTGCTTTTCTGCTCAGCGTGGTTGTAAAGTATGGTTATTTGAGGTACTATAGTCTTCCTGTCAGCTCAAACCAGCCTGTCCATTCTTCTCTGAACTGTTTCTTTGTTTTTCACACCTTTCTGTGAAAACTCTAGACACTATATTGTGTGAAAATCCCAGGAGATCAGCTGTTTCTGAAATTCTCAAACCAGCCTGTCTGGCAGCATCAACCATGCCACAGTCAAAAGATCACACTTTTCTTCCATTCTTATGTTTGTTGTGGACATTAACTAACATTTGTGAACTGAGTTTGCATGATATTATTGCTGCCATGTCATTGGCTGATGAATAGGCAGGAGTGCAGGTGTTCCTATTTCTTATTCTATTATATTGTTATAGAATATAATATAATGGAAGATAAATGTCTTCATATTGAATCTTTAATTTTGAGTCAGACAATCAACAATCAAATTTTGTACAAGTGAGGGTGATTTAGTTTGGGTTGTTTGATTTAATATTGAATAAAGTTTCAAGAACAGATATGACTACTATCTCCTTACCTTAAACCCTAATCTTTTACTAAACTGTTTACCTAATCTGTTTATATGAATTGCAAGTGTTAGACCATGTGATCAAAAGGTTTCGTGGCTGATATGAACAGTTTCGCACTCAAGACTGCATTTCTGAACAGTTGATGAAGTAGAATGAATTTCCTGGTTACATAATTGCACTTTCTTTGAACATATAGCACACAGTTATAGAAGGGAAATTATTTATAATTGACCTGGTGTCACCAAAATGAAGATGGGTTCCCTTCTGAGCCATGTTCCTCTCAAGGTTCTTCTTAATTTAGTCTCAAGGAGTTTTTCCTCATCACTGTTTCCCCTGGCTTGCTCAACGTCAATGTATGTCTTAAATGTATGTATTTCTGAAGGCTATATAAAATTGTTACAGCATTGTGCTAATAAATTGTGCTTATGGCATCCATATTAGATCATTCGCAAATTAGCATTTAGTGAGTGTCTTAAGCTGGATTCATCTTAAGGTGAGCCAAGACCAAAAATACCACCAATGAATATACATACATACTGTATATATATATATATATATATATATATATATATATATATATATATATATACATACATTATATACATTATATATATATATAGAGAGAGAGAGAGAGAGAGAGAGAGAGAGAGAGAGAGAGAGAGTGACAACAAAAGAATTAGACGGTTAACCAAAAAAATTAAACAACTGAATAAAAATAGAAATAGAATACATGTGTATATACATAAACGCAGATATGCAAAAATACTTGAATATGATATATACAATATTCCAGTGTGTGCAATCTGCAAGGTACAGAGCAGTACAGTATTGACTTTGCACAAGGTCTGAGGTGCTACAGTGCTTTTTCTTTGCTGTCTGTTAGTTCGTGTTAATGAAATGTAATTCATTTTATGCAATGGTTAAAACCATTAAAAAATGGTGCATGCATCACACAACCCTCCTACAACAGTTCTATTGCTGAGCTATTTATACAGATTAGATTTTAGCTCTCTCGTCTAACATCACGCCTAGCCATTACTGCATCTGTAAAACAAACTAGCTTAAGGTGTCTGATGCACTGTCATTCACTCCAGCGCCATTCTCATTCTTTCACTCTCTGCCTGTCAGTAAGTGAGTCATGACCTGCCCTTTAACGCATCTCTAGCAATAGACTGTCTATTTCAGCCTCCCTGCCTCATCACAGTCTAATCTATAGGGAACACGCCTATCGGGTTATGTAGTAATGAGTTAGTCACCATCGAATCTCACCTCACCCCAGACCACGCTAAAGTTTGTGTGAGAACTTTCTCTGCAGGAGTCTGAGCTCTCACATTCTTTAAACATACTCACTGAGCCATTCTTGTTGCATGCAGCAGATTCTTATTACCACAGACTTCCTGCTTGGTCATAAGGCACGCTGGGACTCCACACTGGGAAACTGTATTCCCTAACATGGTCTTCTTGGGCATTAATTGAGTCTTTTTTCCCATAATGCATATCATAGCAGGGGCTGAACTCCCCATGCCTCAGAATTAATCTACTCTCTCTCTTCTGCACCTCTATCAAGTCTTTCTCTCTGTCCCTTTCTTCATTATTTTCAATCAAGATTGATGCATTCGTGGAGGCATGGAATAATTCATCGTGATTAACCTTGCCAAAGCACTTTTAACTTTCTCACTAGAAAACTGTCCTGTGTGTCGGATTGGAGAGGAATTTCTTTAAAATCTTAACATGAATCAAAGGTTTTCAGTCTATGTCCTAGCAGCCTTACGTATTGCATTTTTTGTAGTATGTATTTGGTAGTATGTGTATTTATGTACTGAATATTTTCTGTAGAGTGTACCTAAGCTCAGGATCAAACCCAGCTAAGAAAACAATGAGTACAGTGTACCATTTTGCCAGCTTAGATCTAATGTATAAACTTAAACATATTGCATATCACTCCTGATCTTGCTGTACTGCCTATCCTTACAGCATAGTTTCCAAATTCCTCTTATTTACCATAGTGTAGCTACCTTGTTACTAAATTTTTTTCCAAAAAAATACATTCCTGACTTTTGTAACTTTTGTAACCAGAAGCACTGAATAAACACTGAATGTATTGAATAACCTTCACATCTGCTGCTTCTTTAGTCTGCTCTACTACTGGCCTATTCCTATTTTGCTGTCCTTCTGTCTTTGTTTTTGGAAATTCACTTTTGATAACACATTTTCTAATAAATACCTTACATTGTTTCTATTGTTAAATAGATAATTGCATGATACTACAATTAGCAAGCTAGCTAGTACCAACATTTCTGTCGCCACTGTGACACTGGAAAACAGCTAGCATTTTCTTACTTATTAATTAAATTAAATTATTTGGAATTTTCAAATCTTTTCAAAGCCATTTGCTGAAATGAGTTTAAAAAAAAATAGTATGTGTTTCACTGGCTAACATAGCTAGCTATATTTACTCTTAGCAAGCTATAAAATAATAAAAGGTTATTAAATTAAATAATAAATGAATTAATAAATAGCTTAATAAATTAAAACACAGTGAATAGCTTAATAAATTAAAGAGTAGCAATTCAGTATGAATTTATGATCATTTTGCCTTTTGTGCAAAAATACTACAAGCTATAAATACTAGTAGGATCAATTCAGTACTGCCTTGAGGTAGTGAGAGGCCTCTAACCTCCATAACTAAATGAATAATCAATAGTAGTTCCTGAATAATATTCTGTAGATGAATGAATTCTGAATAACAAATACAGTTTCGCGATGCCATGTCCTGCCAATAGGTTTTGTAATAACATTTCATGTGAAACGCAATTAATAGCAGAGTACGTATTTTTATAAGATAAGAATTTAACATGTTTTCCTATACCTTCCTAGTGAATCTGTTGACAAAGCAGTTTACTTAAAGTAATTACCTAATTAGATCCAGGAGAGCTGCTCTGGGATAGGTTTGCTTTCTGCTAAAGTCAACGATTCTTTTTCAGCCCTAGAAAGCATAACCTCTACCTTCAAACTGTGAGGTAAAGACACAGACACAGTTGTTCCCCACTTATAAAAAAAAAAATAGAAAGAAACAAGAGCTTTTGCCAGCATGCATCTTCCCCAGGAGTGTTTTTGTTGGGAAGCTGAGTGGGCACTACTCTGGCTGGCAGTGATAACAACTCAGGGCAGGGTTGATACCTGATACATCTCCAGTCAACTACAATACGCAGCAAAATTATCTACAGGTGACAAGACTGAGGCACCCTTTTAATGCCAAGCCACCTGTTAGAGCCACTAAACCATAAATAACCAGATGGCACTCAAGCAATGAAGAAAAGAAATCAAGGCCATCACATCCATGGGAGAGAGGAGACCTTTATTCCCACACCACATGTTAAAATTCAGCATGGTGGTGTAAATTAGCCTGCTACTTGGCTGTCCCAATCTCAATAGTGTTACATTAATTATCTTCCTCTAATAGGAGTAAAATACTAACAGTGTCACTGTTCATGTTATAAAGGTCAGTAAGAGCAGAAACCTGCCTGATATCTGAGCCTAGTGTAAAAATAGAAGGTGTTATGCTATGGTTACATGTGGAAAATCAGAGACATCTGCTCAGGATTTTTTTAGGGATATGAATTAAAGTGAGCTGTTTGGTCAGCTTATGAATCAAATTCATAGCATGTTTTCTGTAGTTTAGAGTGAATCAACTTTCGCTAAGTATTAATATTATTTAAATTCACTTGATAATTTAAAACTAGTAAAGTGAATTGAACACACAAGTAAATAAGCCACATCCAGCACACATAGTAGGATTTCATGACCTCAGTTTGTGTGAATTAAGTGTGCACAATGAACTACTGGGACATAAAACAAAATAGAAAACAGATTTGCTGGATCAGGTGCTTTTTGTATATCTATGACGATGGGGTAAATTGAACCAAATTTGTAGTAATTAATATAATTGGTACAGTTCAGACTATTCACAGAGCAAGTGAATTGGTATTCTACAGTATACTAGACTAATATATGTCACATTGTAATATATTTGACATCAAATATCATAAAACAGTTTTTCTGCTTCAGTTCACTTTTTTGGGGGGCTTAAAGAAACGTCATCAAGAAACATTTGGCAACCTCATAGATGTGATCTACACATAGGTAATTTGCATAATCTGAGTGAGACACACAGAAAACTAATTTAAATATTTGTGTAAACTCTGAATATGAGTAACTTTTCTCATGTAAATACTGACAGAAAGTCACCAAATCTGAAAGCAGATGTTTACATTTATGGTAAGTGCCAGAATTGAAGCCCTTATCCAGAACGACTTACATTTATCTAATTTATACAACTATGCAGTTGAGGGTTAAGGACATTGCTCAAGGGCCCAGCACTTGCAGCTAAGGCAGTATTTGAACTCATGATTTTCTGATCAGCAAGTCACTGAGACATTCAAAATCACCTGAGTGATTGGCAAAAAAACCATCAAAGGCACAGGTCATGACTTTTTATAAACCACAGATTATTAAATATGAACATATTCTCATAAAATCTGATAGCAGACAGTGGCCTCTGACTACACATTTGAAGTTAAAGACACTTTATACCTCATGAGAAAAAAGGGATAACAGAGACCTGAGTCTGAATGTGGATAGTGGTTTGCTGTCTGGTCACCCAAGACATCAGAATGAGCCTCTGGTTTGATCTCATGGGAAAGATACATCCAAGGAGGGAAGAATGAAATGGACAATATACAGTACTGCATTCTGTTTTCCAGATGCACTAAGACATGTCTTTCTCTTCACACACACTTAGCTATATCAGCAGAAAAAACCCCTCAAAGGATAAAAAGCTAGCCTGTGTATTGTGTAGCAGTCACACTGTCATACTGAAGCTGTGTCATGGTCTAACTGCTTGGGTAAGTGAGTGCCAAGGTCTCTCACATACTCACACTGGGACCTGACACCCAGTGACCAGTGCTGAGCTGGACTTTCTCACTAACCACCACTTACCCATGGCAGAGCTGCACTTAGCCAAGTGTTGTCCAGTAATCATGTAATTTTATTAACTTATTTTTGTTTGTTTTTGGACAGTGACTGTACTGTACATGCATTACTCTAGTATAAATGTTGCTCTTCAATTTAAGCTCCAGTAACAAGCTGCTTTTATAATTTTATATTATTTATGTATAAAACTTGTGTAGCTGCAAATTGTAAGCTACTTTTACTGCCTAAGCAGCTATATAACATTATCATGGCTGTGAATTAAGTGAACCACCACTATTCCTTACAGTAAAGTAGACAATTATTACAAATGTTATATATTATTATTGTTATTATTATTACAAGTCACCAAATTATCAGTTATCCTTGTTGGCGTTAAATTCAATTCTCCATATCATTGATCTTTGCATATTTATTTAGTTTGTATTTTTTGGAAATTAATTGTTCCCAACATGTACCATGGCATACAAACATAGCCACACGGTACAATGACTTCCTGGTTCTCAGTCACTCACACTCCTGGACTCTTTAAAAGACACTTTCAGTCACAATCACACTGCAGATTATATGCCCTGTTATAATCTAATGGTGCCAAGCATTTTGATGTGTTATTTGCCGTGTCTTGACCTTTTTTGTTTATCTTGATACCTGTGTTTCTCACTAGCCCATTGGACTCTGTTTGTGGATGGCCTGACCTTTGCCTGTTTCCTGTTTGAGGCTTCATATTGTTTTTGGATTGTTTGCTGAACTTTCATTCAAACTGACTCTCATCATCTTTCTTTTTCCTGTGACAATATGGAGTGTCTGAAAATTATGGGTAAATTAGAACCATTTGAAACGTGAATTATTCATATGTAAAGTTTGTTTGTTATGAGTGAATGACTTATGCAACCAAAGAAAAATTCAGTCTTTATCAGGGCCAATATCCACTGTTCAGTGGTACCTTTCTCATGGCTGATTGCACAGACTATAAACCGAAGGTCTAGAACTTTAGTGGTGGGAGCAGAAACAATTTATGTGTGATATAGTGAGGCCCAGGTTTGAAAGTCTCTCACAGACAAACTACATATTGATTGAATGTTCAGCACAAAGTGAAAGATAGGGTCATGTTGGACCAAAACACTTCACAAAATAAATGACTAGCCTATATCTTCATGTTCTGAACTGAAACTATTTATTTAGCTGGAGTTTGTCTGAAGCATGTTGTGGTCACAGAATTTTTTTGTTGTTGTTGTTATTAGTTTTTTTGTTTTTTTAGATTTTGGTATGCTATAATTAGCTAGTGTGTTAATGCTTCAGTTTTAGAAAACAGAGAAAAACAGCAGATGTAGTTAATCTTTAAAGGCCTAAACACATTGATTTCAGTGGAACAGATGGAGGTTTCCTTAAGGAAGGCTTTTCCCTTCAGTGACTCACATCCCAAAGTAATGCCAACCTGTCTATGTGCTCGAATCCAGTTGTCAAATATCCCTTTCTTTATTAAGAAACTGGCATATTTGTCAATCTCAAGCATTATTTCTCTCTAGGATCACTGCACTTTATATTAAAGATAAACTTTGATAAATGTTGATACTTTCCTGCACTGGCTCACAGGGAGGTTTCCAGACATTTTTCTGTTTCAACAGGCTGATTTTCTTAAAAAAATTTTGGTAAATAATAAATAATCGGTGTAAACAAGTAAATTAGAAGAATCTGACGGTAAGGTCATAGACTGGTTTGTACTCTAGATTGTGAATTATTATTATTATTATTATTATTATTATTATTATTATTATTATGATATAGATTTAAAAAAGGAGATAATACAAAAATATTTTAGAGCAAGGTCACAGAGGAAAGGTATAACCATGCTGTCTGAAGAAGTATTGATGAGCAGCAGTTGGCTGAAAAACAAGGATTTTGTTGTCAACATATACCAATACAGATTACAGGATGGTGGGAAAATACTGATTAGCTATTGCAGCAACCTGTCTGTCACCACCAACCAAAATCACTGTGATCATATTTTCCACCTATTCAGATGTTTGAATGAATATGAATATTAATCGAAGCTCTTCACATGGCTTTAACATACAATAAAGGCTGTGTTCACGTCTTCTGTAAAGTCCACAGAAACCTACAGAATAATCCAACTCTTCAATGTGATTCATGCCGACTTGATCATTCAAAGCCTCTTTCAAGTCTCCAAACAGTTTTATATTCTATCATGTTCTGTTATGTTTATGTTCTAATAAATATAAATAAGAAGCAAAATTGAGAATTGGGGAAAAGAATCGAGTATAACAGTGACAGCTCATCAGCAGAAGGTAACGCTGAGTTTTAAACTGAGGCTATCATGGGCACAAGCTCACCTAACCTGCATAGTTAAAGCCTGGGGGGAAAAACCATGTATTCTCATTTTTAATGGTCCAGTTGGGGTGAGTCTGTGCCCATGATAGCTGCCGATTCCTGTTCTTGGCTGACAGGAGTGGAATTTAATGTTGTAGCCCTTCCGTCTCAAGGGTCAATGTTTTGTGCACGGTGAGATGCTTTTCTGCTTATTACATTTGTAAAGAGTAATTATTACGTTTCTATATCCTTTCTGGCAGCTTGAACAAATTTGACCATTTTCCTCTGACCACTATAATCAACATGGTGTTTCCACCCACAAAAATGTCACTCATTCAGTGTTTTTTTTGTTTTTCGCACCATTCTATGTAAAGCGTAGAGATTGTTTTGTTAGAAATTGCCAGGATATGAGCAGATTCTAACAAATACTCAAACCAACCCATCTGGTACCAATGGTGCCACGATCAAAGTCACATGCAGATCAAAAAGTGGGCGAATAAAGATGAAACTTCTAACTAAAACAAATCAAAAGGACAGTACAAAAGATACTGTGCATGATATCAGTTTAAAATTGAATTTAATCTAAAATCTGTGAATCATAACCAGAATCACAAACACAAAAACGAACCAGAGCTCAGAAACAAATATAATTCCTATAGGCTTCATATTCATGGGCTAAATACATGAAGGGAAAATCCAGCACAGAGGTGTAGCTTGGCCAAGCAGATATTGTGTATTCGTTGTTAGGCTTTTATAGTTGCCTGTTGGAGGTTTAACAACCAGAGAAAGAAATCCCTCGTAGTGACTTCTGCAAAGCAAAAGTTTTCATTTGGTGTAACTATAGCAATCACTTTTGAATCCTGTCACCTGCTGCACCTCACACATCCCCAGAGGTGTGATGTCGTTGAAAGCACAATGATTTTTTTCCTTTTTCCCGATTAATTATCTAGCAAAAATGACAGTTTTTCCATCCAGAATTAGGAATAAAATAGAATAGGAAGACATGAAGCACAGTGAAATTCTTTTCTTCACATATCCCAGCTTGGAAAGTTGGGGTCAGAGCACAGGGTCAGTCATGATGAAGAGCCCCTAGAGCAGAGAGAATTAAGGGACTTAATCATGGACCCAAAAGTGGCAGATTGGCAGAGCTGGGGCTTGAACCCTGACCTTCCTATCAACCATAACAACCTAGAGCACAAAGCCTGCTATCACAATACTTGCATATTACTTTGCAGTTAAACATAACCAGAATTATTAATCAGCAGCAATATTCAATAACATCTTGGTGACACTTTGCAAACATGGAAAAAATAATAAGGACTATGGCACATAGTTTATACACATGATGTCGGTATTAATGAACTTAACTGGCTAACTAGCTCATCATTATACAAGCTACCACTTTTTTGGCTTCTGGGCAATCATAACATGGCACCAGGCAGCACAAGCGAGCTTTCACTTGTCTGGTGGGCTAGCTCTGATCAGCAGAAGGAGTTTTCTGGGTTGCTACAGTGATGACAATAAAATCTTGTTGGTTATTATGTTTGAGTGAATGTCCAACATCATCCTTAAATTTCACTTTTTTTTTCAGTGTGTTTCTCCAGAGGTGGTATAAAAACTTTTCTGTGCTGACTGAGGTAGGCTTGAGGCATAGCAGGAACAGAATGAGAGACCCTGCTGCTTGTACACCTTACCAACGTCACACACTGACAAAGAATAACTTTGTGATTTGACAGCAATTACATAATCATGCAACATCTTTTGCCTCCTCATATAACAAAACTGTATATTGCACATGCACATAGTTTACTCTATTCATGATTTACCCAAGAAACTATTATCATGGAAATGTAGCCCTTTATGTTTTCCTTCTGAATGTCAGAGACTTGTAAAGTAATAGTCATCCCTGCTTTCAACTGCACAGAGATCAACAAAAGCAATCTGACAGCAGCTTATTCACACATAGCTATGCTGTCATTAGCTGTAGTACCGTAGCAATAGCTGCATTGTATTTGTAAGATCTCATCTCTCTGGTGCTATTTTCTCGTGTGTCCATTTGGGTTTCCATTGCTTTTGAGTTCATTCAGCCCTGCTCTGCAGCCATGAGTGATTAGTAATGGGTAAACGTCCGCCGGTTTGAGCATGCACAATGAAAGTTAAAACCTCACAACAGCATTTGATAGAGTTTCCATGGCTACAGGATCACAGATGAATGAGAAACGGAGCCCAGATGAGAAAATAAGTCTAGTGAAAATCAGTGACTTTCTATAGAATGACAAGTGACTCCTCTAATCGTGTGATAGAAATTCTGATTTACAAGCACACATATTATAACACGGTTAATAGTGTTGACATTAATGGCACTGTTTTCCAATCTTTCAAGACACTGTCAATTTTACTCCCCTTTATAGAGTTTTAGCTAAAATTGTTCAAATAAATCATATAGGCACACAGTAAACATGCTTAGACACCTGGTATCTCCAATACCAGGAGCAATAACATAAACCCTGCAACTCTCTGGTGAATACATGAGCACATCTTGCCAGTGCTTTCAGCTTCTATGCTATGATATTCTTCTGTCTTTGTGGCTGTCATAATTCTGCATGTATCCACAGAGCCTGTGCCTTTATAACACCTTTTTCATAGAGAAAAGGGGAACTTTTGGGAAATAAGATAGCCTTGATACTATTCTATCCTGCTGTTTTGGTAAATGAATAGCCATCTCCATCAACATTCACCACCAACTCTACGTATGAAAAACACACATCCCATTCAGATTTGAATGATAGATACCACTCCCACTCCCTATCTTCCCTTGCATCCTCCTCTTATTTCCGTCTGTGAATGCATGTTTACACAAGAGAACACAATGGAGCCCATTTTGCAGGCGCATTCTAAATCCAATATTGACATTTATGCTTAGTAATTGATGACAATGAATGCATATTTGTTGCAACATGCGGTGAGAGACACTGATGCAAGAGCAGAAACTCTGTATGATCTTTATTGTTTTATAGAAAGAAATACCAAAAATACAGCAGGACACACACATAGATGAACGAATTATGGAGTAACACAGAATAGGTGAAAACAATCAGGTAACAAGACAGAGGTGGGGGGGGGGGTTCTTTTGTATTTTTCTTAGTGATGGCCTTAAGGGTGTGTATTGTAGTCAGTGCTGATCAATGCTTATTTTGAGACATTTTTTACTTTAATGTTTTCTTGAATAAGACAATATAAGGGACATGTTTCTGAGTAAATATCATTGTTGGTTCAAATACCAGAACTGCCACTCACCACTGAGCAACAACTTTCAGCCTTGGTTTCCCAGCTCAATTGTACGTTGCTCAATTGTAAGTTACTTTGAAAAAATAAATGTGTGCTGAATGAATAAATGTAAGTGAAAAATCTCATAATTGGTATACTTGAATTCTTCAGGTGCTTGTCCTTGGTAAAGATCAAGCTATTTTGTTTAAAGGCAGTGGACATTGCTCCATTTGTCAGTCTGTAGGTGTCTGTAGGTGTTTGACACATACCAGTTTCATCTTCTACACATATAGGGTGATTGTGAAATTATGGGTTATGGGTGGAAATAATGGTTGCAATTTTTCTTCATTAGTTTGAATCTAACAATATCATCCTCAAATTATTTGTAATAGCAATTTTATCTTATTGCTTATAATAATAAAAAATAAAATAAAATGATAATGTTGCACATGATAAAAAACACTGATCTACATTTTATTTATTTATTATCATTATTATTATTTATTTATTTATTTATTTATTTTTACATTTGTCTGAATCTCTGGCAGACTTTGCATTTTAGTGTTCAGTCCAACAAAAGGTTGGACTCACAAGGTTGAGGTTCACAATTCATCATAGCAACCCTTTCTACTCTTTGACATCTGTTTATACCAATGCTCATTATTTTGGGTTTTGGGTTTTAGGTCTTATAAAAATCTGTTTTCTTGATCAAACTGACACATGACTGCTCAAAGAAAATGACTTCCACTTTTTATTCCTTAATTAAACCCCACAAAGTAAATGTGTTGACTGTTGTAAGTCAAGCATTCACATAAAAAAAACAACAACAACCAAAACCTCAATGCAGAAGCAAAGGTTTGAGTTTTCTCATTAAGATGGCTGCTGATAACATTATGTACACTTCTTTGCTGTAATATGTAGGTTGTGTTGTTGCAAGCTTTCGAAAGAAATGCACAAATAAATGAACTTGGAATTTTGGTTTGGCAAAAATCCTCAAGTAGAGATGCATTGTACTGCTTCTTTTCTCACAAAAATCAAAGGGGTGCAAACTTTTGCACTCTTTGAATTTGGATGTTTTCTTTGGTGAGCAGCACTAAGAAAACTCCTATACACTTCAGATACATGAAAATGAATTTAGACACACACACACACACACACTAAATGTCTGTTGGCACTTTCTTAATCTCTCAGAACTCACAGTACACCCACTTGTGCTTATGAAACAGCAGATGCTCTGTGTAGGTATATTCCTCCTTTCTTCTTCACAGGCATTAATCCTAAAATTGCAGGGAAGAAATAGGATAATCCTACAGAAAATTACATTTCACTGTCACCAACTCAACCTCTGTATGATACAGAAAACTGAGCCATGAATATGGATAGAGGGTTTAGTATGTATTATGCATTGACATTGCATTAATGTAAGCTGTGTAAAATCCCTCACTTTGCCCTCTCAGAGTGAGGAAGCATCAAGTTATAAGGTGGACTTGATTGCCTTGCCAACATTTATGACCTCAGGCACCTCCACCCCTGCATTTCTTCCCTCATTGTAATTTATAATGGTCCTGTTTTTCTGCCTTTTGCCTTTTGGGCAACAGATTCAATTAAACATGTTTATTTATGACAAGTTAGTTAACTTTTTGGATTTAATTAACCAGTATTTAAATGTGTAGGGGATACAAATCACCATCATGGCAACCATTTTAATCTTTCAGTAAAACTGGAAGGAGTCATTCTAACAATTTCATGTACATTCTTGCCCACATTGTATATGAACTGGGATCTGTGTTGCTTATCTATCATGTTTATTCAGATAGTAAAAATGATAACACAAATCAATGAAGACCCAAAGCACTGCATACTGTAAGTTTTTACTTATTTATATAACTTGGGGTGTGTAAGGTAATTCACTATTCCACCTGCTGGCACTCCCAAATGTAGAGCACTAGATACAATTATTATTGCATATATAAATCTGGTCTCCTTAAAATTATTCCAAAGATTTTATATTGTATTATTGTCAGCCATTCAGTGTTACAGTGTTTGTGTCTCTGAAATACTACATCAGATTATTGACAATCACGTCTTTAGAAACCAATCAGCCTTAACATTAAAACCAATGACACATGAAGTGAATAGCATTGATTATCCTCTAACAGTTGCAGCTGTCAAGGGTGGGATATATTAGACCAGTCAGTTCTCGAATTTGATGTTTTGTAAAGACAAAAAAATGACCATATTTAAAGATCTGACCAAAATTGACAAGGGTCAAATTTGCCTCTAGGGTCAAATTCAAGTGATGGCTAGACTACTGACTAGCCAGTCTCCTCCAATCCCATAGAAGAGCTACTGCAGCACAAATAGCTGAAAAAGTTGGGCCTATGTTTAGCTATGATAGAAAGGTGTCATAAGATACAATGCATAGAATCTTGCTGTGTATGGGACTGTGTAGCCACTGACCAGTCAGAGTGCCCATGTTGATCCCTGTATACTGCCAAAAGCACCTAAAATAAGCATCAGAGCCATGTGCAATAGAAGAAGGTGGCCTGGCCTGATGAATCCATGAATACATCAAGTGGATGTCACTTACCTGGGGAAGAGATGGCACCATGGTGCTTCAGGCGAAGAAGGCACTGTGATGCTCTGCATAATGTTCGGCTGGAAAACTTTGGGTCTTTACATTCATGTGGACGTTACTTTGACACCTACTACCATCCTAATCAGCCAGTTTTCTTCTCTTTGACCCCAGGCCATGGTTGCATGGTCAGAATTCAAACATCTCCCAATGATTGGAGGAAACCCCTTAGTGTTGCGTCCTATTCTGATTTTTTATATATTGGATATTTGCATGACAATATTTCAATTTGGAATATGGAAGGTGGACATACACTTTCAATTATGTTTTATTATAAAATAAAAATGAAATAACCAACTTAACTTGGGTTTTTCTTTATGTGTAATATGAGACACTCAATACTGGGCATATAAGGGTGCACATTAAATCTTTTGTCTTTGGTTCACAAATTATTTATTTGCTGTTCAAAAGCCAAGAAGCAAGAAACAGACTGATTGAGCCAGTGTTGAGTTACCTAGTATCAGTTCCCTACTACTTGTATTGATCTTTTTTTCTGAGCAGAGACTAGACATTATTGAAAATGTGGGGTGATGCATGATGCTAAACAACATTCTACTGTCTGTTATCAAAATCCTGATAACAGACAAATTGTGTTTCAGTTTTTTCCACATGCTAATAAAGGAGCAAAACCTAATACCTTCCAATATCTTGAGCATTATTAAAGAACATAATACAAAGGAAACACAGTATATTTAGCACGCTTGAAGGGGCTTTGCAAGTCTTAAATATGTCATAAGTCATTGCCATTTATCTTTAAGATTCATTGCATTCATGTCATTTCTGTTTAAATTTAAGAGGCAATAACTATGACATATCACCATTGGGAGTGTTGTAAAATGAACCAGAAACACAAGAGCAGTACTAAGAAATACACAGGCTTGTTTGTGCTGCAGCTTTTTCTCTATCCACTCTCTCCATTCCACAGTGATCCTTTTGCTGGAGATTAGTTGCTGATGTAGCTATTACCATATCACACACCTGGGCCATTCTCAATGTACTCTCAGTGTACTCTCCACTCATCCTGCTAGCTTTGTATTCCTCTTTTATATGTTTTGTAGATCCAGAACTTTCAATAAAGAAGCTTACAGAACTTGGTTTCATTTTTTTTTTCACACAAGAAGCAATTATTAACAACAAAACCCCAGCAATGTTAATTTTATATCCTCCAACAACCACTGACAAATCAATCCTTCGTGGAGTAATGCCAGAATGTTACACATCCACTCAGGAGAGATGATTTTTCAGAGGTTATTTATTTCTTTGATTTCATGTGTATTTTGTTTTTATTTTAAGAGGAGAAAAATATGGTTTATGTACTATATTACCCGTTTTTGGTTTTTCCAAATCCCTGATTCTTTTGCATTTAGGATTTCTCCCTATAATTATATAAAAACAGAACAGCTACTAATAAGCTCTCCATTGCATTAAGTATAGTCTATGTAAAGGCATTTACAGTATGACCACCAAGCCAAGTTTCAGGGTGAATCTTGGACTCTTATTGATTTTATAGTACCGTACATAAAAGCCTCCATACTTTGCCCTATGTAAAGCAAAAAAGCAGGAATGGAATGGGAAGCCATTTGGTATTTGGCCAATTCTCTGGGCTGGCAAAACACTGTTACCATAGAAACAGACATAATTAAGAATGCCATGATCAAACCTTTGCCCCATTTCTTATGGAGAAACATTTTGTGGTTATAGGACTTTCCCTCTTGAGGTATATAGGAGCCTGGTCTAGCAATAACTTCCCCTGAACATTGACAAGCTGGCCACAGAGTGGAAAGACTACTAGGAACACATTGGACACGCTTACTTACACTGTATGAGGATTGTAACCATGGCGATATTAGAGTACGTGTATAATATATAAATGCACCTTTCATGTGACATAGATCAAATCTATGATTTTACATTTCATGTAAAAATAGTGAGAAGTCATTAATGTTTAAACACACACACAGTATACAGTATAGTCCCTGTAATAGTTGTTGTTTTAGATACGGTTCATGAATGTGTACGTTTCTGTGTGAAAATCACTCAAGCTGAAGTTTATTAAAATAAATGATGTCCATTTTTTTTTCTTGGGTATAAACAGACTGTCTACCATTATCGTGAGTTGACACGGAAATAAATCAATCAGACTATATGCACTATAACCTGCTCTGAACCAGACCAGTGGAGTGGCCTTGATTTTCCAGGCTCAGAAAGAGAGAGCACATTAAGCCAATGAGTAAAAACCACCACAGGCACTTTCTATTTCCATCAGCAGAGACACGAATTGGCACATCTTAGCCCACTGACTGCATTGCTTTTTCCATGGAAGAGTATTGAACATTGACTCATGTGTCCACATATTTCACTTTCTCACTTCTCTATCTGCTTTCTTTTCTGTTTCTACTCAGTTATAATGGGGAATGTATGGGTAGTAATATGAAAATGACCATGTGGGAGGATGTTCAGCATCCTCATTTCCTCGTGTGTATACTGTCCATTAACCATTACACTCTAAAATCGTGAAACACGTAGAAAACCTCCACACACTAATGGAGGAAATAATTAAGCAGTAACACAAAGATGCCATTTTATCTGCTTCTTCTGTTCCTCTGGCTATGGCTCTGATTTTCTGATACCTGTTGTCTAAAGCTGTGAAATTTAGTTGGAGTTTATTAGGAAACATAAAGCTAACTATTCTCTCTCTCTCTCTCTCTCTCTCTCTCTCTGTGTCTCTCTCTCTATCTCTATCTAGCTGCTGGACCTTAGTGCCTGCCATGTGAATGTAATCCTCTCATTATACAAGCCCCTTTTATTTAATCATTCTTCCTGTTATAGACAGACTCCCGGGTTCACAAAGGGGTTAATTATCTATTAGGATGAAGACTGGCTTAGGATGTGATCCATTTGTGCCTCCGATTATGTGGCTAAAAACCCTATTTGACAATAATAGTAATAGTAATTATGCAATAAAATCAAATGAGCTCATTTTTTTTTGTCGTTTCACTAGTATCTTGAAGTCAAGACCAGAGCAGATAATAATCCATCCATGTACTGTAAGTCAACAACAGTTTAATTGCACAGCTGTCTACAACACTGTCTGCTGCACATAGCCCTGCATTTAGGTAGTATGAAAATAGACAATCAGAGCAAAAAATAATAATACTAGTGGGCAGTTTTTAAAATTTCCCAGGAGTCCAGAGTGAAGTTCAGACATTCTGATTTAGATCTTGTCAGTCCCAGTTTCCGGAATCTCAGTGGAACCTCAAGCATCATGAAGATGTGTTGCAACACAGTAGGAACATAAACTGTGTGCTTTCCATGTGCTATTTAAGCTTCTGCCTATAAGAAAGCTTGTTAAAATAAGTGGTATTTAGGATATTGTCCTAAATACATACCTTATACTAAGGTGCTATAAAAAAGAATTAATATTCACAAGGTTTAATGCTGTAGTGCTTTTTGCCAACAAAATTCCATATTGTGAAGAATCTTTCAAAGTAGTAAAATGAAACATTTCTAAATATACATAGCGAGAGCTATATAGATCAATGACCAGTATATATATATATATATATATATATATATATATATATATATAAAAATACATGAATACTTTAAATATACATTTATATATTATTATACTGTGTTGGTCCCACTTTTGCTAGCCCTGAGCTGTAGAGCCACTAGATCCCTGAAGGTGTGCTGTGGTATCTGGCACCAAGATGTTAGCAGCAGATCCTTTAAGTCCTGTAAGTTGCGAGGTGGTTGGATCGGACTTGTTTGTCCAGCACATCCCACAGATGCTCGACTGGATTGATATCTGGGGAATTTGTAGGCCAAGTCAACACCTCAAACTCGTTGCTGTGCTCATCAAACCATTCCTGAAGCATTTTTGCTTTGTGGCACGGTGCATTATCCTGCTGAAAGAGGCCACAGCCATCAGGGAATACTGTTTCCATGAAAGGGTGTACATGGTTTGCAACAATGCTTAGGTAGGTGGTACGTGTCAAAGTAACATCCACATGCATGACAGGACCCAAGCATTAACCAGCATTAACAAACAACAGTTTGAGCAACAGTAGCTCATCTTTTGGATCGGATCACATGGGCCATCCATCGCTCCCTACGTGCTTCTATGAGCCTTGGCCGCCCATGACCCTGTCACCGGTTCATCACTATTCCTTCCTTGAAACACTTTTGATAGATACTGACCACTGCAGACCAGGAACACCCCACAAGAGCTGCAGTTTTGGAGATGCTCTGATCCAGTTATCTAGCCATCACAATTTGGCCCTTGTCAAACTCGCTCAAATCCTTACTCTTGCCCAGTTTTCCTGCTTCTAACATATCAACTTTGAGGACAAAAAGTTCACTGCTGCCTAATATATCCCACCCACTAACAGGTGCCATGATGAGGAGATATTCACTTCACCTGTCACTGGTGAATGTTATGCCAGATCGGTGTATGTATATACACTATATTGCCAAAAGTATTCGCTCACCCATCCAAATAATCAGAATCAGGTGTTCCAATCACTTCCATGGCCACAGGTGTATAAAATCAAGCACCTAGGCATGCAGACTGTTTTTACAAACATTTGTGAAAGAATGGGTCGCTCTCAGGAGCTCAGTGAATTCCAGCGTGGAACTGTGATAGGATGCCACCTGTGCAACAAATCCAGTCGTGAAATTTCCTCGCTCCTAAATATTCCACAGTCAACTGTCAGCTGTATTATAAGAACATGGAAGTGTTTGGGAACGACAGCAACTCAGCCACGAAGTGGTAGGCCACGTAAACTGACGGAGCGGGGTCAGCGGATGCTGAGGCGCATAGTGCGAAGAGGTCACCAACTTTCTGCAGAGTCAATCGCTACAGACCTCCAAACTTCATGTGGCCTTCAGATTAGCTCAAGAACAGTGCGCAGAGAGCTTCATGGAATGGGTTTCCATGGCCGAGCAGCTGCATCCAAGCCATAGATCACCAAGTGCAATGCAAAGCGTCGGATGCAGTGGTGTAAAGCACGCCGCCACTGGACTCTAGAGCAGTGGAGACGCGTTCTCTGGAGTGACGAATCGCGCTTCTCCATCTGGCAATCTGATGGACGAGTCTGGGTTTGGCGGTTGCCAGGAGAACGGTACTTGTCTGACTGCATTGTGCCAAGTGTAAAGTTTGGTGGAGGGGGGATTATGGTGTGGGGTTGTTTTTCAGGAGCTGGGCTTGGCCCCTTAGTTCCAGTGAAAGGAACTCTGAATGCTTCAGCATACCAAGACATTTTGGACAATTCCATGCTCCCAACTTTGTGGGAACAGTTTGGAGCTGGCCCCTTCCTCTTCCAACATGACTGTGCACCAGTGCACAAAGCAAGGTCCATAAAGACATGGATGACAGAGTCTGGTGTGGATGAACTTGACTGGCCTGCACAGAGTCCTGACCTCAACCCGATAGAACACCTTTGGGATGAATTAGAGCGGAGACTGAGAGCCAGGCCTTCTCGTCCAACATCAGTGTGTGACCTCACAAATGCGCTTCTGGAAGAATGGTCAAAAATTCCCATAAACACACTCCTAAACCTTGTGGACAGCCTTCCTAGAAGAGTTGAAGCTGTTATAGCTGCAAAGGGTGGACCGACGTCATATTGAACCCTATGGATTAGGAATGGGATGTCACTTAAGTTCATATGCGAGTCAAGGCAGGTGAGCGAATACTTTTGGCAATATAGTGTATGTGGTGTCCAACGATGAACTGGTGTTCGATACAGGGTGTATGGAATCATCTCATTCAGTGATTGTATTTATTCACTGCCTTGATCATGGCACAGTTTTAATTCGTATGATTATGGTAAACATTCCCAAAACTCACTAAGGATTTTAGACATTGCCTTGTTTTCAGTACTTGTTTTCAAGTACTTGGAAATAAATGCTGCTTCACTTATGTTTTTTTTTTTTTTGATGAAATATGACGTCATAACATAAGGCATAAAAACTAGATCACGATTTTGTTGCCTCTAATAGTAATAGTAATAATAGTAGCAGCAGAAACAAGCTCCACTTAGTCCAGAATTCAACAGCTGGAGTTCTTATTAGAGCCAGATAAGATATCTACACATATATACATATCTACACTGCACTGGCTCCCAGTAAAATTGCTTCTTGATAAAATACTATTAATGACCTTTAAGACTGTGAAAGGTCAGGTCCCACTGTACCTTGGTATATATGTTTTGGTCTGTTATGATTTATCATGCATGCAGGCTTTTTATTAGTACCTAGAATAATGAAGAATACTGCAGGATTACAAAAGGTTTTTCTGACAAAACGTACATCCCACAAGCAGATGTGCAAAAGACTCACACTTGTTTATTATCAGTGGATAATTACACCTGCATACTCTAGACTTATGCCTTCTTCTGCTGTAATCATACATACTGTGCTCATCCCATATCCTAGTGAGCATTCTTTCAAAACTCATACTATTATGTGCCGTTACTCTTTGACAGCTGTGTACTGTAATGATTTTTTTTTTTTTTATCCCACTGTCTTGTGTCACCCAGAAGAGTATAGGTTCCTTTTTGAGTCTGGTTCCTCTCAAGATTTCTTCTTCATGTCATCACTGGGCATTTTCATGGGCACTGATGCCTCTTGCTTTCTCATTAGGGATCTAAATCAACATCTAGATTTCTGTAAAACTGCTCCATGACCACGTCTGGGGTCATTGTTCAGACCACTATACAAACAAAATTGAATTCAATTCGGTTAATACCATAATTGTCCCATCTGCCTTCAACTCTTCTACATCATTAGCTGAAATTCACCCAGACCATGACAGAGCTGTCACTGTGCTTCACAATAAACTTGCATATGTGCAGTCTTATACTTCTCGCCAACTCATCTTCTGACATAGTGGTGTCTTTGTGAACCAGAAATTCATACATAGCACTGTGTAAAACTTTTTTTTTTTTTTGCTACTGGTTGTTGTGCAATGCTTTAAAGCTTTTGCATAGTGAAATTTTCTGCCTTGTCTTTCTGAAAATAATGGTTTTATAATGTAGCTACAACCAGCCTTCATGACTATTTCTCTGAGACTTCTGCTTGCCAGGTGAAATGTGCTCTTTGTTGCTAGACCTTGGTCATTTTTCTGTCTGTCCCAGTGTGTCCACACTTGCATAGCTCACTCTTGTAACTATGTACCTTTCCTGTTATGGTTATTATAGTTACTGGATGTTGGGTATTGCAATGCAACGTCTTCAATTTATGAAATATCCTTGAACATAACACTGTTTACAGTGCATTTATATCTGTTAGTGTTTTCAAGCCTCTCATCATTTCAGCCCAGTATCTGTAATTAACTTTTAATACATCCCTTTCTTGACAAATGTAAATCATTGGCTTTTATTATGTTAACGAAAAGGATAAATAAATAAACTGGATTAATAAATGTATGTATTTTATTTATGCATTTTAACACACAGGGTTGTAGGTGCATGGCCCTTTACCACTACACCATTTTTCTTATTCATTTTAGGGTAGGGTCTTTAATCTGTTGATTAATCACAAGCCCTATTAGCAGCTAGGAAACTTGACTCAAACTGAGATAACGATAGGTTTACCTTACTGTGCTTATTCCAACAATCTATCAGTTTTACATCTCATTTAATGAGACATTCCACATAATATAAGAGTTGTTTTCTTACCCATACTTGAATTAAAATCTTGGACTGCCGTTTAGTTGATCTTTTAGCCTCTTCTCATAAGCATGACTCAAAAAGCAATGTTAAAAGCTTGTTGTTTATTGAGTGTTAATCTTTTGTCCCATTAAAACACTGTGTGCATGAATCTGCAATAAACACCAAAAGATGCACAGACTACTCTGAGTGTCTAAACTTACTGTGTTGGGGGATTTATAGGAGATTTTCCCACAGGCTTCACTATCTGCCAAAAACAGTTTGAGGTCAATGAATGAACAGTGCAAAATTGCAGTGAAGTGTTTGAGCTTTTAATTTACTAAACTTCCAGCAAGACCTATGAATATTCTAGACACTTTCGTAAACATTTTAATGAAATTTTAGTCTTCACATACAATCACCTGTGTTGTTTTTTTTTGTCAAAGATTCACCCTTGCTTCAGTAGATAATCATACTGTATCTTAATTGTATGGAACAAAAAATAAAAAAAACCTAATTCAGAGTATGCTCATAAGTCTTACAAAACGGTGCAATATTAGTATGGTAATTGTGTTGTGTTGTTTGACATTATAGAATATAGCTGTAGAAGTGTATAATCCCACTGTCCAGTGTAATAAAGGATGAGGTTAAAGGATTTTCCTTTTCAGTATGGCTCCTCTTATTGTGTCTTCTTCAAATTTTCTTGCCGCTCATCTGTAGCATGTTCATAAAGGGTATAAATCTACATCCTGGTTTCTTTAAAGCTGGTTTCTTTTTTCCATTGTTGAAAGTGTTATACATACCTATAGAATTTAATTCTCTGGAGAGACCCCTAAAAATTACGTGTTGACTTTCTTAAAGAGACACATTTTCTTTTAGTATAGGTTCCGATTAAAATTGTTGTGTTTTATTATAGTGTTTTATTGTGTATAAAAGTGTTTTATTATAAAAGATTATTCCAAAAAGGAATAACTTCAGTTTTAGGAAGCCAAGAACTTAAATACCCATATGTGTTTACATCATATATCATATGATGCTTATTAGGAATAAATAACATTTTCATTTTTAAACTTTTATTCAGAGTATTTAAATTCCCGTAAAGCTGCTTTGAAACACTGTCCAGCGTTATAAAAGCATTATACAAATAAAATTAAATGTCGTACCATGTCATTTCATAGCTAAAAAAATAGTATTCAGATTTGTAGTCAAAAAGCCAAAATTCTTTCTTTACACAGTCACAAGTGCACATTACAGGTGTAACGTCGATAATTGGATTCGGGAACCTTGTTCTGCACCTCAGAAATCAACTGTCAGGAAGCTTCTGCCTTTGTTCGTACATGTTCCATGACTCGTACATGTTCCATGAGCTAAATAAGGAAATCCTAAGGCCATAAAAAGTTTCATTTTAATTTTCAGCACTAGCTTTATCCTGGAGAGTATCTAGAATAATAGAGTAACCACCAAATGTGTACGACAAACACTGCCTATTACGATTTATCACGTTATTTTCCTTTCTGTTCATTATCCCTCATTCTGTTTATTTGACTCCTGCTACTTGTTAGGTCTGTCGCTGTCTATTGTGTGTATTGTGTGTGGCACCTGAGTGCTTTTTCAACGATGTGTCTAGCCTCTGGTCAACAAACGTCTCTTGAGAAGAGCAATAGGGACCCATAAGGGTTTTAATGGAATGCCAGGGAGACGGATGCGGCACTTGCTCCAAACTGTGATTTATCTGGCCTGCTGAGTGAGAGAATCTGGGTAAATAAGTGGCATGGAAACTATCGTCATAGAAACTGTTGTCCTGCAGCACTGCTGAAGGGGGTCAACAGTGCTGTAAAACAGAAAAGGGCAGCACGCAAACATGGAGAAGACCAGAATAGTTAATGAAATCTCTTCACAGGTTTTTAATGAGCAAAATTGTCATGTTTAGTGAGACGGGTGGTGACCCTTTATCTGGACTACCAGCTGTAGCCAGTGTCTTATTTCTCTGAAAAAAAAACATTCTCATTAGGGTAGTGCTCACCTACACAATACAATGTGTTGTGCATATGTTGTCAGCTTATGGTTTCTACCTAAAAAGACTACATGAGTCCAAAGGTGTTGAATGCTGTTAAAGAAGAGATTGGATGGACCACCAGGCCATGCTCAAGTATCAAGCCAGAAGGTCTGTGCTGTGTAAAAAATAATCAGTGATTTACAAAAGTCTTTACATTTATTTTAATCACTTAGATTATAATGATTAAAAGGACTAATAATTAAAAGAACCATGTGGTCTGTAACAGTGCAAAGGCTTATTAAATTTTAAATGCAATATATATATATATATATATATATATATATATATATATATATATATATATATATATATAAAACAACAGAGCATGCTGTTTGAGGAAAACAATTAATGATATGTTGCATAACCCAATTCAAACCTGAATTATTGCTATGGCCCAGACTCTATTTTCATTACTTTAATTTAAGTGTATTTACCCGTGCACCAAATTTCCAACAATGATAATTATTATTTTTAATTAATTAAAGAATGACAATTTGTACACTTTGTACGTTTATAGAAATGTCTGCAAAGCAACTTTCAGCCTTTCAGCAATGTGCATATTATACAGAAAGCAAAAAGCCTAAAGACTTTCCTGTGTTAAAATGTAATGTTATAGCTTAATCTCTGGCAAGTATGGAGACTGGAGAAAATCGCTCAATAAACTTCTCCTTACAGGACACTATTAAGGACTAAAAACCTTTTCTATGAAGTATTCACCATATACGTTCCTGTGTAAGCTGTTACTATAGAAACAATAACATATTAACCTGAGTGCATTAATAAAACTGGGAGCCAGTACTGACCAGTCAGAATCGATTAGTATTCAACAGCCCTGTGGTGGTAACAGAGACAAGAGGTATTTTAATTCTGTTTGTCAAGTGAGATCATTCCTGTGCCAGTACCACACTATGTTTCCTGACACCTGAAAGATCAATACATGTCTAATTTACTTCTTTTTTTTCCCCCTGTGTGATCATCATGCTAACAAGGCATCAGTATAATGCAGTAGGATAACAGAAAAAGAAATTTGCTAGTGAAGAGTGTTAGCACTCACATGGCAGTGCTGCATGATGGTCACACAGAGCTCTCGCAAACAACACGCATTGCTCAAAATGAGGGGGTGTAAAGGATTACATCATCTCTGAGTCTGATAATAAAACCCAAGAATTTAAAAACCTGAGAAACCAAGTTTTATCTATGCTCTCTTACATGCCAAATCAAACTACTGCCAACGGTGGCAATAAAGAGAGAGAATAGATCTGAGCACTCTGCCTCAACCTTCTGTTACTGCATTGCATTGCGTATGCTTCAGTTCCTGCATTGTGGTTTTTCATTTGTTTGAATCTGTGTGTGTGTGTGTGTGTGTGTGTGTGTAGGTGTCTATGACATTGTAATCCTGAGCATGCTTTTAAGATTGATGTGTGGGAGGCGGACTCCCCACGGTGCTGGTGTAAGGAGGTGAGTACAGCCATCAGCTTTTAATGTTTCTGTTGTACCTTCAACATCCTTTCTGCCCCCAAATCTCCCCATCAAACTCCTGCACCTGAAGGAGAGAGGAGCTGAATATAGCCACTCATAAAAATAACTGCTCTGTCAGAATCCGATTTTTAAACATGACTCTGAAAATGATTTTGGAACAATGGAGATGTTCAGCTGTCATGTTATAAAAGAAACTCTGTAGAACTGTGAAGAGGTAGCTCTTACCTAGACATACCTTTTTTTTTTATTTTTTATCTTAAACATGGTGGTGAATCAGAACTGTGTTCCTTAAAAACATCCACTTAGTCACTGTTTCTGGAAAAAATATTAACTATAGATTTAAAAGGTCTATATTTTGGCACAGTGGCACAGCAGCTAGCATCACTGCCTCACAGCTCCAGGTTCCTGGGTTTGATCATGAGGCTTACTGTTTGCTTGGAGTTTCACATGTTTTCTTGTGTCTCCATGGGTTCCCTCTGGGTTTTCACCCACTGTCCAAAAACTTGCTGGTAGGTGGATTGGTGACGCTAAATTTTTGCCCATTCTTCATGGAAAATTACTCAAGCTCTGTCAGACTCAGTGGATGCCACTGATTCTCTGAAGTTGTTCAGGTTTCTTGCAAACAGCATTGTGTTTCCTAGTCCCTGCTGATAAAAAGCATTGCCACAACATGATGCTTCCACCCCCATGCTTCGTTGTGGATTTTAAGCAGTGTTGGAATTCTGACAAATGTTTGCACTCAGTGTTAACGTCACAAATTCTTGCCACGTCAGATCATAAATCATCCTTAAAAAATTTTGAAGGTGCTTTTTTTATTATTTTTTAATCACCACTTTTCCATAAAGCCCAGCTTTGTTGAGTGTCTGGAATATCATTGTCCTCTGAACAGGATTTCTGATCTGTGAATCTCTCCAGCTCCATACACTTACCTAGTCTCTTGGTTGCTTCGCTGATTAATGTCCTCCTCTGGGCAGAATTGTGGGTATGCCATATGCTTTCCATTTTTAAATAACAGATTTAATGGTGCTTCTGTTGGCAACTGGGCTGGCACTATGACACAGCAGGGTGCCTTATATCCCCGGTTCGATCCTGAGTTTCTGTCACTCTCCATGTGGAGTTTTGGCACATGCTTGCTCGAGTGAGTTGAATACTTATACAAAATGTAAAACTTTTAGATTGTTCTAGACCGAACCATTTTTCTAATCTTTCTAATCATTCTGATTAAAGAGACATCCGGCAACAGATTTAATTACATTATATTGCTTGAATGTTTATGGCATTTTTAGAAGCGCTTCTCACTTTTCATTTCTAACTGCGTTTTGACTGATTTAACATTTACGTTTGATGTAATGTCATTTCTAGAAATGGTTTTCCGATGACAATTATGAATAATGAATTCTCATAGAGGGTTAACTTTAATCATACCTACAGATACTCTACATGTAGTGATGAATAACCCATCACTTCATGTTTAAAATGCAAGCTCTCCTAATTGCACTTCATGACAGATGTGAGCTGAATGGGAGTTGTTGCCACTTGTGAGTCATGTCACAGCTGAAAGAAAGCTGCCAGGCTCATGTATTGATTTCAGTGCCGTTCATGTAATGAAGATGGCGGGGGCATTGACAAATGGGCAAACGATCAGGCAGAAAGAGCCCAGCTGTCTCTGCTTTCCAGCTTTTATCTGGCACATGTTGAAGATGCTCCACTCCAGCAGTGGCCACAAAAGCACAAAACCCTCCAAAAAGATCCGGCACTTTGTAATGAAGAAAGCATCTTATGCAGAGTCTACAATTAAGAGACTGACAGAGCAAGAGCTGCCATTTCCTTTATAAATAAATATAATACAAAAATGATTCATAAACTTCACAAATATGTTTAATTTACAGAATAGATATTGATTTGTTCAGGGTTGGTTTTTCTGTGCTCCTGTCAATTGTGTTTAGTTTTATTGTGAAAACCAAGAGCTGGATGCATTTCTACAAGATGCAAGGCTTTCACTTTTCATCTTCAGTAACAATTCATGAGTAATTAAATTAGTTCTTAGAGTCGAACCTTCAGTATCTGCTGGGCCAAGAAGACTTCCTGCATGAAGCAGCTTTGACGGGTAATTGGATGTTTGTTAAAAGACAAACTTGATGTGGGCAAAGGTGAGCATTAAAAGTGTAAACAGTCTATCAACCTTTCAGTTCATGCACACTACAGTACACCAATCAAACAGTTTACAATATGAAAGCAGAGTTACTTTCACCTGCTAGCTCCATCTTCAGTAGTCTTTAGAGGTTGTCTTCTTGCATTGTGTCTTTTTTCTAAAAAGGAACAAAGAGCCTCAGTAATTGTTTTTTTTTTGTATTTTTTTGTGTTAAATTATGTATTTTTAAATAAATAAATAATTAAATTGTTTATTTGTTGGTTTGTGTTAATATTTTAAGTCATTTTTTAAAGTCAGCCACTAATATTCATTGCCACAATGCAACATAACATTAAAATTAATGTGTTATGATTCATTACAGCTGTGTCTCAAGGGAAGCAACAAATAAAAAGGACACACATGCAGTAAGATGTGGTAGTTTTATTAGGTTCAAATCACCTCCATTAACCACATCCGCAATTAATATTTAAAAAAAGCCAGGCACGGGGAACACAGTTTGCGTCACTCCTTTGGGGCTGGGGGTAAAATTCCCACCTTTTGTCCTGTGTGCTTGAAATTTGCATGTTCTCCTGGTTTCTTCCCCAAGTCCAAAGACATGTGTTGCATGTTTATTGGCACATCTAAATCATCTGTGGTGTGTGTGTGTGTGTGTGTGTGTGTGCGATTGTGCCCATGTTCAATCCAAGGTGTCCCCTGCCTTGTGCCCGGAATCTCCTGCAATAGGCTCCAGATGCCCCACAACCCTGTGTTGGATAAGTGGCACAGAAAATGAATGGATGGATAGAAGCATACCAAGCAAACAATAAGAAAATGCTGAGAGAAGGAAAAGGCAAAGAAGAAAAAATGCTTGTTGGTTATTTCGCATTTATTTCTCGTAAGTTGGAGATTCTTTAAAACCACACACACACAGATTGCAGACAGAGATGATTTATTATTACAGATCTTTCGTCTGCTGATTGACCTAATCAATTTTCATGATCTTTCATGCTAGAAGCTTTATTTATAGTACGCTATCCACAAGTGACTTCATTGGCTAAGTACTTGAAGCTGCTGTAATGAATGCAGAAAACTATTTTTAATATTTTCAGTTTAGTAGTGGATTTTTTGGTTGTTTTTTTAGGAGACAGTGTGTACAAGTTAGTATGATGTGTTTCTGGCTTGTAAGCATGGTCTGAATTCTGTCCTGTGTCTAACTTCCTTCTGTCCTATGAATATACAGTGTAATGCTCTACAGTAGACCTATAGAGTAAAAGCTGGATGAGTGAACAAGGGATCGATTTCAGACACAGTGTAGGAGAAGCCAAATGTCTACAGCTGTTATAGTGAGCTGATATATGTTCATAATCCATTTAAATATTGTGAATGGTTCTTTTGGTTTATAGTTACAGAAGCCTTCTATTACTGTACATTCCAGCAAAACAACTTACTGGTTACACTTGGCTACAAATTCTGGGCAATTTGGATTTTTTTATTTTTTAAACCTGGAAATCAGGCAATGCACAAAATCCATTCTAATCAACTAAACTGAATTAAAGACCACCGTTATAAAAGATAATTTTATAGCTGCTTATTGCTTTTCCTAAAATAGAAAAAGAGAATATCATACAGTAAAAAAAAAAAATTTCATTTATTCAGCCTGCAATTTTTACAACAGGCAACTAAAATTGTAGATTGAAAAACTGCAGATGCTTAATACACTGAATGTTGAGCATGACGTTAGTGATTACAGAAGATTTTTCATATATTAAACATCATTAACGCATTTTTTGCTGTCAAATTCAATCCACAGAATGTAGCTAATGCACTACAAAAGTGAAGAGTAAACTTCATCCCATCTTTTGGCACATTTCCACAAGTAACGCAGCATCAGAAGCTTTGCTCTGTGGGAGTGTGAAGAAAAATGGAGTCACTTAAATGGAAATTACCACATAACCATAATGACAAATGCCATTAACAAAGACCACAGAGCTATAATCACAAATGAAAGACACTAATAGACTTTTCTCTTTCTTGCCTTCTGGTCCAGTCCTCCAACTCTGATCTTGTAAGATCTACAGATGCCTCCTTTCTGAATCCTGGCAGGTAGCAATGTGCAATTCCCAGCACTCCTGCCATGGCCACAGTGATCTCCTAATACAGGCCATGTCTGATCCAGGATGCCAGCAGGAAACAGGAGGGCGTGAAAGTCTGCAGCTCTCTGTCACGTTCTCTGTCTCTGCCAGGCTGAGAGTAGAAATATGGGCCTACATCACATACTGCCAGACTGGCAGCCTGTAATTAAGCATAGTGTTTGTTGCTCGTTCAGCCGGCGTTAAGGTGGCAGCTTTCAGGAGAAGGGGAGGTCTTTTCGTGCTTATACAATTGTTAAATATAGTCGGTAAACTTAGTTCAGGAAACTTTGTGACAATTCCTGATAGGAAAGCCGCATGTTGTTTTGGCATTTGGAAATGCTTTAGTAGTGAACTTTGTCAAAGAAAACTTTAGCTTTTATTCTCTTTGAGTACAAAAATGAAATGTACTGTTTCCTAAATTATGCCAAATTCAGTTAGAAGCCATAAAACTAATCCTTTAAAAATTGTGCATGCCCAGATGGATTAATTACCTTATCATGGTCTAATCCTTGAATATGTGTTCAAGCACACATGGATTAACTATGTATTTCACCAAGTCACCTCAGATTCTAATTACTGCATTTAAAGCGCTTGCATAGAAATAGAAATTTAAAAAATGCTATTTAAATGTCCTCCTTTATAAACATTTCAACAAGCTATGAACATTATTATTTACACCTTTAAAGCATGCAAATGGTTTCCTGTTTCTAATGTAATATGCATGTGGATTTGGTGATAAACATTTTTATATATGACACAAAAACTTCATAATTTTGTGTTTGATGATGGATTTTATGAACCTCAGATTGTCTCAGTGCAATTTTCCTGAGCAGAATGTGCCGGAATATCGTCAAGCACACAAACACACAGCAGTGGGTCTCAGATGCTGTCAGTTTCTCTTATATCACTAAAGCTAGGCTCAAGCACAAATACTGGAACAAAGTCACACCCATGCTGATTTGCAGGGCTCATGAGTGTAAGTCTGCTTGAAGAGAGAGAGAGCAAGAGCGAGAGAGAGAGAGAGAGAGAGAGAGAGAGATTTGCATGGAGGCAATTTTTAATCCTAATGAAGGCCTGTTGTGTCTTAACTCCTTAAGTGGTGATTGTTAGTTATACAATAGGTATTTTGTCATACACTTTGACCACATTAATTTTCATCCCTGGTGCCTGTCTCCTCTGGGTGACTGTGGGAAATGAATTTAGAACCTGAATTCTGCAGTGCTTTTCCATTTTGTGTTTGCCATGGAACTGAATGTAAATCACCCTTTTCTTGCTGAAATGTCACATTTCCACAAATACAATACGAAAAGCCATTAAAGGGAAATGAGGGCAGACTCACCACTTTCAGTAAATTCTCTTTCTCTCCTCTATTATAATGCTAAATTAATCAGCCCTCATGTATTAAAATCAGTCATAAAATGAACTGTTTGTGAGGGAAACTACACATACCTCACTGAGAAGATGTCTTAAGCGTATTTTTAAAAAATGACATAAAAACAGTAATATTTGTTGTGGTCATTCTTAAAACTGTTTCAGTCCTTTCTGGTACAACGTGACACAGGAAATCTGCATTCACCTTCAGTATTTGCTTTATCTTGATCAGGGTCATTGTAGGTCCAAAGACTATCCTGAGAACATTGGGCATACCATGGATTTAAAACCTATGGATCTATCACAACACACCCTGCACACACACACACACACACACACAATAATAAAATAAATAACAAGGTGGAACACATAACACATACCAAGGTTGAAGCTTATGTGAACAGAGGGAAACCATGTTGATGTAATCCAAGTTCAGAATCAAACCAGAGGCATTGGATCTCTGAGGCAGCAACGTTGTGTGCTGTCTCGAAATAAACATCTAATTTAACGTGTAATTAAGGATACCTGAGAACTACAATCGGGGGGACATGGTGGCTTAAAGGTTAGCATTTTTACCTCATATCTCTGGGATTGGGGGTTTCCTACTTCTGCCCTGTGTGTGCATGTTCAGGGGTTTCTTCCAGGTACTCTGGTTTCCTTCCCCAGTCCAAAGATGCTGTCGGTACTTGTGACTGTGTGCTATGCAACACATCCAGGTTTGTCACCTCCCTTTTTTCCCCAAATTCTCTGGGATATTCTCCCTGTGACCCTGTGCCCGAAAAGTGATGGATGGATGAACTACATGCAGTGGATTTCTTAGAGCTACAATGCATTAAAACATCAAAACTGCTTTATCAGCTAACAAGCCCTTCAGTGTGTATGATTAATTGGAGGATGTTGAAGGTCATTTAATATGAATTAGCGATCATATGTTTATGTTAATCCCACACCACTGGAAATCCTGTTGGTGGGAGAAGCCCCTGTGGAGTGCTGTCAAAATACATCAGCTCTTGCATTGCACAGGGTGACTTCAGCACCTTCAGGGAAAACCATCTGAACACTGCTGTGACCTATAAGACTGACTGAGCAATTACTCTAACCGTTCTCCTTCAAGTTATTTGAATGTTTCTTTTAGTAGTAGATTTTCAGACAGGTGTTTTAATTGTTTCAGTGTCTTATTGATAACATTTGTGTTGCCTTCCGAGAGAGATTTACAGTTCCTGGTTGCTTAGGAACTCTAATTGTTACAGAATCATAACCGCATAATCCAATCATAACATCATACCATGTTCAACTTTATTATAATACACCATTACATCAATGTTGTATGCCTTCACTCTTGGGGGAAAAACATATTTATCCGAAAGAGCCTTCTTGTCATTTCAAGTGCAAGGTCTTTCCCACCAGGGAATCAGTTCTCCACAGCTTCCTCCCACACTTTGATCTTCTCCTTAGATCTGTCTGAAAACAAGAGAGAACACACACAACTGCGGGAGAGAGAAAGAGGGAGGTCATTTACTCTCAATTTCCCATAACACTTTCAGGTTGCAGTGCACTCTCACAAAATCCACAAAGTAATTACCCCCCATATTTAGCGCCAGACCTGCAGTCCATGTCCAGGGAATACAAAGGCCCTCTCGACTGAACCTGGAGCGCACGGAGGGTTTGCGGTCCATCTGAGCTGAATGTCCTGATAATATGCTCAGTCACAGTGCACTTCAGATAGCCATAATGAAATGTGACATGGGTAGCAAAATCAATTGGCTTTCACATAACTGTGGGGCAAGTGAGGCAGCTTTATTATTTGACAAAGGGTGGGGTAAAGGGGGGGGCTTGCAGTTAGGGTGTGTGTGTCCACTTTCAACTTACAAGGAAAGCAGGAAATGGAAATAAATATTAGATATTACATTAAAGAGTTATGCCTTATTCCATTTGTGAGTTGAGCTTATCTCTTTGTCAGGTGTACTGATTAATCATGATTGTACTATAGTTAGAAAAGTCCTAGTTTTTCATATTTTCCACAGTTGTAGTAAGGTAACCTTATTTTTTGACCCATTTTCATTGCACACATGCATGCAGGTTCATGAACAGTAGATGAGGTTGGGTTCTGGCTCTCCACAGAGCCACCAGTGTGCAGGCTGAGGCTTGCTTTGAGTGCAGCTGTGAGAGGGCTACTCCCCTGAGACATCTGCTACCATACGTCCTGCTCATGTGCTGCTCCTGAAAATATGGCTTCATACAAAAAGGAACAAGGAAGAGTGAATCAGGTTTGTTTTGTCAATAAACATTTTTCCTCAAGGCATATGACTGTAAGCTACAGGTTTTTTATTAAGCAGGCACATCTATATATCATCTTCATGGATCCCCAAAGAAAAATCAAGGAAAAAAATAAAGATCAGCAGTTTGAACAAGACTGCACGAAAGTATGTCCATACAGACAAATGAATATGATTATACTGTGTATAAGTAGTACTGCACTTCATCTCTGCCATGATTCTGCTGTGTATATGTCACTTGGTAAGTAAGGGTAGGACAGGGGTGCGCAAACTGAGCATGGTATTTATTTGGGTCAAAGAAGAAATCACTGTCAACACTGAAATCCCAGACAGCAATCAATTGAAGCAGACAGAAACAAACACAGAAAATCCATAAATCAAAAATGAAAATCCGAGCTAGGTCAAAACCGAAAACAAGACTTAATAACACATGCTTAAAGTGAACGGCACATTTGTGATGAGATAATATATAAATGCAAGCCAATCAAGGTATGAACTCAAAAACAGGGGCAAACATATGGCAACAGATCAATTATGGGACAGGGATGGAGACTCTGACTCTGAATGTCCTTGTACTACGTGTGCAATATCTCCCACTACAACACTTCTGGACTGCATACCATGTTTGCACTGCTTAAGGATATCATTTTAAAAAATAATAATTTATTATATTGAATGTGCAATATTACTCACAATGCTACATTCATTTTCTCTATTCTACTCAGTAATTTTGCACATGTAACATGAAAGAAGCAAAAAAAGAAATGAAATCTGCTCAAGACTCTTTTTCACCAGTCCCAAATTTTGTATTAATCACCATAATATATTACTATTTGTAAGTTATGGCTAGTTTTAAGTACTGAAAGGAACTACTTTGGAATAACAAACCAGTACTTATGTTATCACATAGACTTACCACTGGCCTACAAACACTCATTAGCTTATACTGCACAACTTAATACACTTATACACTTATGAAGAATATGAAGAAGAATAAAAACAAGTAGAAGAAGCCTTTATTTTTGTCACATACACAATCAGTGCAGTGAAATTCTTTTCTTCACATATCCCAGTTTAGAAAGTTGGGGTCAGAGTACAGGGTCAGCTATGATACAGAAAGCATTAAAGGCCTTGCTCAAGGGCACAACACTGGTAGCTTGGCAGTGCTGAGGCTTGAACCCCTCCCTTCCAATCAATCAGTGGTGGTCCCTTTCCATTGTAAGGGTAGCTGACAAATGGCATATAGCACCAGAGAAACTAGAGTTTGTGTTCATACAAATTACACATCTTTGTCTATAAGAAAACAAAGCACAACAGGTCTTGAAAATAAATGAGTCTTGAAAATAAAAGCCTAGTAATAAGTCCATGGCAATGGAAATGTTACTGAAAGCACATGGTTTATGGCTCAACTGAGTATTTAATATGTTCTGTACTGCATATAGAATTTTAGAATAGCTTTTACTGCACTGATGTAGTCTCTGGGTGTTTGGAGTTATTAACTATTGAGTCCTGTTCGTACTCTATCCTTTTCTCTATTATGGTCATTGAAGTGCTCTGGCTTCTGCCTATTACACTGTGAGATTGAGAGGTCTCATTCTCATTGTCCAGGTTCCACTCCTTTCTGTTCCTTTCCAAGCAAACAGCTGGAAAGGAAACAGAACATTGGTCATATGGGAGTTCACTTCAGATTTTAAATAAAGAAAGCCTCCTCACAAGGAATAGACTTGTGCTCCCCAAGGAAAGTCTAAGATTGCACACCTATGTTGTATCTGTCCCCTGAAAAGTAGAGGGAGGTGTTAATATTTTACCGCCTGAAGCCCAGAGCTAGCTATTTTGTCTCAGTGATGTTGTGAGTGCGTTGGAGGTGATTCTCTTTGCACCACTTGATGAAACCCCTTTTCCCAGACTCTTCTATTCCACTTCCACCATTGTACAGATTCAACCCATTATCACAGTCATATGTTTCTCAAAATAGAATGATCCAGAGTTGAAGTGTAATTTGTAGATGATAAATAAGATTTGTGACAGAACAATTCTCTGGAGGCACTTCTGTGTTGCACATTTATGTTGTCTGATGTGTTGTTATAATGAGATAATCCAGCCAGCGCACCAGGATATCACTGACCTGCATCGATCTGAGTTTCACCTCCAGCAGAGGTGGCTGGATGAGGTTAACCAAACTAGATACATCAGAGAACATGATTTGTGCCATCTTCATTGGTCTATCCTTGGACACAGAGTGGAGGACACTGTAAAGTACACTGAAAAAAATGGAATATGTAGTCATTCAGTCAGTTGCCTTGCTTCTGGTCTCATCACTTGGAGGCTGCTTGCTGCTTCTGAGGATGGCTCCACATGGACAGCCTGGAGATAGCTGGGATTGCGGTGAATAATACCACTTAGTAACCATGAAGATGGTTTTGTGACTGCAATCACTATGAACAGTTTTGCACTCAAGTCTCTATCAGTGAACAGTTGATAACATCAACGAAATAGACTTCATGTTAAGACAAGAATGAATTTCTTGGTGAGACGATTGCAATTTTCACTGTGTAGTACTGTTATAGAAGGGAAATGCTTTATAATAACACTCTCCAGTGTCACCTGGATGAGGATGTGTTCCCTTTTGAGTCTGGTTCCTCTCAAGATTTCGTCCTTATATCGTCTCAGAGAGGTTTTCTTTCTTATTCCATTGTCACCTTTGGCTTGCTCATAATTAATTAGTATCCTGGATTCATATACACTATATTGCCAAAAGTATTTGCTCACCCATCCAAATAATCAGAATCAGGTGTTCCAATCACTTCCATGGCCACAGGTGTATAAAATCAAGCACCTAGGCATGCAGACTGTTTTTACAAACATTTGTGAAAGAATGGGTCGCTCTCAGGAGCTCAGTGAATTCCAGCGTGGAACTGTGATAGGATGCCACCTGTGCAACAAATCCAGTCGTGAAATTTCCTCACTCCTAAATATTCCACAGTCAACTGTCAGCTGTATTATAAGAATGTGGAAGTGTTTGGGAACGACAGCAACTCAGCCACGAAGTGGTAGGCCACGTAAACTGACGGAGCGGGGTCAGCGGATGCTGAGGCGCATAGTGCGAAGAGGTCGCCAACTTTCTGCAGAGTCAATCGCTACAGACCTCCAAACTTCATGTGGCCTTCAGATTAGCTCAAGAACAGTGTGCAGAGAGCTTCATGGAATGGGTTTCCATGGCCGAGCAGCTGCATCCAAGCCATACATCACCAAGTGCAATGCAAAGCGTCGGATGCAGTGGTGTAAAGCACGCCGCCACTGGACTCTAGAGCAGTGGAGACGCGTTCTCTGGAGTGACGAATCGCGCTTCTCCATCTGGCAATCTAATGGACGAGTCTGGGTTTGGCGGTTGCCAGGAGAACGGTACTTGTCTGACTGCATTGTGCCAAGTGTAAAGTTTGGTGGAGGGGGGATTATGGTGTGGGGTTGTTTTTCAGGAGCTGGGCTTGGCCCCTTAGTTCCAGTGAAAGGAACTCTGAATGCTTCAGCATACCAAGACATTTTGGACAATTCCATGCTCCCAACTTTGTGGGAACAGTTTGGAGCTGGCCCCTTCCTCTTCCAACATGACTGTGCACCAGTGCACAAAGCAAGGTCCATAAAGACATGGATGACAGAGTCTGGTG